>NC_090448.1:181298776-181612665 GCF_031143425.1 Pleurodeles waltl | reverse complement strand
AATCTTTATTGCTTGAAAAAAAGCCACTGCAAAACAGTATACAATAAATAGGGGAAAAATATATTAAAGAAAAATACATCAAACAGACATAGTGCCATCACAATTGTCCCATCTGGAGGAATATTTTGTGGAGAGATTTGAAAGGGTCTTACCCAGTGCAGCCGGGCTAGCGTAAAAAGCTATTTTTATAAGCAATAATTCTGTGAAAGAAAAAGTTCGGCGGATTTGCGTGAGAAGCAGTTTTTGTGATCCACAAAACAGTAAAAGTAGAAGTGCCAAAGAAAGTGCAGTGTATCTAGAGTGAGATTAAACACTGCATCAGAGCTCAGGGTGGTTAAAGTGCTTAAACTGTTATCAGTAGAAAGTAAAGGTGCAAGGGTCTAGGCATGTCATGACTTATGCTCGAGTAGTTAACCAACATGCACCTTATATAACATTTAGGGTGGAAATACTGTTGGTTTTCTAAGTGATAAATGGGGGGTATTCACAGTTTGGGGACCCATGACTGAAGCGCCATGTTGGTAGGATGCTGGAGACCTTATCATAATAGGTGTGCTTACAACAGACTTGCCATTCAGATTCTTCATCCTGCTTACAGATCCCACACACAAACATACATTTCAAGGACAGCGGTTTAGGCTGAAGCCAAAGCGGTTTATTATCTTGTTGCACCCCTTCCCTTAATCTGCCTGAGCCATGACCTTCACCTTTTTCGTGAATTGCTGAAGGAATTTCACCAGTATACAGTTCAACCTAATATACATAGGATTAAAGCAGGCCAACACCACCTCCCTACAAGACCTCATGTCCGGGCATTCTGCCTTCTTCTTCTTCGTAGCAGTTGTTGCCTGTCCTCCATTAGGGTGGGGCACAAGCACAGTATATGGATAATGTCTTCCGGACCCTGTTCACATAGCTGACAAATCACCAGCCCCTCCGTCTTTTCCATACCGAATAATCTGTGTCTGTATTATCCCCATCCTGTATTTCATCAACTGTACTTTGGACCAATTGTTATAAAGTTCACTTAGGTAGCTCTGTGGTTTCAGCTGTGTATAGGTATGAAGCATCCCCCAACCATGTTTGTGTAGGGACAGACCAGCCTTGTCCTCTAGCAATGAGAGCAGTTGTGTGCTTGCTTTTGCCAGCCTTTTGAACTTCTGATGTCGATTATATAGGTCCCAGGTCCTCATTAGACCAAGGGTGGTCTAGGCCTGCGACAAGTAGGACCTTGCCGGGCAGCTTAGCTTAGCTTAGTTTCCAGTTTGGACCAAAGGTAATGGTCCAGTGAGTCTTCTTTTGCAGACCTGAGTTTATGGCAACATGATGTAAAGGCACCCTTCCGTGCCAATGATTGCTTAACGATACCGAACTCCAGCCTTATCTGCGCTGGAGACGAATGGGAAGGAATCTGAAAAATTGATCTGTAGATCGTGAGTAGCATTTTATCCAGTATAGTGCTACCCCGCCCCTTTACAGCCTCGCTTCCGTAAGCTAAGGTCGGAAGAATCTTTTCGTGGGCTATCTGGAGAGTTGGCATAAACATAGAGCCTTTTCGTTTTGTATAGAGGACACCTAAGGCCAATGATCAGTGCATTGCTCTTCTTACTGATTTTGTCTAATTGATTGATTATATCTCCTGGTTCCATTGAGGTAGAGTCTGAGCTACTTAAACCTTTTGGTTGACTTTAACCTTTCTTGGTCCAGAGACTGCATTGGATTTTGTGTCCTAGCCCTTGAAAGACCAGGATCTTAGTTTTCTTCTTTTTCCTCAAGCCATTTCTGATTGAAAAGGCTGGGGTTGCATCAAGAAAGTGCTGCAGACCCACGTTGGTTCTACTAATTGGCACTCGGCCATCTGCATATATCAAATTCTAGAGCTGAAAGCCCCCCAATTTGTGTGGATGAGAATTGATTGAATTTAATATAGTACTCTTTAACCTGTTCTTATCAGATCAAAGTGTCTGTGCAAGGATGCAACCCTGTTTGAGACCTTGCATGGTATTGATTGGCCTGGAAGAGCGAGAACCATGTCTGATTTCTATTCTAACCCATGTGTCTTTATGCAAAACTCCTGTTATTATTTTGTAATCTTTTATTATTGTAAGAATTTTGAAATCATTCAAATATATATAAAATGTATCATTAAACTCATCACATTTTCTGTCTGGAGGCAGTTTTATACAAAAGCTGCATGCGAACGTTTTTTAACGTTAAACAGTAGCGAGGAACTACAGGAAGCGTTCCTTTTCCGCAAGGAACTTGGGTTCAGGATACAATGAACTGTATTGTTTGCAAAGCGCCTTTCTCCCAGGACTCCAGCTAATGTATGTGTTTCAACAATCCTGCACACAGGCAGTGACTGAATTAATGGAAAAACACGCTTGAATATTTAGTAGGCACCGGTGTTCCGCTGCATTTATTAGAAGAGTGCCCTGTAGTCTCCTCGTTATACACAATTAGGTGAAATCAAAACAACATGTAGAATTGTGTTTAAAGAAGAATGGGCTCTGAATCCGGTGGTTGGTGCGAAGCTGTGGATTGGTGTTGCATTGATATTTGTTTGGACTAACTGCACTGTGCTGCAAGACAAAAATGTCCGTTCAATTTCTGCCCAAATAAGATGCTGACATATCCAATTGGGTAAAGCATCTGCAAAGGCAAATATTTGTATCATTTAATTTTATGCATTGGAAATCAATAATGTGATTCATAACCGCACCATAGAATCACCACTCTGCCATTCTTTCACTTGAGCGGTAAAAGTCGGGAGAGTTTTAAAATTGATTTACATACTGTTTGCTGACTCTCGACGTCTTCACTTTACTGGGAATCGATAAATTGTTTATGCTAACTTAGGTATTGTTTTCCCAGTAAGTTATTTAGTGATAGGCCTTGTCTTCTGGAACATTGTTCTGCAAGTCTTGGGTTAATTTCATAAACTGTCGATTTTAAATTAACTTTATGCTGCAGGCTCATCTCTTTAGCTTTTATTCCTAGCATTAAATTGTTGTTGAATAAATAATTCTTTATGACGTTTACTTCTTAATTGGTATTTTACCTAAAGCTTTCATAATTATATACAAGCAGTACTCTGCATCATCTGTGTTTTAAGGAAACAGACTTTATTTTTTTGGTGCATTTATTCATTTGAAGATCTACTCAGCTGTGGTGTTAAGTTGAAAGCAAAGTCTTGAATTTCTGTCTGCTTTGCTTCCCAGCATCTGTGTATCCTTATAACCTAAATTTGCTTCAGTGAAGTGTGACAATGCAACAAGCCCGATTTGCATTTGTTGCTGGTGTTTGCAGCATGTGAGTAAACAAGAAGCAGATGTTGAGAAACGAATTTCCTTTGAGATTTTTTAAGAGAACATAGAGGTTTTCTATTTTGTTGGTTGAATCATCCTCAAAGACAATTCGAATGGTGGTTAGGGCCACATGTACAAAGCCCAAACTGCGATTTGGTAACTTGTTACCAAATTGCAATTTTGGTTTTGCGATTCGATATTAGGAAGGGGCGTGTCCAGGGCGTCCTTTCATAATATTGAATCTAAATGGTATGTGGGTTTGTTTTGTGACCGTAAATACGGTTGCAAAACATTCGCAGTTAGCACCAATTTCAAATTGGTTCAAACCCAGTCGCAAAGGGGAAGGGATCCTCAAATGTTTAGGAGTAGGCAGTGGTCCCATGGACCACTGCCTAATCTTAAAAAATCAAACTGAAACGTTTCATTTTTTTCTTTTTAAACACAGCCTTTATTTAAAAGCAATCCCAGACATGGTGGTCTGTTGACACCAGCAGGCTACCATCCCTGTGATTTTTGCAATTCCCGTTGGGTCGCATATTGCGACCTACCTCAATATTGAGATAGGTCCATTTGTGACCCACCAGGAAACGCAAAAGAAACTCAATGGAGTTTCTCACATTTGTAATTGTGATTTCCTAATTGCGATTTGCATGAAATTGTAATTAGGAAATCGCAATTCCAAATATTCATATATGTGGTCCTTCGTGTTTGGAAACTGCAAATACATTCTTTATCTGCATTTTTTGGTCACACTTTTTTATTGGTTTTATAAAGTGGTATAACTGACAGGATCTTGATGGGTAGGTCTGTTAAACACACAGTCCATAGATATAATGATGAGAAAGAAAAGTAATGCAAATAGTTAATTGAGGGTGATAATAAACATTGTGTCAGTGCAATTGGAAAGGGTTGCGTCTTGAATGGGGAAGAAATGTATTTATGCAGTGCGTTTATGATGAAGCTGTTTTTCACCTAAAGGAGGGGGTGTCTAGTTACATTTGTGAAGTCTGGCATCTTAGTCTGCATATTGTTTTTGTATTTGGTGAAGAACTATTTCATCTAGATTGTAGGTTGAAAGTTCGTTTTTAGTGAAAACTCTACTCTAAAGTTGGTGTTCTGGTTCGTCAAGTAGGTGGTACCTTATATTGAAACATTGTAAGGAAAGAGAACTAAATGGAGCCCACAGTTCAAGTGCTTGTGGCGCCAAATGTGAGTTGCAAAGAATAACTGTATATTTTATCCATGGTTATTATTTTTGTGACTTAATGTTGGAGGTTGCATTGTTTATTCAGATTGTTAGTATTTTTTTTTTTTTTAATCTGGTTTATTATTTGACACCAGTTGAAGAGTGTGACCGAGGAACAGGTTCACTCTAGACCCCCTTATTGACTTCCTCCAATATGAGAAAACCAATGTTGCACTTGTGCTTCTAAAGGTATTCTCTTCTGTTCTCCAGAGCTTTATGTCTAGGTATTTGGTGCTAACATATGCTTAAGTGGATGCTGGGTCTGAGCCAGAGAGAGATGGGACATTTTATCAGTACAGGTAAAAGTTTAAAACGTGCTACAGCGAAGTAAGACCTCTGGGCAAGCCCATATTTTGCATACTACTAATAACTCTCAAGACAGTTTACTTGTAAAATGTGTGGCACCTATGGTGGATTAGATTATATATTTATGATGGCGTATCGCAATCATAAAAGTCAATCATAGTTCTGTGAAATGCTGAACCGGCTTTGGATGCAATATGAAGATTGGATTTCCTGAGGCATACTTTTGTGATCTGGCCCATACAAGGGATCCTTGAGAATAAAAAAAATAAAAAAAAAATATATATAAAATTGGTGTAATGGATCGGATGACAATCACACTGCAAAGTAATCCAAACAGTAGTCTTGTTTCCAGCACAGACCAACTGGAAGGTGGAGTGATTCATAGTGGATTTAATTTAGAAGGCCCAAATCAAGTGTCTTATTAGTAAAGTTTTTTTCCTTTATGAATTTTGTGACCATTTTTACTTTACTTGGTAATGAACTGCTAGAACAATGCAATTGGCTTATTAAAACCGAAATCCACAAGAGTATCAATTTAATAAAATGATTAAAGTATTGAAAGACTTGAGTTGGGTTATGTAGTGTCCCCAGAAACGAGAGGAACACCACGCATCAAGGTTAAGGAATAATCCAAGCATTAAAAATCAATCCAGACTTGCTGTCTAAAAGCAGCCACAATATCCGTAACCTGAAACGAGGTCCTTTTGTGAACTAAATTAATGATTGCTAGATGACATATCAGCACCAAGAGACCCCTGGGTGGTAGTGCTCATACAAATCATTAATAATATCACATAAGAAGTGGTGTTTGGGGTATACTTTTAGAAACGAATGAAACCTATTTTGTTGTAAACCAGACCTGAAATCATCCTGCATGGAGGGCTTTTTCAGAAGGAATCAGACTATTGTTAGCTGGCCCTACAATGCTGTCTTTAATCATAGAGCTTTATTCAGGTTTGTGTGGTTAGAAAACTTTCTTCGGGAACTTGGTGATTACTCAAAAGTAACCAATATATCCTCACCAAACAAAGTAATTGATAGCAGATTGCTCTCAAAGTATGCAAACCTGGACATCCTATGTCCTTGTAGATATATCATCATTGCTTAATCTTTATTCCCATTGATTAAGGAGGACTAAAGAATAAGAGGGGTGTCCAAGAGAATGGAAATGGGGTTGATCCAGGGTGGTGTAATGGATGCGCGCTAGGGATTAGAGTATCTAGCATGGAGTGAAGCTGCTTCTTAATCAAAGAATGAAATGAGTGCATTGTGTGCACACAATACTTTCCTTCAACATAGTTCTATAGGCAATCTGATCACCCCTGCCCACAATATTTCATTTACAGCACAATTTAAACATCTTTTATAGCTGTTGTCCAGTATTAGGATTTCACTCACATTCAATACCATTGACTCCAGTGCGTCTTTGACTGCAGTAAAAAGTAGCTGTTTAACTCTATCACCATTAGCTTGAGAAATTGAACTGCCTTTGGTAGTGTCTGGACTTCTGCTCCACACAAACACACCCTTATCAAGGTGTGTTTGCGGACACACTAAATATTCAAGGAAGCTGGAAAACATACGATTCCTGAATGAAAACTCGTACATATTAACCCTGCCCTTCTCTTTCGTAAGTGTTAAACCTTTTTTTTTTTTCCCAACTATAGTATGTCTACAATTTTTGATTTACTTAATCTTAAACTTAGCACAACATTCCAGATGGTTCTATTTTAAATCCTTTTTTGATTTCTGCTGGTGAGGGTTACCTTTTCATGCTAGTAAATACATGTCCATTTCAGCATGTTCTTGATGCAGGATATATTTGAACCTTTCTCTTACTAGGTAGGGACTGGATACTATTCCTAAAAATAGTACAAATGCAATGAGGTTTTTTGTGTTTTGCTCCATATGCGTGTAAATCTTGAACAGCTCTTCTTTCTTTTCAGAGTACTTAAAATGGAGGAATGTGAAAAGGAGGAAAATACTTGGTTTAATAGGGAGGAGAACCGCTATGGGCATGAGAACATGAGTTCTTTGTGATATTTTTCCCCATGAGTTGTTTAGTGTATCATTGTTTTGGTGTGGAAACAAAATTAAGCATGTGAGGTTAGACATGGAGCTAGAAAGCAGTTTTAAATGTTTCTGACATTAGAAATGTGTCCTAAATTCATTAACACAGTACTCATTTTCTATTTTTGTAGCTTCAACTGAGGGTTATGTTGGATCACTACATGAAAACAGACATGGCAGTTCACTGCAGATACGTCGACGTAAGGCAATGGGAGATCCCTACTGGGCATACTCTGGTGAGTTTAGCATGAAATTAGTATGCATTTTCTAAAAGACGTTTTTTTTCTTGAACTCCATGTACAGTGTTTTGGCTTGGCCAATGTTATTAGTTGTATGCTGTGTTAAATGCAAATTCATGAACTTTTAAAGTGTTGACTGATTTATGTAATTGAATCTCTTCATTACTTGCCTCAAATTTGTGATTGTACAAATAGTTTTCCATTCTGTTCTTTTACACATGTAGACACTGTACTGCGTGATCTTCAACCAGTTACACAGTACAATTCATTTCCAGCAAACTAGCAGAAGACACAGTATTGTAATGCCAAGTTCTTGTGAATTCTGTTTTTACAAGCCTCTGTTTATATTGGCTCTGAATGATGATGCAATTTTGGTTTCTGGATGGAGAAGGTTGGGTGGTTGAAAGGAGGTGGAGTGCAAAAGAGGACGCATTTCTGCAGTTGTGGTCTTGCAAGCACCCTGGGTTCTGGGTTCTGACTGTCCAAAAAAAGCTGGCCTCTTTCATTGCTGAGCCCTAGTCAAGATGGTCTGGAAGTGAAATTCCACCTGTTTGAAGGACACAGGGTGGAAAACTCCCTTGATGCCAAATCTTGTAGGCAGTGGATGCAAGCTGGAATCTCCTGCACTGCTATTCACAGTACCACTGCACTTCTGAAACGTCACGATTTATTGGAAAATCACACTCTTTAATTGAATATTTTGAGGAAATTAGGACTACTTTTCGCTTGTGAAAATGAAATGCTGGTATCCATGGCAACTATACGTATGTGGCTTTGTAGTGGATTTGAAAGCATGTTTCTCTCTACAATTAGAGTACTGACCTCTATCTCCATGAGTGCACTTGAAATGGCCCAGTGAACAGTCCCTTTTGAGAGTCTCGTGCCAAATTATAATTAGTTTGGGTTTATTTATGTGAGGGACGAGATTGTTTATCAGTGTGCTGTGAACTGTACCAAGCACCTATTTAAATTTTATTTAGCTTTCTGGATAGTGATAACCACGTCAAACTTGGATACTAGGAATAATTTGAAGGAAACATGGATAAAGTTATTCAACAAAGTATTTTATGGCAAGTTGCTTGTACAAGTCAGCTCTTTCTGAAGAACAGTCACGCTCTAGGCTCCCAGATCGTTTGCTATTTTTTTTCTCTTGCTTTAATGTAGCATAGCCAACACTGGAATATTTGTTCATAATGTATTTTGCCATTTTCAGCACGTGAAACTGGCAGATACATGTTTGTGTTTCATAGAAATCTGCTGGGAAGCAGATTTATTTTCCAGATGAGAACATTTTTCCATTTTTTTTTTTTTTTGTGCTTGAGAAATAAATAACATCTGTTTCCTGTCTTTAATGATCCATTTTGTTAAAATCAAGCAAGCTGGATCCGCACTGCTTTGCCTGTTACTGGTCTGATCGTCACATTGAACTTCTAAAGACCTGCATCTGTTGTCCCATACTGTTAAGCTCATTGGCTATCTGAAGCCAATGTCATGTTATACTGGAGAACGTGTTGTGTGCAGGTCTGGTAGCATTGTGTAGCCTGATTATAACCTGCATTTACCATGTTCGCTTGTAGACATTCTTTTATTTGGTGGCAATAAATGTGTCCTGGAGGCTGCTGCATTGTGTTTTGATCTCTAGGGTGTGGTCTGAAATGAACGCATCCCGTCACTCCAGTTTGAGTTTGTATGAATTTTGAGATTGATACTAACTGTTTTTTAAGGAACACAAGATATTTCTCATTTTCGATCGGAACATACACGGAGTGCAGAATTATTAGGCAAGTTGTATTTTTGAGGATTAATTTTATTATTGAACAACAACCATGTTCTCAATGAACCCAAAAAACTCATTAATATCAAAGCTGAATATTTTTGGAAGTAGTTTTTAGTTTGTTTTTAGTTTGTTTTTAGTTTTAGCTATGTTAGGGGGATATCTGTGTGTGCAGGTGACTATTACTGTGCATAATTATTAGGCAACTTAACAAAAAACAAATATATACCCATTTCAATTATTTATTATTACCAGTGAAACCAATATAACATCTCAACATTCACAAATATACATTTCTGACATTCAAAAACAAATCAGTGACCAATATAGCCACCTTTCTTTGCAAGGACACTCAAAAGCCTGCCATCCATGGATTCTGTCAGTGTTTTGATCTGTTCACCATCAACATTGCGTGCAGCAGCAACCACAGCCTCCCAGACACTGTTCAGAGAGGTGTACTGTTTTCCCTCCTTGTAAATCTCACATTTGATGATAGACCACAGGTTCTCAATGGGGTTCAGATCAGGTGAACAAGGAGGCCATGTCATTAGATTTCCTTCTTTTATACCCTTTCTTGCCAGCCACGCTGTGGAGTACTTGGACGCGTGTGATGGAGCATTGTCCTGCATGAAAATCATGTTTTTCTTGAAGGATGCAGACTTCTTCCTGTACCACTGCTTGAAGAAGGTGTCTTCCAGGAACTGGCAGTAGGACTGGGAGTTGAGCTTGACTCCATCCTCAACCCGAAAAGGCCCCACAAGCTCATCTTTGATGATACCAGCCCAAACCAGTACTCCACCTCCACCTTGCTGGCGTCTGAGTCGGACTGGAGCTCTCTGCCCTTTACCAATCCAGCCACGGGCCCATCCATCTGGCCCATCAAGACTCACTCTTATTTCATCAGTCCATAAAACCTTAGAAAATCAGTCTTGAGATATTTCTTGGCCCAGTCTTGATGTTTCAGCTTGTGTGTCTTGTTCAGTGGTGGTCGTCTTTCAGCCTTTCTTACCTTGGCCATGTCTCTGAGTATTGCACACCTTGTGCTTTTGGGCACTCCAGTGATGTTGCAGCTCTGAAATATGGCCAAACTGGTGGCAAGTGGCATCGTGGCAGCTGCACGCTTGACTTTTCTCAGTTCATGGGCAGTTATTTTGCGCCTTGGTTTTTCCACACGCTTCTTGCGACCCTGTTGACTATTTTGAATGAAACGCTTGATTGTTCGATGATCACGCTTCAGAAGCTTTGCAATTTTAAGAGTGCTGCATCCCTCTGCAAGATATCTCACTATTTTTGACTTTTCTGAGCCTGTCAAGTCCTTCTTTTGACTCATTTTGCCAAAGGAAAGGAAGTTGCCTAATAATTATGCACACCTGATATAGGGTGTTGATGTCATTAGACCACACCCCTTCTCATTACAGAGATGCACATCACCTAATATGCTTAATTGGTAGTAGGCTTTCGAGCCTATACAGCTTGGAGTAAGACAACATGCATAAAGAGGATGATGTGGTCAAAATACTCATTTGCCTAATAATTCTGCACTCCCTGTATATTGGCAAATTTGAGCGTTTTAAATTTTTAGAAAAGACTTCTTGTGTCCGTGCGCTGCTGATAACACTGCTAGTGTATTCATGTCGAAGTGATTGAAGCAGAGATAAATCTCTCACCTGTCGAACTCCCACATTATTGTTATTTCGTAAATAACTCCTAATTGTAAGGAGTAAAATTATGCTTTTTATGTTATTTGCCTTCATAATGCCATCACAAATGCACAATCCACTTTAAAGGCGTGCGTAATAAACCATACCTATGACCTCCACTGTGCCTCTATTCATGTGTATGACTATATTTTGTGTTTATCATCCTGTAGTTGGCCTCCTAGATCATAACATGCCTTCCTCAACTTTCTAAGCATTGAAATGAGCAATTGTTCCATATTTGTCCAAGAAGCGCTGGGAGTTTGAGTTCTACCTTGTTGATGGCTATCTTCTAGATGAACCGGATAGCTTGGCTGGTAATGCAGATTGAGAGGTAATAACACTCCGAGATTTGAAGGTGGTGGTGGTAGTGGACATTTACATGTTGGGTTGTAGCCGTTTTAAGGTCCTAATTGTTCTAGTTCTACTGTTATACATGTTATCGTTTCTATACGGCAGTTTGTGGACGTGAGCAAGATGCTGATCTGCTCACTGTAGTGTCATGTTTTGCACCGTATTTTGTTTTCCGAAGCAACGTGCACATACATTGCTTATGTCTTGCTCATTACTTAATAATTGTTCTACAGCACTTGCTGACATCTTTGTCTGTACCATAAACAGAAGGTTTTACTGTTACCCATATTCTTGATAGTCACTTTATCAGTTTCACAAGGGTGGAAAGGTGGGCACTGCTGGGATTCAGACAGCCCACAGTAACCTTTCAGAGTGACACGTAAAGTATGCAAAAAAGAAGCAAGAACTCTGGGTAGTTCCCTTGTGTAGGTGGAGAGCAGCTCAGGTATATAGCACCCTACAGCACCAACAACACTCTAAATTTGCTCACCACAAACGTCTGTTTTTTTCTGGCAAACTTTTTAAGCATAGGATTAGCACAGTGCCATCCACGCCGAGCTATAAAAATGATAAAATACTTTCACCACTCCAGGCTTAGTATTACAACTTTGGATTGGTGGTATACCATCCAAGCCACCCTATAATTATCAAAAGCAACACCTGGCACATGATTGGACTGAGGGGTGCCCAGGGCCTAGTAGGGCTCGGGGATGGGGGACACGCCGCTGTGGCCAATAGAGGCAGGGGTTGGCCCTACATATGGTAATAAAATAATACTTTGCGTTTTATATAAAAAAATAATTTAAAAAAATGTATTGAAAGAAACAAAGGTTAAAGTAACATTATAGTTAGATGAGTTTGTCAGTGATCGCATTAACGTTTTAAACTTAAAATAAATAAAAAAACAGACATTGACCAGTTAGAGTTAACAGAGCTAGCTATAACCTGTGCTCCCGCCATACACTGCTTATGACCTCACATATTACATCACTCATGACATTCTATGACATAATTTATGACATCACTGATGACCTCTCAAACGTCTTAGAGTTTATGTAGCGATGGGTAGCTACCGTATTACTTTTCTACCTTATGTACAGACTCTGTCCCTCTGATGGGTGTGTTTATAATACGCATGTGCTCCTAGTGCATCATAGGTGTGTAGAGGCACTGAAATTGTTATAAATGTTTACATTGTAGAGTTACTTTGTGTGCTGGTGAAAACGTGTGTCGATCATGTGCCACACAAGTTTCTAGACTC
This sequence comes from Pleurodeles waltl, assembly GCF_031143425.1. Taxonomy (NCBI): domain Eukaryota; kingdom Metazoa; phylum Chordata; class Amphibia; order Caudata; family Salamandridae; genus Pleurodeles; species Pleurodeles waltl. Next base: position 181,600,410 of record NC_090448.1, on the reverse strand, counting down.
TGCAGAAAAGGCTTGCAACAGGGCAAGGATTCTGCGTACAACATACTAAGTATTGTAAGCAGCCTGGACTTATTAGACCATCATCTCAGCATGACAATTTCTACGCAACATAGACTGTTTGCACCAGGTGTTAAGCTATGTGCATGTGATTGTTTTGCTTCAGAAGAAGGGCTAGCTGCAACGCTTTCACCATAGTATTAAGGTTGTAAGTAGGACTATCTTTGGCACCCTCAGGCATTGCTAATTTATAAAAATAGTGTGTTTGCCAAGTGTTCCAGAGTGTACACTGTTCTTATTGCATACTTTTTAATACTCCGTTTGTGTATTTTACATTAGTGTTTCACTGTCTGCAAACTGTTCTGTACGGGGTAAACTCTCTCCATAGAGTGAATACTCTTTACAGTACCGACTTCCCTATTCATATCAACTTCATTACTCAATGTTGTTCGGTGACTGTCCGGGAATTTATATGAATAAAAGCTGTCCATAGTCGGACATTTGTTTTGGAACAGACGTTTAGTATTTTAAGGGACTTGGCTCTCCATTAACAGCTGAATACATATATGTGAAACCCTCATAGCATATGGTTTTCAATATCTGTTGTTAATTGTTAATGTGAACTACTCCACCTGTGAAGTGTATGGTCTAGAGTCAGTGTGGCACATAACCCGTGCGTTCTTCACCTAAGGAAGTTATTTCTATGATGGCATTAAGGATGCTTTATATTTTATGAGCTGTTTTGTACTTCCCTCTAATGCTATACCTGTTTATAGAGCTATGTGTACAAAGGAAGGTTGACTGATGTAATCAGTGTCATAAATGATGTCATGGAACATGTGATGAGTGAATTAATATGTGAGGTCATAAGCAGTACATGGCAGGGTGCAACTTATACATTCACCGGTTATAGTTATCAGTTAACTGTTTTTTTTTTTTGTTGTTGTTTTTTTTTCTTTTTTTGGTTCAAAACGTTAATGTTTTACAAAGCCTCCTAACTACAAGTCACTTTAACCTTTGTCTTTTTTTAGTGAAAAAGTGTGTGTGTGTGTGTGTGTGTGTGTGTATATATGTGTGTATATATTTGTGTATATATATATATATATATGTGTGTGTATGTGTGTATATATATATATATATATATATATATATATATATATATATATATACACACACACACACGTTTAAAATGTGAGCCTTTGGGTTTGTGAGTAAATTTTTATATATATAATATATAATTTCAATTAAAAACCCAAAGGTTACAGGAACGTTACAGTCACACTTTTGAGTGAATTTAATTACTTATTTACATATATATATATATATATATATATATATGTGTGTATATTTATGTATATATGTGTATATTTGTGTGTGTGTGTATGTATGTGTGTGTGTGTGTATGTGTGTGTGTGTGTATATATATATATATATATATATATATATTCACTTAAAAACCCATAGGTTAAAGGAGCGTTACAATTAGGCTCACATTTTAAACATCAAAACCATAGAAAATCACATATCCTAGTTAGTTATCTCAAGTAACTATAACTCATGCCCTAAGGTAGCTATAACTCGCACGCCCTCCATGCAGTTTTTTCATAATATTCTTTTATTGGAAATATTACATTTATATTATCAATGATGTTATCAAAGATGTCACGAATGCCGTAATTTTTAGGTTAATTAGCAGTGCACGGTGAGCGCGTGAGTTATAGTTACTTTAGTGCACAAGTTATAGTTACTTGAGATAATGCTAACAAGTGAATTCCCATGTTTTTGTATGTTTAAAATGTTAGCCTAACTATAGCGTCCCTGTAACCTTTGTGGTTTTCTTTTTTGTTTTTTTCTATATTTTTGTTTTTTTTTAACGTAAAGTTATTTTTATTTCTATGCACTAATCCAACCACTGCTGTGCTGTGCCTTTAGCCTTCAGCTGTGCCCGGTGGGGGTAGGCTGCAAGGCCTGCCCTGCGTCCAGGCCCTGCGGCCAACGCCCTAAACTACCCAACACCATGTTGCAGATGGCCTTTGGTTGTGAGCAGCGGGACTTGGCCACAGCCCGTCTTTGGGGCTGTGAGAATAGGTGTGAAAGGGTGTATCTGGGTGTGAGTGGCTGTGCGTCTGGGTGTGTGAGTGGGTACATGAGGAATTCCGTTAATCTGTGAGTGGATGAGTGGGTGCGTGGGTGTCTGAGTGGATCCTGTGAGTACATGAGGGTCTGAGTGGGGCTATGAGTTGGCTGTGTCAGTGTCTTATTGGGTCTGTGAGTGGGTGTGGGAGTCTGAGAGGATCTGTGAGTGAGTGCGGGTCCGAGTGGGGTCTGTGTGTGTGTGTGTCTGGGTTTGTGAGTGGGTGCGAAAGGGTCTTAGTGGGCATGTGAGTGGGAGAAAGATTGAAAAAGAAATTGAGTGAGATGGAGAGATAGTTTATTAAGCTTTGATGAATAATACTTAGAATGAGATTTCTGGACAAATGAAAAACAAAATTGTCAATTAAAAAGAGTGAGATCACCTTTCAGTGTGAATGTTAAACTTTTGAAGTTTAAAAAAAATTCAAGATGGGGAAAACAACCACAAGCACACCTTCAGTAGAACCCTCAACCTCACTGTGATCTTCATCTTTAGGCCATAGGTGACTCCTTACTCTGGTGCTTCCAGACATACCTACGACAGCCAACCCAGGCATGTGATTGGAAAGAAACATGGATGTTCCATCACTAGGAATGTTTAACAGTCAAAACACGAGTAACTAAACAAACCCACTGCCAAGCGATACTAGGATTTGAACAAGCCCCAGGGGTGAGGGGGTGCGGGTCCCAAGGTCATTATTGGCTCCTCATCAGGGGCCTCCTCCCAATGACTATTGCTCCGGGGAGGTGGTGCTGGGAGTCCAAAACTAACCCCTTATCTTTTCTGAAAATTTGCCCCAGGGAGGTGACGGTCCTTGGAGATGCGGGTTGGGGGGCAGGGGGGGGGGTTGCATGACCCCACACAGAACTAAATATTTGACATGTGAAGGTGAAGGTCCCTGGGGCTGCGTGGAGGCTGGGTGGCCCCTCTGCATCGGATTTAACTTGGCCCCAGGGATGTGGCGGTCCCTTGACTGGAGAAGGGCTGGGCAGCCCACCCACATTCGATTTAAACTTGTGCCCAGGGGAAGTGATGGTCCCCGGGGCTGGTCAGCCCCCCAAACAAACCCTGCCCACATTGGAATTAAACTTGACCCTGGGGAGGTGATGGTCCCCAGGGCTGCAGGAGGGCTGGGTGGCCCCCCATTTAAATATTAAATGCCCCCTTGACTTGGCCCTCCTGGGGCTTTAGTAAAAGGAGCCCTTGCTTGTGTGTTTTTTTTTTCTTCAGCAGAAATGCCATGATTCTCACAGAAAATCAAAAAAAAGAAAAAAAGCTTTTTTGTTCTACGGGGGTCCTTCTGGGAGCCCAGAACCAGAACTTCACGTCCCTATATGTACAGATTTGGATTTTCTTTAATTTCTCAAAAACTACTGAAGGAATTTACACCAAATAACATTCAGGATGCTTTCTGGTCCAAGAGCTACCTTTCTGCGAAACTTCGTGTAATTCCATCCAGTGGTTCGGGCTGTAGACCTTCTTCAATTCCCTATGGGATTTACTTTGGACACACACCTTTTTTATTTATTTTACTTTGTCTCGGCCCCCCTCTTGAAGGATCACCCTAAAAATTTCCAGACAGCAGCTGACTTGATTGTTGAATTTCTTTGGGAGATTTTTGTGAAGATTCGTCAAGCTGTGCCAAAGATATAGGCAAGTAAAAAAAATAAAAAAAAATAAAAAATAAAAATCTTCAGAAACTAGGTCCAAATTATAACTAACTAGTGGCAACCATCACTAGGTAATCTATACAAAGAAAACCAAAAGTTACAGGAATGTTATAGTTGGGGAATGGAATTAAAGAAATTCACTTAAAGAAACAACGGTTACAGGGACATTATGGTTGGGCTCCCATTTAAATGTACAACAACATAGAAATTCAGCTGTTAGTTATTTCAAGTATCTATAACTCACGCTCTAAGTAACTATAACTTTCAATCCCGCCAGGCAGTTTTCTCATCAATAATGTTACTGAAGATGCTACAGTGACATTATCAATGGTGTTATAAAGGATGTCATGAGTGCTGTAAGATGTGGGGTAGTTATCATTGCATGGTTTAGGATACGAGTTATGTTTACTTGAAATATCTAATTATAAGGGCTGAATTTTTATGGTTTTGTACATTTAAAATGTGAGGATAGCTATAACCTCCCTGTAACCATTGGGTTTCTCAGTGAATTTCAGTTTTTTTTGTTAACGTAAAGTAATTTTAATTAAACCACTGGAGCGCACACATCCCTTTGGCTGTGCGGGGCAAGGGTTGGCTGCAGAACTGCCCTCCAGCCAGTCCCTGCGGTAAACCCCATTTAAGTCCAAAACCCGCGCCACACATGGCCGAACAGATTTGGAGCTTAAAGGGAGCAACTTTAAATACATATGTATATATTTGGGAGGTGCACATGGACCAAATTGTTTGGGGGCTACGGGGACCCTCCTCTGGCCCCAGGGACCACCACCTCACCAGAGCAACATTAAATAACTATATAGAGGGGGCTGCAGGGACTACGCCCACTACATCCCCAGGGCTACATAGTAACCCCCTTCCCCCCCGACCACCACATCCCTGCTAGATAACATGCAAAAATATATATATGTGGTGGGAGCTAGGATCCTTCACCCCCCCCCCCCCCCCCCCCCCAAGGGGACAACCACCTCCCCAAGGCTACATACTAAATTAACTTTGTGGGGGAGCATACAGACCACCAGCTCCTGGGGACCACCACTTCTTAGAGCCAACATTGAAAAACAATATATAGGGGGTGGTGTGCATGTGGCCCCCTTGCTAGGCTGATGTTGCCCCAGAGGACCCCATCCCCTGGGGACCGCGGGGAGCCTCAAGCCCCCTGCAGTCATAACTAGTTCCCATCTTCTGCAGTAGCCAGCATTGCTCCTGCATGCAGGGAGCTGCTGCAAATAGCTGTTCCCTGAATGCAGGAGCCAAAATATAATCTTTGTCTCTGATGCCCGTGGGCAGGGAAATAGATGAAATGTTTGCTTCCAGAAAGTGCGAGCATTTTTAAAGGAGTGTTTGCTTTTTCTTGGTGGGAGCTGTGACAGCTCCAGCCAAGCAAAAGAAAACAGCTACCTCCCCTAGTGTGGGCATCTCAGGAGGTAGCAGGAGCCAGCCCTTGGGGGTTGCAGTCCCCGGACCATGTGTGGTTACAGGAGGGGGCAGTGCGGCCCCTTCCTTAATCTATTTATGCCTGGGGAGTTGGTGGTCCAGAGTCTGGGGGTCTGCATGGCCCCTCTCCTTTTCCATTTGGCCCCAGGGAGGTGGTTGCCCCTGGGGCTCGGGGAGGGGGCCCTTGTGCCCTGTCCAGGTGAAGTCCACAGAACCCCCAAATTGTTTAAATATGTAGCCCCAGGAGGTGGTCGTCCCTGGGGCTCAGGGGGGTTAATTGTATTTATAAATTGTCACATGCCCCAGGGACTTGCCCCACAGAGGGGGTCAAACGAATATAGAGCATAAAAGATAACTCTTGTTTAAAAGTCAAACAAATAGAAAATATATCTGTGTACTAGGATCTAGCTTCATGCCGAATTTGGTGTAATTCGGTTTAGTGGTCAGGCTGTAGGCCTGTCTAAGGAGCCTATGGGAAAATGCATGGGAAAAACACATTTTGGATCCCCCCTCCCTTTTTCTTGGCCCCACTTGACAGAGCACCCAAAACTTTCAAGCCATCAGCTGAACAGACTTTCAAATAAGTTTTGACAATTAGCCTTGCCAAAGTTATTGGCAAAACAAACAAGGCTTTTTCTATGGAAACTAGGTCCTAACTGTATAAAGCAGACACAGACACCGACACAGACACAGACCTTCATTACTATTGCACCCATTCCCTATTTTCGATTTGATTCCTATACACAATTGCAGAATGGCAGGACCTCCCAGGGAAATCATTTTCCTTTAGAACCTTAACAATCTCAATGTGCAATAAGTGCTGCTATGGAATTCTAATGGCGGGACGAAGGTTCTCTTGCAAGCCACACTGCAGACTAATTTTAGAATCTTGACAGTCGCACTGAGCCTGGCTCATAATCAAGGAAGAGTTCTGGGCAGCTTATGCGTTTTCAAACCTCTGAGCCAAGCTATTTTGTAACATTTTGTCAGCTCAACAAACATGAACCCAGTGAACAAAGAATGGCAGTTCTCAATTCTATTCTGTATTTCTAGGTTTATAATTTTCTCCTATGATTTATTGTACTTGTTTTTTATCATTTTTATTCCCTGTCACATATTACTTTTACAGTAGAGAAGTCTTATTCAGCCTCATTTATGACCTGGTTTTTGTGCAGCTTGCAACTTTTTCAGAGTTTGGCATGGTGATGCTTTAGCACTACTCTGGGGCAGATAGCTGCATTTGATACAGGAGAAGGGAATAGGCCACCGCACCAGTGCCATTTCATGCAAATGAGGGTTGTCTGTATTTTATTTGATATAAAGCATGTGCTGGTCGAATGCATGGTTGTCATACTATACTTTTCGTACCTCAACGGTCATGCCGCAATGTCAGCTTTTGTAAAGCTCTATGAGCAGTGTGAGGGTAGTGTACAAAAACCACCTGTTCTACTACCACCACCACCACCATATTGAAGGTAATTGGTAGATGGCAAACGTTCAACTCGAACGGCTTCCCCTTTGACTGCTCGGTGTATTTTTTTTAATTTTTTATTTTATTTTATTTTTATGGCTTTTGTTAATTGTAGTATGTAAATCATTCTGCTACCCTTGTTTTGAGGTCTGAGCTGACTAGGATGTCCCATTTAGAGCACAGAGTCCTTTAAATGCAGGTGTCATTGTAGTTGTTACATCATTTGCCATTCTAAATGCATTCCACTGCTCCCATGATTCTATTGCACCATTCTCTTGATCCTGAAGCCAGACCTTTTCAGATATTATAAAACCTGCCATAACAGGCGCGTACTGCGCTCCGTCCTTTATTACAAAACAGGTATATTGCATTTTTGTTAAAACTAGGTACACTATGAAAACCGGGGGTGGTGGGTGGGGGGGGAAGTGTTTCGGAGGGTGAGGAAAGAGTCTAGAAGTTCCTCCACCAACCATGGGACAAGAGGAAAAATGTTAAATCCTTTCTTATCCCAATTTCTAATTCGATGAATGATCATCTAAGTTGTGTAAATACTTCACGAAACAGCTAGACCTCACCAAAATGCATACATTATCAAGGTACTCTCCATTATCTCTGGTTTCATGCTTCTTTTTTTGCAAACTATAATCCTATTAGCTTTTTTGGAATCTACATCATAGGTGGTTCAACTTTTTCCTGTCTGATTTTACACTATCCTGTTCATATATCAGTCAAAGCAATGAAATCCTGTCCCAGTTTAATAGACATCCTCAAACTTTAAAATGTTGATTTGCGTTTCTTCGAACACTGCCATCTTTTAACTCTTTTCAGCATTAGGTGTGCCTGTTCAAAAATCGCCGTCAGAGTTAAAAATATATATATTTTTAAATACAAAACCTAGTGCCTGTTACCTCACTCTATGTAGCTATGGTAATCCCCGAAATTGTGTAGACTAGAAGGTTAATTTTTAAAGTTAATGTGAGAGAAGTTAGATGTGTTCCTTTCAAAATCATAATATGAATTAAAGCCCCACTCAAAATAACTATTTAATTTGTTTAAGAATTCCCCCTGATTGTGGAAAAACTCTTACCAGGTTCCAGGGAATTAACAGGTTGCTGTCTTGTACCCTGTATTTCCAGAAAAGATTGAAAAATGTCTGTGGATCGCTTTGCGGCATCTAGTTGTGGAGGGATGGGGGGAGTTGTTGTACCCCATATAATTTCTGTAAAACTCTTGTTCGCATGAAAACGAATGCTTGGTATACACTAGAGGGGTCCTGATGAATGCCTGAATAATTGTATGCAGTGCATGGCTTCCCTTGGATAACTGTATTAATGCCGTTAGAGTGACATAACGGTGACAGCACAAGTTCCTTAGTGATTTCCTTCTGATGGTCATTTTGTAGGCGACCAATTGGGTGGTGCATCATCAGCTTGATGTTATTACTGCTTTGGAAAACATGATTGGACCATGATGTCGCCTAGCTTTAGGGACCATGCAAGTGATATTTACAAACCTGTTTTTATAACTTATTTTGCATAGGTTTCATAGATTTGGTGCACATTTTCTGTACTTTCTACTGTTCTCATGCTTATGTATGATGCCTGAAATGAGCCCCTATCCCAAATGCGCCATAAATACCTCTACCCTTTATGACTTCAACATTGCAGAATTACCAGTGCCTGCTTTGTAAGAACAAGAATGTTTGACCTTTTCCTTCGCATACATACCAGTTGCTTGAATTATCCTTTGAGTAGTTACGTGGCCTGGAAATGAGTGGCATAAATGCATTCTATTAAATGACTCAGACCTGCCATACGCCATAGAAGTGTCCACGAATATACCCCTACCTTAAAATGACAGTTTCAACTTATTCAAATTATCTGAAAAGATAGATACCTTGGTCTGTGTTTTATCACTGGGTGATGAACATTTAAATAACTAGCTGATGTAAAAGTACTAACCAGTAGGCTTAACTGGAAAGATACCCTCGGAACACTTTCATACCTAATATCAACCAAGATGTATATGCTGCTCTGTCCAGCCTATTTGCCAAACAGTTTGGTTTTTTTAATATTGCGCCTCATTTCACGTTGAATACAATTTAAAATGAAACCTTTCACATGAGGCTGCATTAAATTGCTTCAGAATGGCCATGTCTATAGTTTTAACCTCATTTCTTAAGTCCAGATGCTTGCTTAGTATTTCACAAATACGCAGCAGGTTAGTTTGACAAAACCTATTAAGCCCAAGCCAATGCTATTTTCTACTGATTATCTCCTGCTTGTCCAGATGCTCAGCAACCTGTTTCCCGTGGAGAACTAAGTCTGATCATGTGTGTATCATGCAGGGAATACATAGTGCCGTTTCTGCGAATTGTGCAGTAGAAATTTGTATTTGCTTTGCAAAGCTGCAGGCTGCATCCACTCAGGAGTGGTGTAACAAAATGTGAGGGGGCTTCCCTGCAAGATATGCTGAAGGGGCCTCCCACACTCACATCAGTAGGGGCTGAGAGGGCCCCTCCAGTATGAGTAAGCCTGGGGGGCCCCCCTGCACCATGGGGGTTGCGGGGACCTCTGTTATTCCCCTCCTGTTCGGGTTCAGATGGAGCATAAGAGCAGCAATTTAAAGTAATATCCACGTTTTGTGTAGCTGATACAGACTCTCAGGTCTGTTCTGGGTTGGAGGTCTAAGCAGTCTGCTTTGATCTTATTGCGGGGTTTGGTGCAGTATTTTATTAGCAATTGGTCAGCCCAGATCAGTATGACATTATGACTAGAACACTTTCATTGTTACCTGGGTATTGTGCATTCAAGTTGGAAATGGTTCTGAATTTGGTTTTGTTATCAGCAACTGTTTGGCAAATTGTTGTTTTTGGTCTCCTTCCTGAAATCTGTGTCCTGCCTAGTTATGGCATTGTAATGATCAACCTCTTATGGAAGCCCAGACGTCATTGTGTGCTTTGGTTATCCTTTTTGTTCAGTTTGGATCGCCCCATGAACGTCTCATAGCATGAATGGTTTGATTTGGGTAAATGGGTTTGTGGCTATTGATCAAACATTTGCAGGTAGGTTTGGGCCATGAAAACACGTGCCAATGTACCCTTGATAAGAGCGGCACTAAAGGGTTCGTATGATGGCGATAGGTAAGGAAGTTTCTACCCAGGAAAAAAATTATTTGCCAAGTGGAGAAACCAAAAAATGATTAAAAGTACTTTAGCATTGTGTTTGTGGAAATGTACCACTCCTACATAAGTAAGCATGGTAACATATGTGATTTTTGTTTTTTCCCCTGAGCATTTCCAACAGCTGCTCATTCGAAGAATTCTTAATACATTTTTAAAATGTCTCTCTGGAGTTTTACACAAATGTAAGATTATCGCTGGGGGGGGGGGGGGGCAACTGTTTGGGTGTTCACAGGGGACAATATTGACTTAATCCCATAGTTTAGCTAACATTTCTTCACTACTTGTCAGTCATTGTGAGGACTGTGTTCTATATTATGACCCATGACATGGGTATGATGGTCAGTGCTGTATTTTGCCAAATGACGCATTCCAGTCACTTGCATGTATTTTAAAACCGAACCATTAAAAGCTCTTTCCTACATGCTGGGTTGTAAAGACTACAAAATACTGGACTGCATCTGGAAAGCAGGACAGTAAATTCAGTTTACTTTTGTCTGTGGTTCACCTATGTTCCTGTTAATCTAGGGATTTCTAATATTGAAAAGAAGAGGCCTGTTGTCACAATTTTTCAACCAGTACTTTTCAGATGCTAGCATTTGTCTGTATTCTTAGTAAGGCTCTCTCGGGGCAGCGCACATGGTGGTTGTCAAAGACAATTTAGAGAGCTCAGGATATTTGTCTATGGGGAATTTATATCAAAGTGTTTTTACCCTGTGTGTTATAGGAGAGGGGATCACGCTTCAGTTCCTTGAACGAAATGTGTTGAAGCAGAGCTGCTCCCGCTTAATTGCAGGACTTTGGGTTGTGACAATATAACACTTTTTCTTTGAAAATTGTAAATCTCGACTTCAAAGCACCAAGTAGCCTATCTTGAATGAAAAGCATTTCTCTTTCGGGTTATTTTTTTGCCTATGGCTCAGTGTCATTTTAGTGGAAGGTTATGTAGTTCTGTTGCTATTTAGAACAATAAAATAGGAAGTTGACTGCAAGGGTCAGTTTCTTGAAATTGAAAATAACCGCTTTTTCTGTTCGGAGCGACAATGCAGGAATTGCTAAGAATTTGTGTTCTGCCAGCAGTGACACAATATGGTATTAACTTACTGCCAGTTCTGATTTCTCTAGAAATTGAAATATTCATAATGTCATCTGGTTGGATTGAAAGCAAAGATTAAGGTTCCTTAAAAGCCTGATTCAAAAATGTAAATGCTTTAATTTTCAAGTCATACAATACTGGCATGGCAGCACCAAGAGGTTTCAGGTATTGCCGCCTCTGTGTGATCCTTGTCCATTCTGGTATGCCGTGTTTTAACTCCCAACTTAATGTTTACATTCCTGACAATATTGCATAACCTTCTGATATCAATTTCATTACTCAGAAGAGTTACTTTTCCCTGTTGCAGCAAGTTGACCTTCTGCTTTCTATTTTTCATAACACAAAGGATACTGCTATCCCTGCATAAAAAAAACCTCTGATTTCTTTATTGCAGATGTCCTGTGATGTCCCTACACTGCTGAAATAAAGAAATGACATAGCTGCTCAGCTGTAATAAGTTATTACATTTGAGCTCTGACATCACAATGATTGCAACTTGAGTCAGCAGCCGAGGTGTAAGGCAAGACATGTAGGATCTTTACAGCAGTGTAGTGCTCTTGATGAAGAGGATGTACCCATTTAGCATCATTTGAATTTTGTTTTTCTAATTTTCTTAGTATTACAAGAGCGCAAGCATGAGTGTTTTGCACACTTTTCAAATTTGTACATAGTTAAAGTTTGAAGCGTCATACCTTTGCGCATGCACCTGCACTACTTTGCAGATGCATGTGTAGACTCGTTCACGGAATGTACTAATGGTGGGCACAATTTGCGTAATTTGCTGTAACAAAATTATAGCAAAATCATGCATGAATATGTGCAATTACATCAAGAGCATACCCAAACACCACTATTTTCTCGCAGAAAAACACACCTTTGCATCCAGAGTTCCTTCCTGAGGATGCATTTTGCACTAAAACTGTCACTGAATGAAACAAAACATGAATAGCAGCTGCAGCAGCTCACTAAGGCAGTGGTTCGGAACCTTTTGACTTCTGTGGACCCCCATTATATCAATACTGGAGCCCGGGGACCCCCACTGAATCATTATTGGAACACGGGGACCCCCTGAGGAGTCATTACTGATAGCTGGGACCTAATATTATTAAATGTTTTAAGCAGCCACGGACCGCCGAGGAGGCTTCGCGGACCCCCAGGGGTCCCCGGCCCACAGATTGGGAACCACTGCACTAAGGTAGTCATTCCCGTTCTCCTAAGGTAGGATTCTTGTGCCAAATTACTCGTAATCTCCAGCACATGTATTGAATCAAAGAGTTAGACAACAAACTGCAGAGAGCACTGTTTCTCTGTACCGGGTGCACCCAGTGATATAGAATCTGGGACAGTGTGCACTAGATAATGTAATCAAGACCACGGTGCCTAGTTATGTATGGAAATTGGCTACACCATGAACAATAGAGAGGTGTGTTTGAGAGAACAATTGTGTACTTTAGTGTTAAGTCAAGCCCCCTTCCATCCTTTTACAGTTTCTGAAACTAGTAATTATGTAGTTAGTTTCCACGGTGTGCACCTTGAATTTGTTGTGGCCAATTAATGGCAGATTAAAATTTCCTTTTCAGGGCAGGGCTGCTCAATTTATAACCATAGCTATATTTTTTCGTTTGCAGTTTGTCTGTTTGTGCCTTTACTTTTAGTGAGGTCCCTGCTTATGCCTTTAAATGTTTAGGTTTAAAGTGTTGTAAAATCAAAGTTATGGCAAACCAGTTGAACTTTAACCACTGCTGTTGGAAGCGGATATGTCGGCCTAAGCGAAATAATTTGTAAAACAGAAAAGTGCAAACAAGAATTTGCAGACAGTTTATTTCATTGGTGCATTTTTTCTTGCTTCTGGCGTTAGATAGAAAGTATTATGGAGTTTCCAAAACCAATTTGATATTTAAACTGCCTGCTGTATAATCTAGTACCTCCTCCCCTGTTCTCTAACATTGCATTCTGACATCGTAATTTTGAGATCAGTTTTGAGAGTCTATGCATATTATTTACAACCCTTTGTTCTCACTCAATATACAAATTGCACCCAGGCTGTTTGGCAGGTAGCAGTTATTCAGTGCCAGTCATCTTAATTGTTTTTCTGTCTGAGAATAAATGCCCGGCTGAGTGCCATTGCTATGTCTAATGGAGAATGGACTCTTTTTCTGGGGGCACTGTCGAAAATGTATGTCTTCTGAGTGCTGAAGACAGTTCCACGGTAGGTTGTTTGCAGCACAGACGGCGGGGGCTCAACTCTATTAAACATGACAGCCTGCATTTCTTTGTAATCAACTCGTGTGTGTGTTTTTATGTAAAATGGACATTTTGCGATTTTGATTATGGATAGACTTCAGTCTCTTAAAATATAGATGTTATTGTAAGAGCGCCTAATTTAATTAAATGCAAATTTGACTGGACGTTTGTAAAATTATTACTAAGATTTGTGGTTAGTTGCTGCATATGATATACCCATTGATATAAAGGCACCGTGCTTGTGTTTAATCAACAAGGCATCGAGGATCATTTTGCATTTGATCTCACTTTCATTGTGTCTTTTTTTTTCAGTTGTGCAGTGGAGTCTTTTAGAAAGAAAAACGATGCTAGACAATACTTCATTTCTTCAAACTAAAGAGGATTCCATCGCATTAAATGCAAAGATTACATTATCTTGGTGTTAACAATGGTACCTTTTCCTTAATACTTATTCGGCTTTCTGTTTATTTATGGTGTCAGTTTTGCTAGCGTGACAGACACGGGAAGCCTAAAAGGAAATGCATCTTGTTTATAGCAATGAACCCCTTTTATGCTAAAATAAAGCTAAGATATTAATAATAGCTTCATGTATGTTGCAAAATGTCATGGGTAATTCACCAAGGCACGAGACTCATTTTCACCCCTTTGAGTAAGCACCTCCTTAGTTCTTCCAGTAATACCTCTGTTCAGAATTGAAATGCCTATGGCTCCTACAAACGTCTTTTTTTTTTTTTTTTTTTTTTTTACCACAACCAAGGAGAGTTTCGGCTTGTAAATAACTGGGGTGCAATTGGCATAGGCAAGAGACTCTCAGTATGGAAGCCCAATTACTTCTTCTGTGGTCGAATGGTAACCCCCACCATCCAGGTCATTGGTGCTCCATTGGGAAGTCTCATTCAGTTCAGGAGCAGCACAGCTCAACGTTTAGTTTGAACATGAAGAAAGTAATGGATTGGAAGACCTCCCTCTCTCAATCTGGAGCTTCTTTTCAACTTGTGCTTAATAGGAGTGCAGTGGCCCTGAAGAAGGTCCTATGTAAATGTCTAAGCCCCAACTGAGAGATCAGCTCCTGTGCCATCTGATTTTTAGTCCCTCTTCTTCTGGTCATTAACAAGACATGCAGCAGTCACTTGCTTATTTATATTTATTGCTTACTTATTTTATTTTTTTAATCAAGTGTTGGAGTGGGAAAGAAGGACATCAACTTCTGGAGCTGATTTGTCTTACCTATCCTGCTCTCTCCTCCAGAAAATCACTGAGTGGTGCATGACATTTGTCTATTTCGAACCTTCACCTAGAGCTAATGATGGCTTACCAAAAGCTATTGAAACTGGCCACTGAAATGATCAAACCATAATGTCCAGTATCCATGCATGTGCGGAAGCCAGTTCCCTGGCCAATCTACTGTCATTGCCATTTAGCTTTCATTAAGTAATGCATATATTTTGCATAAGTTATTAGTGGACAACAGAGGATTATGTGATGAAGCATTATTCTGTATGATAGGAAACCTGTAAAAGAGGTCTTCTCTACATTTTGATTAAAGTTTTGTTCTTGAGCAAATGTTGATTTAATAATGACCTGGAATGTCTAGATGTTAAATTGCTCAATGATGCACAAATATCTAACTTTGAATGTCATATATACTGGAAGGTGAAGTAACTCTACACTGGACAAGCTCTGGTAATAGTTTGAATTTTAGGAGCTTAAAAACAATGTAGGCACTATAAAAAAAAAAAAAATGATTAAAAAAAATACATAAGGGGGTTATATAGTTCAGATGGGATTTATATCTGGTTATTAATGAGATGCTGTGCTTTTCTCAGGGGTTATCCACACTTTTTCCTTGGACAACAACATAGTAGTGGCAAAAATGTTTAATAATTTAGGTGTCCTGGAAAGCCCTTACTCAGTCCCAAGCTTTCTTTTCTTAAAATGTTTTCACAGCTACTTGAGTTCAATAAAGTTCTGTATCTTGTTATACTTGCTTGAAAGTTAAATTAGCAAGCATTTTGGTTATTCAAGATCTTGTTATGCTAATGCCTCAACTTTGAGATCCCCTGCTTATTCATTTACAGAGTCAAAGCGGCACGAATATCCGTAGTTAAATCGTGGTTGTTGGACCTGGCTTTTTGACAGGGACATCCCCAAACATTTTGCCTCCTTCCTCCTATTTTTTCTGACCTGTTGTTGTTGACTTTTGACCTCTGGGCACTTTACCACTGCTAACCAGTGCTAAAGTGCATATGCTCTCTGTGTAAATTGTACTACTGATTGGTTTATCCATGATTGACTATTTAATTTACTTGTAAGTCCCTGGTAGAGTGCACTACATGTGCCTAGGGCAGGTAGATTAAATGCTACTAGTGGGCCTGCAGCACTGGTTGTGCCACCCACCTCAGTAGCCCCTTAACCTTGTCTCAGGCCTGCCATTGCAAGGCCTGTGTGTGCAGTTTCACTGCCACTTCGACTTGGCATTTAAAGGTAATTGCCAAGCCTAGAACTCCCCTTTTTCTATACATAAGTCACCCCTAATGTGTGCCCTAGGTAACCCCTAGAGCAGGGTGCTGTGTGGGTAAAAGGCAGGACCTGTACTTATGTGGTTATATGTCCTGGTAGTGTAAAACTCCTAAATTCGTTTTCACACTACTGTGAGGCCTGCTCCCTTCATAGGCTAACATTGGGGCTGCTCTCATACATTGTTGAAGTGGCAGCTGCTGATCTGAAAGGAGCAGGAGGGTCATATTTAGTATGGCCAGAATGGTAATATAAAATCCTGCTGACTGGTGAAGTCGGATTTAATATTACTATTCTAGAAATGCCACTTTTAGAAAGTGAGCATTTCTTTGCACTAAAATCTTGTTGTGCCCTTCAATCCACGTCTGGCTAGGTTTAGTTGACAGCTCCTTGTGCATTCACTCAGACACACCCCAAACACAGGGTACTCAGCCTCACTTGCATACATCTGCATTTTGAATGGGTCTTCCTGGGCTGGGAGGGTGGAGGGCCTGCCCTCACACAAAAGACTGCCACACCCCCTACTGGGACTCTGGCAGACAGGATTGAGCTGAAAGGGGGCTTAGTGCATTTCTTAGAGACTCTTTGAAGTCACCCCCACTTCAAAGGCACAACTTAGTATAAAACAGGGCCTCTGCCCTACCTCATCAGACACTTGCTGGAGAAGAAACCTGAACCAGAAACTACATCCTGCCAAGAAGAACTGCCTGACTGCTCAAAGGACTCACCTGTCTGCTTTCTACAAAGGACTGCTGCCTTGCTGTTGCCCTGCTGCCTTGCTGAACTCTTGTCTGGCTGTGAAAGTGCTCTCCAAGGGCTTGGATAGAGCTTGCCTCCTGTTCCTTGAAGTCTCAGGGCCAAAAAGACTTCTCTCTTTTACTTGGACGCTCCGTGCGCCGAAAATTTCGACGCACAGCTTGTTCGGCGGCGAGAAAAACGCCGCACACCGACGCTGATCGACGCAACGCTCTTGGGACGGTCGAAAATCCAACGCACGGCCTCGCAAGGACAACGCCGCCCGACCTCTAGAGGAGAAATCGACGCGACGCCTGCCGTGAGATCGTAATTTCAACGCGCAGCCCCGCAGATCGACATCCGGAGGAGAAATCGACGCGACGCCTGCCGTGAGATCGTAATTTCAACGCGCAGCCCCGCAGATCGACATCCAGAGGAGAAATCGACGCGACGCCTGCCGTGAGATCGTAATTTCGATGCGCAGCCCCGCAGACCGACGCGCAGCCGGAGAACAAGCAGGAAAATCCCCGCACAGACCCGGGACATCTGATAATCCCCGCGATCCACAGAAAGAGACAGTCCGCGCGCCGGAAAACGACGCCGGCTTCCCCGCGTGGAAAATAACGACGCAAGTCCGTGTGTGCTGGGGAGAAATCGACGCACACACCCTTTTTCCACGCACCTCTTCTCTTGTGGCCCTCTGAGGAGATTTTTCCACGCTAAACCAGGTACTTGTGCTTGAAAGAGACTTTGTTAATATTCTAAAGACTTAAGACACTTCAGTGATATCTTTACAAATTCGTATTGCAACTTTGATCATTTTGACCTGAAGATACCCAGATAAATATTATATATTTTTCTAAATACTGTGTGGTGTATTTTTGGGGTGTTATGCTATGGTGTTGTATGATTTATTGCACAAATGCTTTACACATTGCCTTCTAAGTTAAGCCTGACTGCTCGTGCCAAGCTACCGGAGGGTGAGCACAGGCTGATTTTGGATTGTGTGTGACTTACCCTGACTAGAGTGAGGGTTCTTGCTTGGACAGAGGGCAACCTGATGCCAACCAAAAACCCCATTTCTAACAGTGGTCAATTATATTGTCAGTGCCTTTATATTAATTGTTCATGAGTGCCTTCACTTAGTAACTCTGAAGACTAATGGCGGTCATTGAAACCCTGATGGTCTTCAGACTGCCAGGGCTGCGGTGGCGGTTGGACCACCGCAAATGTGGCAGTCCGGCAGCCACATTGCGACCATGGTGGTTGTGCTGTGGTCGGACTACCAGATCATGACTTGTTGTCAGCCTGGTGGTGCTGGCGGTCCTGATCGGCCAGGGCAGCACTGCAAGCAGCGCTGCCCTGGGGATTACGAGTCCCCTCTCCGCCAGCTTTTACGTGGTGGTAGGACCACCATGTAAAGGCTGGCAGAGACTGGGTGCAGGGGGCCCCATGGGGACCCCTGCACTGTCCATGCACTTGGCACAGGCAGTGCATAGGCCCCAATGGCCAGCCCCATCATGCTTTTCACTGTTTACTCTGCAGACAGTGAAAAGAGTGATGGGTGCTGGTGCACCCTACACACCGTAGCATTGCTGCAGGCTCAATTATGAGCCGGTGTTAATGTTGTGGGCTGTGTCCCACTGGGTCAGCGGGCATAAACTCTGTTTCTACCCGTTGACCAAACGGGAAACTCTTCATAGGGGCCACGGGAAGGGGACCGTACTGGTGGCAACCCGACCACAGGAGTTTTGCGGGTGGCCTTTTTTGCCCTCCAAACTCGTAATGAGGGGCTATATATCTGTGTGTGTGTGTGTGTGTGTGTGTGTGTGTGTGTGTGTGTATATATATATTTGTGGGTATATATGTATGAACATGTATGTGGTTATTTATGTGTAATTTAATTGAAAAAAAATATCCATACTTCTTTTAGTTACTAATTTCTTAATACTAAAACTCATTTTTTACAAAAATATTTAAACTTTAATAAAAATATTTTCACTTTAAATTAATGTCATTTAATTAATCAAAAGTAGCCATTCATTAACCCTACAAACCCCTTACAACCCAAGAATCAACCATTCCTTGAACCCCAAAACCACGTTACCATGCCGAAACACTTCCCAGCCCTGAACCATAAATTGCCCTTGACACCCTAAACAAAACAACCCAACACTGAATCCTAAAAACTCCTTAAAACACCAGCAAATCGCATTAACCATTATTCCTCAACAACAAACCAGTGTTTATAAATGTGTGTGTACTGCTGCAAAGGGGAGATGAATTACGCTCATGCAACACTTGTGCTTTTATTTAATCATTCAGTTAATCCCAAACAAAGGAAAGCTGAACAAACACGTGAAGAGCTAAAAGCTTGATCAAAATTTCGTACACAAAAATGTCTGTGGATATAAGGCAAACCCCTCCGTAACCAGCATTTTCTTGTTTTTAAATGTTAATGCTAGTCTTCTGATCATGCAGTGTGTTCACTTTCTCCCCCAACCACCCTCGCCCCTTACTAGTGTTTATTGTTTTTCTAAAGGCTCATTGAGGTGATCTAAGAACACTCCCCTCTAACCTACCCCAGTCTGTCCCACTCCAGTCAACTTCACTACAGTTTACCTTACTCCACTCCAATTTACCCCACTCAGTTTACTACAATCTATCCTACCCAATCCACCCCTCTCCACTGTATCCCATTCTACACCATCCCACTCTACTGCAATCACACCCACTCCACTCTAGCCAGAACTCCAATCTACCCTACCCCACTCTCCTCTCCACTCCACTCCAGTCTACCGCACCCCACTCCAGTCTACTGCAATCCACTCCAATCTACCCCACATCACCCCAGTCCATTCCAATCTACACCACTCCATTCAGTCTACCCCACAGCACTTCATTCTACCCCATGCCACTCCAATCTATCCCACTGCTCTCTATCCCCCTCCAGTCTACCTCACTCTACCCCACTCCAGCCTACCACACTCCTCCACTCCAATCTACCCCATTTCACCCCACACCACTAACTTTTAGCCATGCTGAACAGCAGTCACACTAGTTTAAAACATTGCAAAAGCCTATGCTTGTTTTTTTTTTATTCCCTTCTGCATCAGCAATCAATACATTTATTTTCTCAAAGCTTTAAAGCATCTGCAATAAACAGAGAAAAAAAAGTCTGGCTAATGACTTTTAAAGCTGAGACCTATTGGCTGTGTCAATGCTTGTTGCATTGGTAACACTTTGTAAGGACTACATCTTAAATTGCATATTGCTGCATCTCCACTTGCAACAAATGATGAGTACGAAAAACAATAGCTAATAGATTATGCTGTTTGTTAAATGCTGTGATACAAATAGCAGCACAAAATACAAAACACTTTTTCCTTTCTGATATAACCTTAAGAATGAGATAAAAATGTACTGTAGTATTTTTGTCCCTTACCTTAGTCATTATTTTAAAGTCCTCGAGGAATTGAAAAGATCACCTTCATTGCATTTGCCATAAATCTATATTATGTTTTCCCTTTTGTAAGCAGTGCTTATTTTGAGATTTAAGCTAGAAGGGAAATTAATCACATTGAGGAGGATAATAAGAAATCGCATCCTACAACTCAGGTGTTTAAGTGGTATTTTATTATGGGACTCTAAAACCTCTGCAGTTATTTGTTTCTGTAGTTATTACAGTAAATGCTTAAGAGAAATAATTAGGTAATGTTCATCATATAGGATGTTATAACTTGACTACATGCAGGTATGCAATAACGTTTTTCATGATAGATGCACAACATTTAATTTGTTTTATTATTACACCGTATGAATTAAGCCTAGGAAAACCAGATTGTATTAAGAAAGAAAGTGGCACAAATATGTCGAGCAAATTAAACAATTTAAGATGGAAGAACTGAATAGAATCACATGTCGATCATCTCCAGCTAAATCAATACTCTATCGCCCCACTGGCTTGGACCTTCAGGTTTATTCCCCTGTGCTCTGCTGTCTCGTCATGCAAGTGGTTAAAGAGCACCATGTTGCACTGAATTTTGTAGCCCCATCACAAACAATTAAACTGAGTTTTTCCATGGCATTCATAGATCACACCTACCCCCCACCATATGTTGAGCAGGGGCTGCTTGCACATCTGGGCCACATTAAAGAGGTGAGAGAATAGCCTCCATTGAGTAGTCTGGGTACGGGAAAGTCTGTCCTACTCTGATGAACAATAGTAATCTGCCTTTATGACGGATGTTATTGGATGTTATTGGAGTATAGAGATTCAATTAGTGAGTCCCCTCCCTTTGCACCACTCAACAATCAGGATCCGATCCCTCCCTCACTCCAGCAGCAAGTATGACCAACTAAGTGTGTCAAATGCTTTTATTCGCAATCTAGGGAGACAGCCACGGGATGCCAGCCTCCCCAGATATTGCATCTAGTATATGGCGCCGTCGTCTAATGTTATTGTGCATTGCTCTCTGCGGTCCAAACCTCACTGATCAGGGTGTAGAAGCTGGCTGAACATCCGGAGTAATCGATTCACAAGGATCGTGCTCAGTAGCTTGTAATCCATGTTCACCATTGAAAACGGGTAGTATGAGCTCACCTCGAAGGGGTGGATAGCAGGTTTGGATAGCACCACTATGAGTGCTTCACATAAAGAACTTGATAATTTTCCTCGCTGATGCACTGCCTATTGCATGTCCAGTAGGCAAGGTGCAAGGTTAGCCCAGAAAATAGCATAGTACTCAACTGGGATCCTGTCTGTGCTCGGTGTCTTCCCTCGGGCCATCTGGCGAACTGCCAAATAGATTTCATCTATATGTAGAGCTTGCTGCAGGTCTTGCAGTTGGAGAGGGGTCAAGCTGGGACGTGTAAGATCCTGTAGAAAAGCTTGTGTGCATGGGGGGCGGGGCTCTGATAAGGAAGAGTACAGTTGTTCATAGTAGTGAGTGAAGATGTCATTAATCACTTCTTGGGTATTTACCACCTGGTTCTTGTCATCTGGTATTGCCCCTGGAGTGGAGGAACCGAGCAATCTAATGGCGTGTTATGTACACAGTTAAAGTCCCCTCCCCAAAGTCCGGGCACCCGAGGGTCCTGCAATAGTCAGGGAAAGCATGTTTAGAAATGCACCTTGACCCATGCTAGGGGCATAGATCGAAATGATTGTGATTGAGCTTCCATCCGAAGTACCTTCTAGAAGAATGTCGGCCCTCTGCATCCAAGTGGACCTTCTGTTTAACAAAAGGTACTTCTGGGGCAACCCAAATAAGATCCCCCCTCCCCCCAACCCCCTAGCATAAGTTGAGTATCCCATCTTATATACCTGACCACTCCACCGCCAGTTGAGTTAAAGTAGTTCCCCATTTGTCAGGTGTGTCTCCCCGAGACAAGAAAATTGTATCTGTCTGCACTGAAGATAGGCATATATCTTGTGTCTTTTAGCAGGAGTACTCCTACCACAGATATTCCAGGTTGGGGGGGGGGTTGTAGTCAGCAGCCATGTCAAGGACATACAATATCTAAGCTGGTCCCCATTGCCCTCTGCCAGCCCTTCCAACCCCTTTCCCTTTTCAGTCATAGGGTTGAGCGCCTTGAGACAGTCACCAGCGCCTTGAGACCCTCACGGGTGAATAGCTGTGCTCTAAAACTCCCTGATTGATTGATTTGTATTGTTGCCTACCAGACGGATCGAAACAACAGTATAAACATGTGTAGAAACTCCATTATCCCAGGCTTGAGCACCTACGGGTGTCACGCCACAACTCCCCAAACAATTCAACTGGTGCGCAAAGGGCGCCTAGCATTCAAACAAGTCCATACGGTGGAGTCTATCTCATAGGGTGGTAAGCAGGAACGTTAAGAAATTAAGAGTTCAGTAGTGTGTACCCAAGTAGAGAAATCGAGGTAGTGAACCGGTGTATGTGATGGATGCATATCAGATCCCAGGGTGGGCTGCCAGCGGCGAGAGTATCAGACACCCGCAGGAGGCCTCGGGGGCAAGAGAGACCAGGGCGAGCATCTGTACAAATAAGTGATCAGCTAAGCGTGGTGTGAGTTTCAGGCCCCTTGATTGCGTTGTCGGGAGGGCACAGTGGTCTCCGTGTCTGACCCAGAGTCAGTGTGATGGCATTCTTGAAGGGCAACAAAGGTACTAAAAGTCAACTGTGAGGTCTCGAGCACTGCCTTATCCATTTCCTCTGCCGCTTGAGCCCAAGATGGCTTGGCCATAGGCGGTTTACAAATATGTCGCTGCCTGCAGGGAGGTCAACCAAGTCTCATCATCTCAAGCCAACTGTGAAGATTGTAATAAGCCTTTCGTATGCAGCCAAGTCCACACATCTGTTGGTGTGGCGACCTGAGCCACCTCACCATCTATTACTCAAAGTTTCACCAGGAATAAAAGCGAATATTTATAGTTAGTCTCTGAAAGGTTTCCTTGACCTTGCCATAAGAGCTGCACTGCTTTTGCACCTCTGCAGTGAAGTTGGGGTAGGCCGTCATCTCCGTGTCCTCATAGCATCATGGGCCTTTCGTGTGGAACAATCCAATAATTAAGTTGCGGTCTCGGAAATTAAGAAGTCTGGCAACAATTAGATGAGATGGATCACCCGGTTTATGAAGTTTCCCAAGGAACCCTGTGGGTTCGCTCCACAGTTGATTTGCCTGACAACAGTGTCCATCAACCAGTTTTCAACCAACTGTTCCACACAGGGGCCCTTCGCCCGTTCAGGGAAGCCAGGAGCCTAACATTATTGCATCAAGATCTCCCTTCGGCATCCTCCACTGGTCTGTGTAGAGAAGCCACCTCCGTTCAGAGTTGCACCATCTGTATCTGCAGCTCCTGGACCATAGAGTGAAGGGAGGTGAGTGACAATTTTCACGTTGATGCACTCCGTCAGGTTGCGGTGATCCGCTCAGAGTAAATTCACATCTATGGATATTGTGTCAATCCTGGATTCTAAGGAGGTCTTCATTTCTAGGATGGCTTGAAGGACCTCGTTGAACTGGGCAGTGTGTACTTGGAGTGTGGTTTCTAGATGGATTTATGCCTCTGCACTTCAATCCGATGAGTCAAGGGGCGTCGGACCCTGCGTCAGAGGTTTATTAACTTTAGGCTTTCTCATAATGGTAATACAGTGAAAGATGATAGGCTCTCTTAGTGAACGAAGTCCCACTACTGGCAGCACCCGCCATTTGAGACATATTAAAATAGGAATCTGCCTCACAGGGATAGAATTCATATGCCTCATGGGGACCTGCAGGAGCAGCGCAGGGGACACAACAGCCACTGTAGAGGGAATCAGATGGCCTTACTGCTGGAATAGTCCTCTGAGGGCAGCGCCTTGGTGCAGATGGCGAGCGAGCCAGAGGTCCAGTGTCCAGTTCTCCGCTCCAGGGGAGCCAGCCATGAAGGAGAGTAAGCAATTGTAGGGGTGGAATCAGGTCCTGATACGCCCCGGGCAGCCGGAGGTGCCCCACCCTCAGCAGAGGCACAGCATAGCGCAATCTGCCGAACCTCAGGGTGTTGGCCCTACTCAGAGTGGATGGCCTTGGGCAGCAGGTGTGACGAGGCAGGTGAGGGCCCCGGGGAGCACTCACTTACCCCCAGCACCTGCTTCTGCTCCGGACCTGTGATCATGGGTCGTTGTCTTTGTATTCTTCTCCCTCGCAGCATCTGGCACCCCCAGTGGGCAGCTCAAGGAGTCCTGTGGCCCTCAATACCACGCAGGCAGCAGCCCCCCTACCTGGGCAAGTGCAGGAGTAGTTGATGCCTATCACCGCAGGCGGGAAAGCAGGTGCCGCAAGTGGTGAACAGGACAGATCGAGGCCTCTTCATGAGGAGGCCAGGGAGGCACTGGCATGACGAGCGGGGGGCAGAGAGCCCGGAGTCCAAGCCTGCAGCCCCATGTCCTGCTCCCTGGAGGCCAGCACAATCGGTGCGGATGGTAGGGACATCCCCCTTGCAGCTCCAGCATGGCAGTCTCTCCCAAGCCACGGACTCGCAGCTCATTGCCAGCGCTCCTCCGGCCTCACACTGCATCAGCGATGCCAGGAGACGATCCGACTCCCTCAGCACCCGGGGTCTGAGCACCCAGAGTGTTGGTTGCAGTCAGGAAGAATAGGCACTCCGATCCCAGAGGATTAACACAGGGTAAGCACTTGGGCCCTCACAAAGCTCTTGCTTATGTGTCCGATCTGGTCGCCATTTGGGCTGTACCCCAGGCCTGTACATCCATCTTGAAGGAACTTTCTCAAGTGAGTGAGAGGATGGGGCCCAGTGGTCATTATAATTTGTATGTTCCTTAGCAAGGGTTTTTATGTGTGTATCCAGTTATAATTGCAGATCACTCAGAAATGCAGGGGAATTTAGTGCTTCTTTGATATTTCCTAAAAGGATGACCATGATTTCAAAGGCAGTGATCTAAGTGTAAGATAGCTTTGTGACAGCAGAAGCAATTATTTGTAATGTACTTGAGTTTTTAGGTTTTTCTAGATAGTCATGAATGTATTGTAGGTAAGCAGAGCCCCTATTAAAATACTGATGAAAGGAAACTCATGGAACTTTTTTAAAGTTTCTCCTCAGGCTCCCCTTTAAGGGTTGATCAAATATCATAATAATTGGAATAGAGTATGTGGAGCCCCTTATGAAGTTGCCTTGGGAGTTAAAAAAGATAGTGCTATTTTCTCCTGTTGTATTCTTTTTCAGGGGTGGGGACTGGCACATTAGGGACACAGCCACCACTCCCACTTACGTATAGAGTGAGTCGAGGAAGGTATTGAGGTCCGTTATATCAAATTTCACAGAGAGTTCTAGCAGAATTAGGAAGCAGGATTTATCTGAAAGTAAAATATCTAGAGTGCAGACTATGACTTTGTGCAACTGTTTCATTGTTATGCAAATATAAAGAATGTTGTTGATTGCCCTGTAAATGATTTAACATGGTTATTTCACAGTGTGGCTGTGTATTGCCAACTGTTTCCGATGATTATGGCCCCTTTTCTGGACAACCTTTCCATCCAAACAATGGGAAAAGCATTGGAATTTTTCAGGGAGCATTTTGTGCTCCATCTGATATAATACCATATGTGGGTTCAATATTTATAGAGTTTAACCTGTGTGGGGCAAGAGCTTTGCTCCATCTCCTGGCTTGTTAGTGGTGGGGTAGGCATGTCAGCTACTTAGCAGGTTCAGTGACAGGCTTTGAAAAAACATAAAAATGTTACTAGACCTGCAGGTCGAGTACCTTGAATAATCTACTCGACCATAACTGTAATGTATTTGACCTCCAAATGGTTCTCAAACTGTGTGGTCCTAGGCAAATATTTTAGTTTACAGAGTCGACTTTTTCTTCATTTTCCAATGAGTGTACCTTCAAGTAGGTGAGCGTAGCGTTTCTGCTGTACAAAAAACTTCTATGTGTCCTTAAGTAGACTAAACATTTGCACGATGTATAAAAAGAATCTAGCCCACATATAGGGGGCACAGGATCCATTACTTGCCTCTAAGTTTACTAATAGCATTTTACCTGGGCAGGAGGGTTTATATTTAAACACCCACTTTTAGTACATATTTTACTAAATCATGATGTGGTCACATACTCATTTACAGAAAGAAAAATTCCAAGAAACATCTCAAATCCTTCTAACTTGCAGCTTTACTTATAAAACTGTATTGTATTGCCAAATCTGTGAAAATCTGGTTTCAGAAAGCATATGTATTCTTTGCACAATACCAAGTAAAGTGTTCTGATCTGTTTTCATCCTAAATACAAACAATGGGCTTTCACAACTACTGATATATGTATTTTGAAATGTGTGTACAGATACATTAGCTCTTCTTTCAGAGTTTAATCTAAATGTGCAGACCTCATTGGATTTTATTATCTGTTTGAATGGATCACGATAATTTATAGTGTGAGATTGAGTCAATAAAGGCAGTGATTAGTGTAACATTATAACCTCAGGTAAAAGTCTGAGTTGTGCTGTGATCATATAATCATTATATTCAGACTGACCTAATTTTTTTTTTTTAATGACAACTCTTACTGTTTTTTTATTTGTATGGAAGGGACATGGGAGAGTAGTGGGAACATTGATTTATTAGTGATGAGACCAGTGAACTCTTGTTGGGGTCATTTGTCTTGAGTATATTAGGCTTTAAACAAAGTGCAGTGTAGACCTTTGTTAATTTGGGACACTCTTACATAAGATGTGTAGAAGGGGAATGGAGAGAAGGAGACTGGAACAGACCACATAAGAAAGGCACAAAAGCAATAAACACACATCAAGTTATGAAAAAAATACATAAAGCTCTAAACACCCCAACATAAATTGCAGATAGATGATCAATACAGTAGTAATGAATGCAGCTAAGGAATCAAAATAATTTAGCAACAAACAGGTTAGGAATAGGTTAAAAGTAACTCAGTAGTTCAAACTGCACATTAATACTTGAAGTACAAATCCAGTCATTTGTAAGATGAAGAATCCAGCAGAAGGCTGCACTAAATGAATTAAAGAACAGGTCTTCATTTTATTTTGAAACGTGCACGGAGATAGAGCCAGTTGTAATGTTCTGAAAAACATATTGCACACAGACGTGTGCGCTACAGGCAGTACAGATAAAACCTGTACAATACACATGTAAAAAAGAGCAAGTTCAAACCATTGAAATTCAAACTACAGTTTACTGCTGATAACCTATAAATGCAGCAAAGAAACAGTACAACTTACCAATAGCACGTTATAGTTAATAAATGTTCATGGATTGTTCAGCATTGATGTCTGGATAATATCAGTTTCTTTTACATAATCTGCAAAAGAAGACCGGATGCCTTCGTAAATTCAGTGATTGATGCTGAGAAATTCAGTGACATGTAATCCTTGCAATGTCAGTGCCATCTCCCATCCTTCCATGGTCAGTAAACTCCGTAAGCAAGTGTTGCCATTAACAGATTTATTGTTACAGCGCTTCGAAAAGGTGGAGGTGTGGTGTTACTCTTAAAAATATATATATATATATATATATATATATATATATATATATATATATATATATATATATATATAGTGTTAGACAAAACCTTCTTGTTTTACATATCCCTATTTGCTTTTAGCAAGGTCCTTTTGTCAATTGGTATGCTGCTATAAGTCATATTTTCCATTATTTTCTTCTGCCCACTACAGCATGTTGTGTGTCTCTCCACACTAGTCATTTGGTACCTTCACAGCGAATTATGACATTCCGCTCACCCACAAGGAGCGTATCTACACATAAAGGTCGGTGTAAGGTATTGCAATAGCAGTGTTGTGTGTTTTAGACATTTTTAGGTTTCTGCTCTAGACCGCGTGTGTCTACAACCAAGACATATGCTGTATCTATATTGTGGGCTTCAGCCCGCCATAGGCTTGCCATTGGCTGGCGTCCTCATCGCTTTCCCATTGTTTCTCACCATATGTACATTGCATGCTTTTGGCATGTCTCATTCTCTGTTTATTCCTCCCCAAGAGCAGGGACTACGTACACAATCCCTCCTCTATCCCTCATTTTGTTACCAATTTAAGGACTTCTTTTTTACTTCATTTGACAGACCTCCTCAACAGCACTATGGTCTGAATTTGCTCAGTTCGCCATTTATTTTTTAAAATAATTACCCTGTCCTGTTTTCCAGTTGCTCTGTCCATTATTGGCTGTGCATAGGAAAGGGCGGGGGAAACGGGTCATGGCAGTGGTGTGGTTTCACCATGGGAGAATGTCACACAGCACAGTGGCGATGGATCAGCTAGGGCATTTCTCAACTCTTTCTTGTTTACGTTTTGAAATTGTATATTTATTAGTTTGTGCTTTGTTTACTATCATATATAACTGCACAACCAGAGTGGTGTGGAAGTGGATTTTGGTTGGAAGAGTTGATGTGTCTTGCGTGAGTGTGGTAGTGCGTAGTTGCTGTTCCGGTTGTGTAGGCAGACGCTGTAGGTTCTGTTGGTGTCTCTAGTCTGCTGTGTTTCAACCCCCCCACCCGCACCGTTCCATATTGTCTCTCTCACTGTTCTTTACAGTCTGGTGTATTCGGACAGCATTCCCTTGCACTTGGTGAATTTCTAGCACTAGTGGGTGTTTCCACGTGACGTGTAATGTGGGGGGTGTCTGTCTAGTTTTCTGGCATTTCTTTTGGCCCCAACATGTTTTGATCTACTTTTACTTGGAAAAGCGTCTGTTCCCTCTCATGGAGCCTGTGACCTGATCTGACCTCACTGCAGCTTGAGTGAATGCCGCTTGCTCATTTCTTCAGTGTGCGCAACCATTTAATCTCCAAATGTATAGGGTAATCTGCAAATAAAAAAGGATGTTTGATAGCCGTATTGTCTTTAATCGAATCACTCAAAACTTTAAATGATAAAGATATATTTTTGGGTGATAGTGCAAAGAGTTAACATCTAAGCTGTGAAGTCCTCACCCTAACCTCGACCTTCTGATGGTCTTCAAATGGACTAGTGCTTATCACTTTTGCAGACTTGGTTCACCTTGCAGACCTCCAGGTGTTTCATTTCTGCCTCTTATTGCTCCTCCAAGTCGTTTCGCTCACAACTTTTATTTGGTGTTCCCAAGGAGAGGTTTGGGGTCCTCTTGTCACCCAATGCTCCACTCCGAAATCAAGAACTCCTTCCCTCCTTTTACTCTTGTCACAGTAACTATCACCCATGAAGCCAATGGGACTCATCAATTTGAGAGCTATAAGCATTGGCAATGTTAATGCATTTGTGTATGTCAATAAACACAGCCCTAGAGCTGTACACAAATATATTTACATTGTCAATGCCTATCGCTCTAGGATTTCTACAATCTAATGGCTTTGCCAATGCTTGTTGCATATTGGTGAAGGCCTGGCAGTACCTCAACAACAAAATTTTGCAACAGCGGCCAGAAAATATGCATTGACAGTGAAGAAACTGGCATCCAAAACCAGACCTATTGGCTTTGCTAATGCTTGTTGTGGAGGATTCAGTAGCTAAACTGCTATTTTGAACCGATCTATTGGCAAGTGAAATAGATTATAGAATATTACCACCACAATGCACTGTTCCTATTGCTGTTTAAAAAATATTCTCATATTAGTGGATATTGTGCCAAATGAAACGTTATTTCTTCTCTAGATTTAATCATTGTAGAGCAGTGTTCCCCAAACCCTGGGCCGCGGACCGGTGCCGGTCCGCGGATCAATCGGCACCGGGTCGCCGAGGTCTTCAAATCTTGAAGGCATGTTTAAATACAATTAAATTAAAATTATTAAATCAAAACAAGAGGGCCACGGAAAAATTATCAAAATTTACCGGTCCGCGGCGATAAAAAGGTTGGGATTCACTGTTGTAGAGAACTGCTCCAATCATTGTAATAAGAACATCAATGAAAATTGCCGAGTTACTGGACCAAATCGCCTCTAATTTTAGCCAGACACAAATGTAAATTTTCTTCACTAGCTAAACTAGAAGGAAACTGGAACTAGTTTTTCAGGAAAGATTTGCTAGCATTTTGCTAAAGCACACTTTTTATACATTGCATTTTTTAAAGCTTTCTACTTTAAGGTAGATTAGGGGTATGCCTAGACTCGTCTGCTGTTTCTTCATCTGCACGAGGAAACAAATGTACCAGTTTGATTTACCACTTTCAGACTTTGTCAAATTCTTTAAAACTTCAAATTGCCTTTTTTTTGCTAATGTTTGCAGCGGCAAAGGAATGACTGCGCGGGATGACTTCCTTTAAGGCTTGGGAAGCTTCCAAGTATTTTCCTTCAAACACAGTTTAAGAGATTATTTTTGCAGACTTATGTTGAGTAGTTTTTGGACAACACCCTGGGACAGGAAACCACGGTTTCTACTAAATTTGAACAAGATGGAAATGGATAACATTCTTTTAAAAAGCCCGGGCCACAATGAATGCTTGCAGATCGTTATAATAGGATAGTTTGATTTACTCGTTGGTTTGATAGCTACAATAATTGTATTTTTGTTATTAAAAGCATAAATATGTGGCATTAAGACTGTATGTATGCATTTATGTTTACAGAGCACAAGTAGTTTGGAACAATTCCAGGGCTCTTGGTGGTTCTGCGAGAGCTCGACATTGTGTACCATAATGCCGTACAAAATGTTTAAAACTCTGCATTTGAAAAGAAGTCTTTGGTTGGTACAAAGTTTTCACCAAAGTCTTACTTTCACCACTAATATGGATGTCGTATTGTGCCCCCAAAACGTCCCATGGATTGTACAAAGATCCGTGTGACTGGGGCTAATATTCATTTTGCCCACACGAAGTCCTCAAAAGTTTAATAGACATTGTAAGCTGTTTACAGGCATAAGGACCGACATTCATGCATTATTTGCGCTGTACATCCTTTGACGTGAAGTGGTTGAACATTGCATGCATTTTTTAGAAGTGGTGCAATGAGCCAAGCTAGGTAAATGAACAGGCACAAATCGGCTGTAATAAGATTAGTCATACGAAACCCGTCCACATGTCGTAAATTTTCCCCTCCAATTCTTCGTGATAAACTTAATCTTTCACCATACCCACAGTAGATAAGTGTTGCAATGATGCTGTAGGGATGCTGCCATCCGTGTTTCTTCACGGAAATTATACAGATTATGAAAAATCTAAGCGTCACGCAAAGACCAAGTGTAGAAAATTAGCCAGGCCCATAAAGCAAGAAAGTGGTATGCGTGTAATATGTAGCTGGTTCTGTGTTTTGAGTCACACTGTCACAAATATATTATTAAAGCATCATGTAGTAGCGCACTGGCATTTACAGATGGCACATTCTCCATTGAAACGACCACCTAATTTGTACAGACATATTTTAATTGTAAACCCTATGTAGCCCACACCTGATGATGTTTAGACATCTAGATAAGGAGGACCTTTGTCACGAAACATTATCAAATAAAGTGTCTTGATTGTTTTTGATCCTATTAAAAACGTTATCATTACACGTATATTTCAGAATTACATAAGTTTTTTTTTTCCTTTTCTTTCATTACTGCTGAAAAATTCTTATATTTTTACAGTCTGTTTATAGGTATGTAATTTTTTTCTGTTTGAAAATGTAACCTTCAGCCTATCCTTTGACACCAGCAAGACTGTCACATAGTTTGCGTTACCAAATCCTCTCACCTTGTAGTCGGAAAAAGAAAATTAAACACTGCTCTCCATGTTAAAAAAATAAGCACTTTGTCAGATGACATAGCCTGACATATGACCTCTGTCTCTCAATGCACTCACATGTGACAAGGCCATACTGATATTTAAAGGCATTTTTTTCCTTCCTTCGTAACTCTAGCTTGATTATATTGGGGTGCTACATCACCCTTGCGTCCCAAATTTCAACGACCACGAGAGACCTATACATTTAGAACGAAAATTATATTTGCTTGAAATGTCAAATTGCAGTAATGGGAATAATTACAATTCAAAAAAGGCTTTAGTGTTGTGGTCTTGAAATCTCTCTAAAAACATATTGAGGACAAGAGATAATTAAGTACTAGCTTATCGCCTGATTGTAATAATTTTATTAATCTATATAAAACGTGAATGAAAAAGGAAACATAACCATTATTTATCATTATGCAAAGTTCGTGCACTCAATCTAAGCAATCTCTGCCATTTGTGCAAAATTGATGCAAAGTAACAAAGTGCATATATAAATGGGAACAATAATGATGGAAAACAAACAACAAAGGTCAGATTTACATAGTCCACACAGTAATAATGGCTAAAATAAATCCGTCTGTAATAAAACTAGTATGCTTTGCCGCATAAATACCACTACCTTTAATAATTCGCCTCATGAACGTCTAGCCTCACATAATGTTTATCAGGTTGTTCCAAATAAAATTTAACATTTTATTATATTATAAGAAATAAAAAAATATTGTGAAATATATCTCTACTCCATGGTAGTCTTTTTTTTTTTTTTTTTTTAAACCGGTTTTCAACAGACTGACCACCAAGAGCAAATACTTGCAATACAAATAACACTGAAAATAGTGAGATATACCTCTGCTTCATGGTATTCTATGATGATTTTAAACCTGGTTGCAGCAGATTGTCCACCATTTGCAAATACCTGGTAAACTGACGAATCAAGGGGATTGCTAAACCAGATAAGCAAAGCATAATTGCTTGAAAACATGTTCTCACACCAAATTTGATAAACAAAGGTTTCAACATGGTTCTTCGCGCTTGAAGTAGACAAGGACAGACACAGACTATGTGCATTAGAGATTCTTCTGGAAAGTCAAAAAGTCTGCAGCTATTTGTTGATCACTGTTGCACCCATCTTGGAGTTCCATCCTTTGTTACATACCTGCTAAGTCCAAACTTCAGAAACAAATCCCTTGTATGAAGTTGAAGATGGGCCGGTAGATAAGGCTGAACCTCAAGTTTTTCAAACAAATAGATAACTGTCCAGGCATTCATTTTTCCGATAGGGCACCTTTATTAATTATAAAGGATAAATGATTTGCAGCTTGATTTAAAAGTTACTTCATAGATGATTGATTTACATCCAATAGCCCAAAAGGCTGAAGATTTAAAATTGTGAAGACCTTCTTGTAAATAAGATTTCCAGGCACTAGTAAAATCCTGACTCATAAGTTCTTGCCAGCATAAATTAGCTAAGGAACCAGGATCCAGTGAAAACATAATATATAGACTTTTTGAAAAGTCAGACTGTCTTATTAGAACTTGTCTTGGTAGGCAGAACTCCAGTCAGATTTTTGCATGGCCAATGTTTCTCAGGATCTTAAAAATGGATTTGAATGCTTTAACTTGTAAATTGTTCAGTAATTTTGCATCAAGGCCTCGAACAAATTAACAATCCATAGTCCAATGAGGGTACAAACTTAGCCTTATAATTTTTACTAAGTACTCGTGGCTGGGACAAGCTAGCTTATTATGCAGAGATCTGGCGGCAAAGATAAGTGAAGCAGTTTTTGCTCTTAAGTTGTTGAAATGGCACTTGAATGTCACTCTATCATTGTATATAGTGCCTAGCTATTAATAAGGCCTGACTGATTCAATCAGCATCCTATGTACATTCCACTCACAAGGTCTAGGTCTAAATTGGCTGATTGACATTTGTGTTTTGTTTATATTCATCTTTAAACAATTTGATGTTATAAAGTTATCTAAAGAATCTATTAGCCGCTATTGGGGTGTGACTGAGTAGTCTATGGTGTAGTCTATGTATTGCAAATATTTTATGTTATGACCTGCAACGTTGAGGGAATGAGTATTAACGTTCTGCAGATGGAGAGGAAGGTCAGCCATGATAAGGTTAGCGACATAGTGCGAACACACAGCCTTTCTTCAGGCAGTTAAAAGTGACAAATCGCTGGGTTACCCAATTGCCATCGCCCAACTTCACCTGGACTCGTATTTGTGTATAACAATATAATTATGTCAAGAAGCTTTCGCGGCACACCCCATGTTGCTAGTTTTAGCCATAGCCACTTGTATGGGACAGTCAAAAGCAGCTTTCAGGTCAACAAAGCAGATATATAATTTTAGCTTTTTATAAGTTGTTCTCTCCACCATCAAAGTAAGTGCCAAAGTAAGTGTGGTGGTTGACTGGCCCTTTCAGAAGTCAGATTAATAAACTGGAATTATGCAAGTCGATGCTGCCCACTCCTCAAGTGCTTATGTAAACATGAAGCAAAAACCTTCACCTCCACGTCGGTTAGAGCTGTCAGCCAATAGTTTGCAGGATTTTCCGGAGGACTGCTCTTGTAAATGGGCTGTAAAATGCTCCCTTGCCATGATTCTGGGACCAATCTGGTTGCTATGATCTCCTTGAATAGGGGTGCTAGCACTCTAACGCACAGCTTGCGGCAGGCTTTAAAAAAGGCATTGGGGATACCATTAGGACCTGGTGCTCCATTAGATCTGATCCCACTTAAAAGGGTAACAACAGTTTCATTCGTAATTCTCTCTAGAAGAGTCTGTTTTTATGTAGGGGCTTCCACCACCTGACGTTAGATTTTTCCATTTGGAGTTTTGTTCAATATTAATTTCTGGATGCTCGCAGTACAAACCAGAAATGTAATCATCCCAGCAAGATTCAGGAATATTGGCACTCTGAGCCCTGCAGCTACCATTCTCCAGATCATTGATAATTCCCCAAAATGCCTTAAAATTGTTTGTTTTTGTAGCAGAATGTAACTTAGTCTATATCTCCTCATGATATGCCCTTTCAGCCTTCTAAATTTCTTGTTTATATGTCAGTCTCAGATATTTCAATGAGCACTTACGTACAGAAGTTTGAGCTAAATATGGTTGTTTAAAAATAGCTCTTTCTGATCTATTGATGGCCTTCTTTTGCAAATAAAACTTGTATGAATACCACCTATCATAAACCGATGTAGTGGACCTTCC
The DNA here is from genome assembly GCF_031143425.1 of Pleurodeles waltl. NCBI lineage: Eukaryota > Metazoa > Chordata > Amphibia > Caudata > Salamandridae > Pleurodeles > Pleurodeles waltl. Next base: position 181,565,480 of record NC_090448.1, on the reverse strand, counting down.
CCTTTCGACTATATCTGGCTGGTGGGAATTCTTCAGTTAAAGACTAACATAATTGAGACCAGGTCTCCACCATAGGTACTTCCTTCTGAGATATATGAGGAATAGATTTTATTTGTATTTCTGCAAAACTCAATATTCCAGGCTGTTCCTTGACTGCCATATCAGCCTTTTCAGGTTATAGGAGGCTGCCATTTGCTGGAGATGATTGGACTTCAGCTGACAATGGGCATTTAGCCCCAATGTTACTATTTGAGGATTATGATCACTTTCTACCCGTGTGACAACACAATACCCACAAATACCGCTTGCCAGCTCTTTAGAAATGCTGGTATAGTAAATTGAGTTGAGCATATAATTTTTTTTAAGTTGGCACAGATATTAAATTATTTTAGGGGTTTTCTGTCCATATTATTAGGCCCAAGTTTTGTAAACGGTCATAGCAAGACTTGATTAAGGCACTATTATGGATCTTAACGTATCTAACCACATGAGTATTGAGGTCACCCAAAATAATTAAGCTTGCTGCCTGATGACAATGAATAAGGGTTTTGACTATTTCCCAGAGGGTCGTAAGCTGGATTGTTTTGATTGATCTCATTGTACTTAAATAAATATTCGATCGAATTATTGGAATCTGATGAATTTTCACACATTGAAGCCATGGGATTTGTAAGTCGATTTCATGAGGCTTAATGTCTAGTTGCAGTGTACATAGAGAGCTCACCTTTTGCATGGCCAAATGAAAATGAGCATGTGGCTGGGATGAAAAATTCTTAATATGCAAAAATTGCTGTCTTAGCCGCTTACCAAGTTTCCTAGAACATCAAAATTGCAAAATTCTTTAAAAATGGTGTATCACAGTCATCCAACAGCCTTGATAGACCGTGGAAATTTCAGGAACAAATGCTAATGGGCAGCTCTGATTTAATTGGGACTCTCAATCTCCCCCCTCTAATTTCTCTTATGTAAGGGTTATTGGTAGCCAGGCCCAGTCCATTCAAACTTGCCTTTTGCACGGTCCTGTCAGTATACTTGTGATTATAAGACCTGAAAAAGTTGCTGGATTAAATTGAGGGCTAATAGCTTCTCTTAGTGATACTATATTTTCCACTGAGTTCCTAGTTGTGGTTGTACTCGACTGCTCCTTTTTCTTCGTTATCATACCAGGGAACAGTATTATAGAATATTTTGCAGTATTACATTTCTATATCTCTATGCCCCATTATGCAAAATATGGACTACTTTCAATGAACTTATTGGCAATTTCTTTATTGAGTCATGTAGTGTAGGTAATTTCTCGTGGGGAGACAGTGAGATGATGTTTGAATTGAACAGATTCAAGGGTGTCAGTCGTAAGGTGGGCCAGTGCCGGAATTGAGCCAGTTAGTTTTAATATGTTGCCACAATTAAGAATATCTTGTGGTCCTCTTGATTCATACAACGAAATTGAAAGGATCTTAGTGGAGTAGTGGGGCACGTAATGTGATCTATGCTAATGGTTTTTCTAGAGGCATAATCCTGTCTTGATTTTGTGGCTTGTGACATCAAACACATGAAAGAATCTCTAATTAAAGAAGAATCTTGTGTGTTGCCGGTGTTTACTCCATTAGCCATAGAGGCATTTTGTAATGGCGCAAAATAATTTCTTAATAAAGTAATGTGATTAATTATAGGTTTAATCTCATTTACTGCTTCCCCTTGAAAATTTGACTGTCTTATTTTTCCTGAACTCTTTGTTGTCTACTGAGAGTTCAACTATATCTCTTATGGGCCAATGATGTTGCCTTATTACCTATGCCTGGAAGATGGTTGTCAAGGCTCCATCCCTGAAATTCTGTAATGCTTCTCCTATTCCATCCACTGAGATTAACTGTATACTGTTACTATTAGGTGGAGCCTCACCCTTCTTGGCCTCTCAAGATTTTGCTTGCCAGCTATCTGGCTAAGTGTATTTAAAGATTGGGTAGCAATCCTTTGATCTGGCAGGCATAATCATCTTTGCTGATCTTTTATCTTTGTTATGTGCCTTTCTTAACATTTTCCCGGCATTTTGTCAGATCATTTACTTTAGTGGGAGTTGATGAATTTGAGATGTTTATTACATGAATAACTTTACTTGCGTGAACTGACAATATTGACATCTCTTTGTCCTTATTTAACTTCTCAATCATGAATGGGTTCGGTGTAAAACATGATTTTCCTTACTCAACCATCAGTTCTTTGCCTTGTGGACGTAATTTCGACTTCATCTACAAGTGCACTGACAATGTTGCGGAGATCAGAGATTTTATCTATAATTGAGCACTAGTGCATGGGATTACTTGATTATCTCCATCTGACTGAAACTTGAAAATTAATTATGTCAGTTTTAGTAACTTAGTCGATCCCAGCAAAATAGAGAGTGAGAGTGTTAAGCAGATCTACTTGGATATTAAATTTATCAGTGATAATTTAATGTTGTAGTTATCGCATCTATGGTTTTGAGCTATAACCTCAAATACCTATATAGGCCTGAGGAGACTCTTTGGTGGAGTTTCCTACCACTAGTATGTTTTGCCAAAAGGGAAAGGGCTGGTGATTTGAGGGAATTATTAATAAAATCCATATTCTCTTCCTCCAGCTGGCCATGATCCAACAAAGGATGTTCAGAACTAAGTGTCTGGGAAGTGAGTGTTGGATTTAAGTCAGACGTTCTCCTTCCATTTATTGGAACTGATCTAAAAGGATCTAAAACAAACTTATCCAGCAGCATGATAAGGCCTATTGCATCTTGAGCTTCTTGAACAATATTGGCACTTGTTTCCTTTATGACCTTTGATTCTGGCTGCTGAATCTGGGGGCAACTTCACTAAGGGGGAAGAGCCCTCTTTGGCTCGTGTTTCAAATAGTGTCAGATGTAAAGTCAATAACAGCTGTTCATGCTTGTACTCGAATCCAGATGTATTACATCGAGGACAGTGCACATAGTGGCTCCTTTTTAGAGGATCTTTCGGGAGTGAACCTCATTAATACTCCTGTTTGGCAACAAAGTGGCTCTTGACTGTACATTGGTTAGAGGACGTTAGTCTTGTTTAAAATGCACTTCTGCTTTTATTGGCACTGGGCAGGGACCTGACTCATTTAACGTTTTGGAAGGACTAAATTCAGATGGTAACTTACTTGTGAAAATCTACCCCTGGGCCAGTAGCCCATTGCTACCTATTGATGCAGATCCTATCATACTTATTACCATAGTTGGATCCCTATTTCACTGCCTTTCATGGTAATTTGAAATAATTTGGAATAGGAGGTTGGACGATGGCACCCCTACTAAGCATTGGTGAGCCACCCTTGGCTGCAAACTGGGCAGAGCACTGTTGACTTTGTAATATCATTATTATTAGCAGCTGGAGAAGATACTTTAAGTTTAGTAGCTGGTGCGTATTTGTCCATTTTTCCAACCCTTCACTTTATTTGCGGTTTTAAGGGCACACTTGAGTGGCCCAGCCTCATTATAGAGACAAAGCAATATATTGCGGATTTGGAGCAGTCCTATATTTGCCGCAAGCCTGTAGCGGAGTACTATAACAGCTTAAGTGTAATTATAGTGCTTTGTAGTGCAGCTATCCCTGAGGGTTGGGTTTCTCCTTTCACTTGTTGAGTATAGTTGACGCTGGTGCGACCTTCATCCCGTGGCCGCCAAAAGGAAATTGGACAAACTTGGTCAAACACAGAGCAGCTGCTTGGGGAGGGACGAGCACAACGGCAGCCCAGCACCCCTTGGCCACTGGCTGCTTACTGCCACACCGAAAAAAGTTTGCTATCTTCCTTGGACTCCCCAGCACAACAGTATTTTCTTTTCCCACTTTTCCTCCTTTTCTCTTTCTTTCCTCTCTTGCAGCCAGGCAGCTTGAATTTAAAGCCAGATTATGACAATCTTTATACACAGGCAAAAGGCCAGTAAGAATAAAGAGGAAGTAATGAAAGTATACCAAGGATCATGTTTCTCCAGTTCATCAACTTGAAAATGTTGGTTATTAATCAAATCAAATACTGTGGGGAAACAAATACTGCAAACGCGGTCTGTACTGGCTCTACACTGCCAATTTCACTGGTTTCAACGATTTAGGGTTAAAAAGAGGCAGGATGGCAAGAAGTTGCAAAAAGCTGGAGGGAGAGCTCAAGGGAGTTAAGCCTGAATCCAGATAGAGGAAGGGATAGGGTCTGGGAAGGAGGTTATGACAAGAGGACCTGCATTGGAGCAAGCCGCACCGGCCTAGCGCCGACCGCTTTTGCACCACTGCAGGAACTGCGGCCCTGAGCCTTACCTTGCTGTCACTCCCATCTTACCCCATCACACCTGCTTTTCTTGCTCCTCAGGGTCCAGCGTTCAAACTGCAACCAAACACCAGCCGCCCAGGAACAGATGTAACACTCCACATCCCAATCCTGGGCTCAGCAGAATGGAGAGGAGCGGAGAAAGACCCTGCCACGTCCACACCCGGTCCCTCCATCCTTCTGTGCCGCTGTGCTTCGCTGATACTCCTCCCAGCACCCTGGTCAGCTTCCTTGCCACTCCTCGTGGCTTGTCGTCCTTTCTGCAGCTCCTCCTTCCTTGTCATCCTTTCTGCAGCTCCTTGCTCCTTGTTTGTGGAGCTCCTTGCTCATTGGCACGTGACATCAGTATGCTTTGTTTCCAAGAGACAAAATCGAGCAAAGGTCCTGTGATCACATCCAATACATTTTAGTAGGAAGACTATGCAGGGACATAACAGGAGAACTTGAGGGGTAGTAGCAATTAACGATATTACAATTTCAGGTTTTTGAAAAGGACAAAAGCAAAGGAGGAAGTTAAAATGCTATATGTCTGGTACCAAGAGACCACTTAATCAGCCTTGTATTCCACTACTGTAAGCAGACCTTGTCCACCCTTCTCATGTTTATACAAAATTAACATGGAGTGGCTCTCCCACCAGAGCTCACAACAGCCTCTCCAATTAACAAGACTTCTTCAAAAGTCCTCCGTGTACCAAAGACATGTTTGAATTATGAAACCTTGTTCAACATTTCTTAAATGCTTTAAAATTATACCAACTATTGTGATTAAAAACAAAACAAGTCTTTTTTTCTGATGGGAAATTATCTATTGGTTTAAATCAATGGTAAAAGATGAATTACTGGTAAAAGATTAATTACTTTATTGATCTTTACCATTTTTTACCTTTACGCAATTGCTATAGACGATCCAGAGTTTCCTGGTAACAGGTATAACAGAAAGGTAGGTTGCAGGTGAATCTATATAGCATATCTGTGTTGGAGAATTAATTCCTGCAACAAACAAAAAGGTGTTGGAAAGAATATTTGAATTCTCCGCCACTGACTCAGGCCTGCATCCCAGTCCGTCGTTTTTCAATCACTACGTCTCTCAAAACAGAAACCAGACCTATGCAAATCAACCTTGGCCCTGCTCAGATATGAACAGTTCTGCCCACACTGCTAAACCTAGTTCAGCGGGAACACAAACCATTCCACACTGATTTTCATCTCCTTGGGTATATATTTTTTCTGTGTCAGAATAAAGAGCCTCTTGTGAGATAGAAAAGGGAAATGTCACATTCTGGTACCCCTCTTCTTCTTGGCCTCTGCTTGATATATATGCACAAAACATGCTCAGTCAAGCCCAAATTGGATGAACTTTTTTGGAAACTTTTTATCCACATTCATTTAATGGTACTAAAAGTATTACGAAAACTATACTTCCTTCCATTGGTGCCTAGCCCATATTTAGTCCGCATATATTACCAGCAGCACGTGAGTGAGAATACTTCCCCTCCACACCAACAAGTGGATTTGTCAAAATGAATACATTAACCTACTTTTCCAACATTTGTTGAATTGTTGGGTAATCTTTGTGGTATGACGGAGCACTTGTAGTCTCTAGTGCCAGACTTTCAGTTTGTGGTGCATATAAAAGTTTTTTTATGTTTGAATTCAGGTTATGGTGGCAAATGCTTGATTGGGGTGGTTTAAGTTGACGCTCTGGAGTGGGATTTTTGAGAAGTTTGTCATTAACATCAATATGGAATTTACTTTTAGTGTCATTGTACACCTTTTAGTGAGGACATGTACACCTTGTGCAGCACATATGAGTAAAGGACTGAAGGTATGTCAGAGGAAAAGGAATTGAGGCAGAAAACATTTACAGGCATAGTTGGGTGTTTCTTTTGGAGAACGTATTTGAACCAGTTGTGGGCATAAAAGGGTGCTCTAGGGCAGTGTTGTCCAACCTTTTTATCGCCGCGGACCGGTAAATGTTTGATAATTTTTCCGTGGCCCGCTTGTCCCATTGTGTGACAAGCGGGCCACGGAAAAATTATCAAACATTTACCGCCCGCCACAGTAGGGCGGCCCGGTGCCGATTGATCCACGGACCAGCACCGGTCCGCGGCCCGGGGGTTGGGGAACACTGCTCTAGGGCATTAGCTTGCAGAAGGAGGCGTTTTGGGCATAGATGTTTCAACTTAATTCTACTGGACCCACCAGCAGGCTACAACTGAGTTGATTAGCTGTTACAGTTAGTCAGTTTCTATCACTGTCTTAGTTTCACTATTGAGACAAAACCCTCTCCTAAAAGACACAGTAATTCAGTTAATGCCTAATAATATTTCCAATAACAATGGATGTGATGATCTTACCCATAAATGCGAGTGCATCCAGGGGGTGGTAGTTAGCTGGGTTTTTTTTGGGGGGGGGGGGGGGGGGTGGTTAACGTAGAGTGTCCTAAATGTGTATTTGATTGAAGCCATTTTCAAGGAGTCAGTCAAAATTGGCCTTGACAAGAGTGTCGGGAGTGGTAAGAGTGCATCCACAGGCTTGACAGTAGTAGATCTCCCTCCTCATCGTTTTTTGCATGTAAAAGGTTATAGGATTACTACATCACTCTAGGCTAAGTGGGAGGAATGAAGCGTCATTATGAACCTTTCATTTTTGCACTTTTTTGATATATTATTTGGGGGGGCATACTTTGTCTATTTTGTCTGTAGTATGAGTTTGTGCCAAATAAAATAGTGAGGATGCCATGTAGAATGTATTGCCTCCATTTTGTCATGGGATTTATTTTAGGATGAGGGGGCTGATGGTGAATCCTTATTTATACAGCTCTTTCCCCGATATGATTGTATGGAATAATTAGTTTTAAAGAAAACCACACAGTGGAGTTGAAGACATCAGTCACAGTGGACTTGTTGTTTATTGTGAAAAGGGTCCTTCAAAGGTACTTTTTTGTTATGAGCGTGCATTGTTTATTTTTCTTGTCATAACTAACACACTTTTCTAAACCTCCTGTTGTCCATTGATTTCAGTGACATGATGATTTTTCCCAGAACACATTTAAATGTAAAACCATCCTTACACCCTGTGCTTAGAAACATGTTTTAAATGAAATAGTCATTCCAACTCAATTATCACTGCATGGTAATTGATGCTACTATTGTATTTGCCACTCTTTGTATATATTACTATTTAAGTATTTAGCACTTTTTTTTAATACTGATGAATAAAATGTTGCTTCCTGCTCTGGAGCAGTTTCCATTTTATAATTTGGTTAAATGTTATACGTTTGTCTTGTATTTTCCTTGAACATGAAAGCTTTCTTTTTGACTCCCATTCCTTACGAAAATATTAATAAATGATTAAAAGAATAGCACGCAGACTGATGTCAGAATCGTATTCTCCCCTTGCCAAATGTATTCTTGCATTGATTCTTTGAAATATACTAATATGCTCCAACACATGATTAATGCATAAATTTAAAAAATGATCTCATGTGGAGGAAGAGTTGCGACTAAATGGTGGAATGTTAATAAGAGACGCAGTGCCTGATCATTTTATTCCCTGACATCCCTGGATAACGTCCAAAATCTTCACACTTGCTGTGTGAAAGAAACCATAAACATACTTGACATTGGTTACTAATGATAGCCTGAGAACCGTATCATTTTGTAGGTGGACATGGATTATTTTTGCTTCCCGAACTGCACATGTAATGCCACCCCTTTCTAATTCACATCCCAAGCAGTTGGGAACAATTTAACAAAGCAAGTCATACCGACTGTAGCTTTCAAGATAATAGCAGAAACATCAGCAACAAGAAACTGCTGAAATCCTCTGAAAGAAACTTGAAAAAGCTACTGAAGGGAAACCTTGGTTTTATCTGATGAAGACCTATATATGCTAAAACAAATGACATGCCATCATGGTAGACTGAATAGAGAATTGTAGGTGAAATTAATTAAAATCAGACAATGTTGGTGTGTACATTAAAATTTAGAAAGTCAAGCTTCCAGACCCCCTTAACAGAAGAAGGACTCGTCCACGTTAACAGACTTCCTGTGTTTTTAAAGGGTTAGATGATGAGATGAAATTCAGGCTTCGTTATTTTCATTATATAAATTTCATCCTATTTGAAGGCTTCCATAATCTCACAGAAAACAGTATTCAGCATGAAGGATTTCCAAGTTTGTAACTTAAATTGAACGTTGATGGGTAAGGAAAGGGGTAGATATGTGTTTTAAAAAACATATATGGAGCAGTGTCTGAATTATTAATTTTATTCTGGTTCCTTGTGATGTGTACGAGGTCAGTGTGAATGATTTGACGTTCAGTTCTGTGAACAAGTTTCTTGGCTGATCAGGCCCACACAAGGGACCCTTATTAAAGAAGTGAACCAGTCCACAAATTATGGAAAAGCATCAAGGCTTTCAACCATGCACTGATATAAGGACAATCAACGTTCGTTGTTTAGTTTGTGCTTCTAAATTGTGTCTCCGTATGACAACCACCTACTTTTTGGGTACTACTGTTCTTAAATGGTGTTAGTATTTTTTGTACTTGCAAGCACAACAATTACTGCAGCCTGTTATTTAAGTGTTTTTGATATGTAAAATACAAAAACCTACACAGAGAAATAAGTTATAGAAAACATATGTCTAGTAGTCTACTTTATATTTCGAGTTGTTACTTTAAATAAATTATGAACATATTCCAAAGAAATTCATTATAGATTTTCCTTTACCTCTGACGTAATTGGGTTAAGCACCAGTGACAAACATTTTTAAAGAAAATATGCTCTTGTTACTATGTACAGCCAACAGCACAATTTACATGGATAGCCCATGAGAACTCTGCTGGTTAATTGACATCCCTTAAGTGACCATTTCCTGTTTCAGCTATTATGTTTGCATTGCTATGTGTATATATATATATATATATATATAATATTTTACCCCGTTTGTCATCTCTGCAACCAGCAAAATCCATAAAGATGTCACCTTTGCATGTTGAATTCACCTGTTAGGTCTAAATCTGGAATAAAGCATTATCTGCAGCTGCCAAAGTTTGAGCATTTCACTAAATCCTGTTTCTCTCCCTAGAAAGTAAGTGACTCAACCTTCATCTCATTCTATGTGACTGAGCCATTGCAGATCTAAACAAAATATCACAGTTAACCTTGAGCCAAACTATTATCAAAGAAAGGGTCAAAATATTATTATACGAGTGGAGCCAGTAAGCACCAATCATCAGTGTGGATCCGTAAAATAATCTAGTTTGAGGACGACGACAAGTGTCAACTTTTATAACTAATATAGATTTTCTCATCCAGCTCCGTTCACTGCAGATTCACGAGCAGTGGTGAAAGTTTGTGCGGACTCTAAATGTAGCCGACTTTAGTGCTAGCACTCGAGCTTGTGTTTAATTAGAAATGTTGAAACCAGTACATTTGTTAATGTTGTTTAGAGGTACAGACTATACTCTGGGCTTAAACATCTAAAAATGCATGTCATTGATTGTACTTATACAGTCGTGCTACATAAAAGTTCATGGTAACAAGAAGGCGTGCCAGTTAAGGCATATGTTGAAAAATACTTTAGGGTCAAGAAAATCCCTGCCCCTTCATATAGCATATCAAGTACAGGATGCTGCAAGACAGTGATATGGTCACCATTGCAATTCACTTACGCATGTGTGGAAATAAAGCACATTTTGGAGGAAGCAGATCTTAGAAGTTAGTTGTATTTTGTAAAACAGGAGTATGTCTAGCTAACTGTTGTGGCTGCTTAAGAATGTTGGGCACAGTCTAGAATCTGTGTCATGGAGATTCCAATGAGGGGTCTTGAGAGAGTCGAAGGTGAGAGATACGCGACGGTTGAAGGAAGGGGAGCTTACGCTGCTGTTGGGTTGGTGGTTTCTGAATAAAGCTCTTTACACTAAATTACCGTGTCAGAGCATAACACTGGCGACGAGGTGACCACCAACCCAGAACCCACGGATTTTCCTACTCTGCTCTTCTGTCGTTACGCCATCCCCCATGGGTTTGCTGCGCTTCTCCTACCTGCTCGGATGAAGGTGCCTGTTTCCTTCTCTGTGTTGACGGCAGAGTGAGCATCTTCGGCGGCCTCCATCGAGTCTTCCCTGTGTCAGCGGCAGTGTAAGCATTTGCCGCGGTCTCCACTTGGTGGGTGTGAACACACGGTCCAGGAACATTTCCTATCTGTTCTGGACAGTGGATTTGTTTCCGTTCTCCTTTTGTTTTTTTCTCCTTCTCATTTTCGAACCGGTTACAGTTTTTGGACCAGCGCGGGCCTCTAACGGACCTGGCGCGCTCGAGGGTGCACGCGCATTTGTTGCTACAGGAGCCTAGCAACGCGGCCCTGGCAACGGGAAGCATACGGAAGGTCTAATAACGCAAGCCTGCATTGCGTGCGCAGCCATAGCAACGCTGCCTTGCAACGCGCTTGCAGTGTTACATTGTTTAAAGAGACTTTCTTCTACATTGGACTTAAGACTTACAACTGCAAGTTACCTTATTGTATACACATTATGGCTACTCCTACAATGTCTCAGCCTCCTCCTTTTCTAACGGATAAGGGCGACCCGATTCTTCCGTGGAAACGTTGGAAGAATCTTTTTGATTCCTATTTAATAGCGATAGGGGGGGAAAAGTTCTCTCCTGCAAGGAAACAGCAGTCTTGTTGCACAATTTAGGAATTGAAGGCAGGAATATCTATTATAGTCTTGAGACCTTGTCCTTTGGAGGGGCAGAAGGTGAACCCAGAGACTGCTCTGAGATGTCTGTGGCCATTTTAGCAGCACACTTTGAATTCAAACTCAATGTTGTTCTTGAGAGACACAAGTTTTTTGCACGCTCACAAGGGAAGTCTGAAAGTGTGGGTAATTACGTTGCTGTTTTGCGCACGTTAGCACACACTTGTGATTTTGGTGATATCACGGATTTTTTGATTCGTGACCAACTCGTCCGATGTACTAACAACAAGAGAGTTCAAGAGAAGCTACTGACGAAAAACCCAGACTTAAGAGAGGCCATTGCAATTGTTGAAGGGATGGAGAGCACCAATAGTTGGATTAAGGAGATGAATGGAGAGAACGACTTGTGCATGGTTCAAGCACTGCATCTTCGGGAGGAAGTCTTGAAGGTTAGCGGTGACAGTGACAGTAAAACCCCAGGATTTACCCAAGAGAGGAAGAGAGAGCCTAGATTTCAACATTGTTTCCGTTGTGGTAATACAGGACACACTGCGAACAGTCCTAATTGTTTCGCACGGAATTCTCAGTGTAGGAAGTGTGGGAAGAAAGGGCACTATGCTAGAGTCTGCAATAGTGACAAGAACAATATAGATGCTGTCACTGAGGATGTTAACAAGATGATCCTATGCATTGATTCGGATTCCGGCAACACTGTGAATGATTCTGGAATGATAGATGTAGGACCTGTAACCATGCCTGAGTGTGCTATTAAACTTGATGGGAAAATGGTGACAGTATTAGCTGACTCGGGTTCTCCTTATACTATGGTGGGTGACAAGAATTACCGGGCAATTTTTGGGGAGGATTTCCATTCGTTAACAGCACCTGATATCAACCCTGTCAGTTATGGGGGGTCTAAAATAGAAGTGATTGGCTATAAGATCATGCGTATTCAATTCCAAGGTAAGGCCACTGTAGGAAAGGTTTATGTGGCAAAACGTGGGAACAATCTACTAGGATGGCGTCACCAACGTGATATGGGGATTAAATTGGACCCCAATGCCAAGAGCCAGGTTATGGTAGTGAATGATAGCAACTTGGATCTTAATATTCTGAAGGATTTCCCTACTGTGTTCAGAGAAGAACTAGGTTGTCTGTCCAATTTTGAACACAGAATTATTCTTAAGAGGAACGCCACTCCTTCGGTGCATAAAGTGAGGAGAGTTCCGAAATTAATGTTAGAACCTCTCAAAGTGGAGCTTAACAAGCTTTTGGATGCTGGTGTGATTGAGGAGATAGAGTCCTCTGAATGGTTGGCTCCCATTGTTCTAGCACCGAAGGACAATGGGAGACGAATTCGCATGTGTGTGGATCTCAGAGACCTTAATAAGCATATTTGGGTTGATCGCCAACCCCTGCCCAATATTTCTGAGGAATAGTCTGGGCTGGGTGGTTCAAAAGTATTTAGTGTACTAGATTTGTCGTCCGCATATCACCAGGTTGTTTTACACCCAGACTCTAGACACCTCACGTCATTTGTAACACCGCTAGGAGCTTATCAATTTCGTAGAATGCCTTTTGGGCTGGCCTCCGCTGCTGCCTGTTTCCAACGCATTATGAGGAAAGTTTTGGAGGGGGTTTTGGGAGTCTTATTCTTTCAAGACAACATTTTGGTTCATGGCAAAACGTTAGAGGAACATGACGGAATCCTTAGAGAAGTATTGTGTAGACTGGCTGGTTCTGGCCTCACGGTTAAGAAGGAAAAGTGCAAGTTTAGAGTTTCTTCTGTAACCTACCTTGGTCATACTATTTCCAGTGAAGGGATTAAACCCAAGTTTGAGTTGGTTGATTCTATTGTCAGCGCCCCTGAACCCAAAAACAAGGAGGGGGTGAGATCCTTTTTAGGGCTGGCAGAGTATTATTCTAAATTTGTTGCCAACTTTTCGAGCGTGACCCAACCCTTGAGATCCCTATTGAAAAAGGGAAACGAATTTGCATGGACTGGTGACTGTGCAGCTGCCTTCACCTTTGTGAAAGACTGCATTGGGAAAATGCCCACCTTAGGCCATTTCGACACACACGCTAAAACCTTCTTGTACACTGATGCCAGTGTAACTGGACTGGGGGCGGTGTTAATCCAAAGAGTAAGTCAAGAGGAGAAAGTCATTGCCTTTGCTTCCCGTTCTCTGAAGGGGTCAGAACAACAGTATTCCGTTATTGAGAGGGAGGCTCTTGCGTGCTCATGGGCAGTCAAGCATTTCAGATTCTATCTGTGGGGATTACCCTTTGTTGTGAGAACTGATCACAGACCCCTCGTACAAATTTTCTCTCCAAAGAAAGGTGAGGGATTGACACCTAGAATAAAGAGGTGGGTTGAAGGGTTAATGGAGTATAATTTTTCTGTTGAGTATGTGCCCGGGCCAAAGAATACAGTAGCAGATTTCTTGTCTAGAAGTTCGATTGATAGTTATGACGAAAGCGAGGATGAGAGTGTCATTAGCTGGGTGAATGAGTTGGCTATAAATGAAGATGAGTGGAAGACTGCTGTGGATCAAGATTCCATTAGACATGAACTTGCTGGTTTCATTGTGAGAGGGTGGCCGGACTATAAGGACATTCCTGAACCTTTGAAGAGTTACTGGAACATTAGGGATGAACTGTCTTTAAGTGGTCGCGAGGTATTAAGGGGTACCAAATGTATACCTCCCATTGATTTAAGAAGTAAAATCATCAATTTGGCTCACGAGGGTCATTTGGGCAGAAATCTCACCAAATCAAGGTTGAGATCGATATATTGGTGGCCAGGGTTGGATCGTGAGGTCGAAGCAACAGTTAAAGATTGTGTAACATGTGCACGAAATGACAAGAGTAAAGTGGTATCGAAACCCCCACTTTCCCCAGTTGCTGTGCCTGAAAGGCCCTGGGTGAAGCTAGGTCTAGATTTTATGGGCCCTTTCCATCTTCTCCCTGCTAGTGAACGGTATGTCATTCTCATGGTGGACTATACTTCAAGATGGGTGGTGACCAAGTGTGTTAACTCCATAGATACCAGGACGGTGATTGAGTTTTTAATGGAGGAATTCTCACGAGAGAGTGTACCCAGCCATTTGGTTACAGATAACGGGGTACAGTTGACGTCCGTGGAGATGAAGTCCTTCTTGGACTCTTTAGCTATTGTGCATTTGAGAACTGCCTTGTACTTACCCCAGGCCAATGGTCTTGCAGAACGTATGAACAGGATGGTGAAGTACTGTGTCCAGGAAGCAGTTGAGACTCGGGTTCCTCTTGGGAGTCTCCTGAGAGACCAATGGTGGGCATATCGTAGTACTCCCAATAGCGTTACTGGAATCGCCCCTTTTGAGTACATGAGGGGAAGGTTGGGCTGTAACAAGATGTTCCCAGCGTTGTTCAGAGATAAGTTGGGATCATGTGTTCCTGAGAAACTTGACCATGAGAAACTTGGTAAAGCGTCCATGCGTAGGAGCAATCATCATCAACAAAAGTACAAATTGCGGTATTATTCCAAATCGTGTGTGTCCGATGTTGCATGGAAGGTTGATGACTTGGTATGGCTGAAAGACCCTAATTACAAAACAAAAGGAAGGTCAAGTTTCAAAGGTCCTTTCCGTATTAAGGAGGTGAGGAAAAATGTGGTTGTGCTGGATAATGGTCTTGTGTGGAGTATGTCCAGAATTGCAAAATGGAACTGTCCCAGGATTGATTGCGATAATCGGGCTAACCGAGGAGCAAACCACACCGCAAGGGATGAGTCCAAGGTAACACCATGCAAGACAACTCCTTTCAGACTCCGTTCTAAACCATTGTGGTGGAAGGACTATGTTTCTTGAATTCTGACGTTTCTCTTTCTGCATACTTCTGTGCAATTTAGATTTCTGTATTACCATGTTTATTTCTGCCATTATATTGTCATATTGTTGCTTATTTGTTTTTATCCACACACATATGTATATATATTTTCTCTTTTCTTTTTTTTTATAATTATGTATTTCTTCTCTAGTGTGATAAGGGGGATGTGTTGTGGCTGCTTAAGAATGTTGGGCACAGTCTAGAATCTGTGTCATGGAGATTCCAATGAGGGGTCTTGAGAGAGTCAAAGGTGAGAGATACGCGACGGTTGAAGGAAGGGGAGCTTACGCTGCTGTTGGGTTGGTGGTTTCTGAATAAAGCTCTTTACACTAAATTACTGTGTCAGAGCATAACACTAACATGTTTTCCCTTGCTGCGGCATGATAAATGAGAGCAGTGCGTGTCACACAACATACCAGTAATATCTTAAGTGGCTAATACTGAGGCAAGGATGAAAAGATTTTCCTATTCCTTGCTCTTTCTATACACCAGGATAAACTATGTCAATAAATAGGTTGTGCTATGTTGCCAACATTGAATGGTGAGAACACCACCTCAGCAGTGCAATCTTGGGGCTACTAGATTGAGTCCTGGATCTATGGGCAATTAATAGCTTGATAGAAAGCAGCCATATATATGTGTGTGTGTGTGTGTGTATGTGTGTGTATATATATATATATATATATATATATATATATATATATATATATATATATACACACACACACACACACACACGTAGCTTGGTATGTAAGTCTTTCTAACAATCACGCTGGCATATAATGTTAAAATACATTATGTGGGGACAGTGTGCATGAGGGAGCTTAAGGAGTAGTGGAAATGGAGACAATGCGGATTGGTAGGGGTACTAAGGGAGAAAAGGCACGATTTTGTAAAATAAGAACATTTTTGAAGACTTTCACAGCAGAGAGGGAGAGATTGTGTGTTTCTGTTTATGTAAAAATACCTTGTGAAATCCGTCAGACCCCTCACCACGTCCGACTGAAAGCACCTGTACCCAACTATGTACGAGAACGTAGGTTTATTAATGGGGTGTAACACCCTACCCCACCTATTCCCCCGAAGCTACACCCCTGCTTGTGCTATATATTGAAAGTGGCTCGATCTTAAATAACTTTACATATTCATATGAGTGTTTCCAGTGTGTTACTGTATCTTCAGATTAACAGAGGAAAAATGTTACTTTGCTCTATCAGATGCAATGCACTGGTTTGATATGTTCATTATCTTATGTGTTTAAATGTTTTTAGCACGTTTTTGTGATGTATGGTCAGCAAGCCAGGTTAGCAAATAGAAATAAACAAAATATTTTTTAAAATCCAAATACAGCTTGGGCCAGAACCACCTCCTAACTCCCCGTTCTCCCTTCCCGTGACACTCCTAGGATAAATTAGTTTAATGAAAGATATAATGGAGTCATTACACTATACGAAAGTTATCTAGACATTCTGATGTCTACTACGTATGTGTTCCAAACCATGTCTCGAGGACATACCTATTTAAAGAGCATAGTGCTTTTATGTGAAACTGACAGACAAGGAACATACAATCCACGGTGCCTTTGACATCGGTGGTGATTGTTCTGTCAAGAAGTGAAATGTTCACAGTAATGGAAATGTAACCATACTCTCTACATAAAGGGGCGCCTGGGGTACCCTGCAAGTTTATACATGATCACGGCGAAGACGCATGAAGACACATCTTGTCTCGAATCGTTAAATGCGTTCTGAAATGACCTTTTTTTTAAACTTGCTAACGTTTTTAGCTTTGTCCTTCAGGGCAGACAAATCAAATACAGAAACGTAAACCATTTCATGGGCAGCGAAAGTCATGATTTGACTTATTAGGTATACAACGGCAACCGGGGCAGCATCTGTATTATTGTTTAGCTGGTACGGCGCTAGGGAAGGTGGTGTTGGAGACTGTCAGTTCTGGATGTGAACACAGACAGCTCTTGTGATTCGCGTTCTCAAGTGATTTACGGAAGTAGCTGTTTTTTAGTCACAGCAAAATATTAATTTGACACGAGTGAACCTTGAAGCACTAGCTTTTGTCAAAGACGAGACCTTAGAAAGTACCTCGCTGACTTTGATCAAAGATATCATTGTGGAAATGCCCTTCAGGGCACAGACGCTGCTCTTTATTTTTTCCTTCCGTGTAGTGGCTGCTGTTAGCTGAGGCCCGTCCTTTTGTTTTCAGCCGAAGTACAGAAAACGTGCAACATAAAGGTGCAGCCGCGGCGGCCACCAGAGAGGTTCGGCTTAGTTGTTGTTTCAACCATTGAGTATTATGGTATGCTGTTGACAAAGTGATTTTCAGCTCCTAGTGCGAGCAGGTCGGTCGCAGTGGTTTTCACAAGATTGATGCGAGGACCGAGAGCCGCGCTAATTAATCAGAGCTAGGAAGGACGCGCATCTGCATTTCCAATTGAGTCCATCGGGGTCTGAGCAGATTGCTGTATGAATGGCAGTCATAGATTTGTAGTTAAACGTTTTATGGTAGTCTGTTTTCCTGGCTGCGCAAGAAAAGACACTGTAAAGCTATAGCGAGGGTATATAGTACCATGTATGTAGGGTGACCAGACCATGAGGAGCAAAAACCGGGACAGGTCAGACATAAAAGAAGGACTAAAGACTTTACTCTCACGTTTATATCTGACCTGTCTCGTTTTTTTTTGCGTAGCTTTGTGAATGTGTGCCTATACAGGTGTGTGTGAAAGATAAAGATATATATATATATATATATATATATCGCTTACACACATTTAAAAGACTACATATATCAAATTACCTATGGCTTGATCTCCCACCCTGCACCACCAACCTGACCCCACCCTCCTCTCTCTGCTCCCCACTCCATCTCTCTGCTGGGAGCATACCAGGGACTGTGTTGCCTGACAGTAACAGATAAAATACTTTAATTATTTCCTACTTTTGTATGTGTTTTTAACTTCTGCTTCCGTAGGTGATTTGACCTTTGTCCCAAAAACCGGGACATTTATTTAAAATTAAGACAAGCGTCGGGACACCAGGATTGTCCGGGGAAATCTGGGATGTCTGGTCACCCTATCTGTAGGAGTGTCCAGAAAATACACGTACCCGCACCTTTCATAATGCATGCACAAACACCCCCCCAAGCACCACACAAGACCCACGCACGAATCGCCAGACATCACACACACCAATAACCACTTAATGCACACACAAAGTACCATGTGATACACACCCTTCATTACATAACACAACTGATCACACAACTGGTGGACTTAAAATTCTATTTGAAGACCAAACATATCCAGCATTGTTACAGAACATACTCTGCGTTGAAATAATAGTACAGATAATATTATTCTTTCGTTTTGGGTGAATATGTAACATTTTGCAGAAGGGTTTGAGGCACGCAGCTCCTGGAAGTCTAAACTAAGCACCAGTAGTGGCGTTGATGGATTTTCAATTAAAGTGCCTCTACTTGGGTAAGTTGGCAGTAAACTGTTTTCTTACTTATGCCAAAGAGCAAAGATCATTAGACCCTTTCCCAAGCACGGGGGCGTACTATGAACCCATAAAACAATCGTGTTAGCAGTACTTTAATGCTTAGTATGGATTTTTAAAATGATTCAAAGCTGGACAACGAATCATATGAATGCACATCCAGAGCTGTGTTCGAGCTAAGATATGGTTGATATTCCAGTAAGAGTATGTAAACTGATGCTTGGATACAAACATTTAGGTTTACTGTAGAATTTCAGTGCAACCACAAAGGATCCATGACGTTTCACCATAAACCTTTGTAAATTGCAATTAGTTTTATGTGTCTTTGATCCATTGGTGGCCTCCCTCCACGGATGCGAGAGAATTAAAAAGCTTAATTAGAAGCACTGAATATTTACTTGTTAATTGTATGATGCCCTATATTTGTAATATTTAAATGTCATCATTTTCAATTATTAATTTGGTGTCAGTAACTTAGACCGCCCCCACTTCAGTTAAAGGGCTACTTATCACCTAAAAGTTGAGGGGTAAATGAGTTACCTTGTGCCTAGAATTGCAGTGACAATGCTGTCATAGTATTCATTGGTTTCCCTTCAAAAATATATATTTATTGCATGTTTTATGGAGAGCTAATATGGAGAACTTCAATTAGTGACATGAGGTCACAATTAAATGTAACCACAAAAGACATATACACAATAAGTAACACTTTAGTTATAGAAGAGGAAGGGGGAAGCAGGTTGTGAGGATAAGCAGAGTTCATAACGATGTCAAATATACATACTTTAAGCAAATAGGCAGCCAGTAGGGAAAGGAGTCGATCAATTGAGGCACGGAGCCTTTCATTAGTTGCAAGGGAGAGGTAAAATGTAGTTTGATGCTAAGGTATAATTAGGAAAGTAGTTATTGGAGTTTCTGCAGACAAGTGTCAATGATACTCTGAAATCAGATGTTTTCAGGGAGAAAGATTCACAATAAGAAGGTTGAATCTGACAAACATTTAGCTGCATCTCGGTTGGATTCGAATTTCTCTTTTTTTTTTTTTTTTTTTTTAAGTCAACAGGTCTGCCTAGCCTCTGACGTGTCTGATTCCCACTTTAGTTGTGAAGAAAGAATGGAATCAAATACATTGTTGAAGTCTCGAGGCTTTTAAAGTAAGAAGGGCAAGTTTGACTTTGATTCTTGTACAATCAGGTACAGGTGTTATTTGACTGATTTTTTTTTTTTTTTTAAAGCTTTTCTCAGATGCACAGCTTTCCTGGGTGTTAGTGAATTTCTGAGAGCTCCAATGGGTAGTGTGCTCCAATCATAGGTTTTTGGAAATAACATTTGCTTGAATGACAGCACAGAAATTAGGTTGCTACAGAAGGAGTTTCAGGCATTTTACTGTAAAACCTTCTGACGTTACTGTGCATTCGATGTGAATAGAAATTGGTGTCTATGCAAAAGCCTAGGAGACTGATTCCCTGGGCCAGTTTGTGTGCGAGGTAATCTTCTTTTTATTTAGTTTTTTAGTTTTTTGCTAAGAACATTGTTTTTGGCAGGGGCTCTCTTTAAAGTAAATATTTGGGGTTGGGAATTAATTTCATGAAGTTTGTGGACTTTCAGTGTTCCTCAGACAGTTCTGTTGAGTGGCAATTATCATAAATGTTATTTGCATAGATGGGCACACAAGTCCTCCAAAAAACACAGTGGCTCTGTGTATACATTGAACAAGGTAAGACCCAAAATGAAGCCAGCGGAACTCCGTTTGTAATTACGTCCGCTTCAAAGTAGGAATCTCTCATTTCCTTAAGCTCTTTATGGTTTAAAAGCTGAAGGTTAAACTGTAAGTGTGTCTGAAAAGCTCATGCGGGTCTCCAAAATCTTAAAAGCCTCCAATTGTCAAGAGTTTTCAAGGCGATCAGAGTAGGAATGCAATACAGATCTCTCCATTGTGCAATATGTGTTGAACATTGTTAATGATCTTGACTGTGACCCCTTATACACTGCGACCTTTTTGAAGCCTACATAAAGACTGATTGCAAATGAGGTTTTCTGAAGGTTGAAAGCTGACTAGGTAGGTATGTATCTATATGGTATTTCTATAAGCCAATCCTAGCTTAAGGCAGCCGAAGTGCTGCACATGATCAAAGTCAAGCATGAATTCGATGAATAATAGGCGAGGGAGCTGGGTTGTGGAAGGTTATTGTATTGTCATTTAGAGTTTGCCTCAATTTTTTAAAATAACTTTACCTAACACATTTGATTGGTTACTGGTCTTCTTATTGATTATTGGTCTTTATTTAACAGCATATAAGAATCATATAATCTTTTTAAGCAAATGAGTGATTTCTGTCTGCTTTCAGACTGTTATGTTTGCCTTCCTTCAAAGAGTAGTTCAGTCTGTGACTACATAGGTTGGAGTGAAATTGTAAGTTTTTGTTACAATGATTTAAATATTGTGTATGTCGACAAGGATTACACTCAAACAATATCAGTCTTCTAGCAATGACCGGTTCAACAGAGTCTACGCTATGTACATCTATTCTGTTTGCCCTTGAATTTCACACTTCAAATGATGACTAATTGCTTAATAGTTATTTGTTTGTTGTAAGTGAAACAATTGCCAGTTTCTTTACTAATTGTGAATGGTATTGCTTTATCAATGTAAGCAATGCAAGAACAGTTTTAAATACAGTCCTTAATCTACAAAATATTATTCCGCATTCAGTATCGAACAATGTAAATGGGAATATTAAGAAAAGTATCCCTCTTCCCATGAGTGAACATCACAAGTGATTTTGAAAAGACCGCCATCATAGTCAGTTGCTTATGAAACAAAGAAGCTTAGTTGTTTCAAAACCACCTGGGGAGTAACTTACCATTCTAAGTTAATCAGTAGTATAACTTTTTATGAATAAGGATATACAATTTAAACAAAAAAAATAAATTTAAAAATAAGCTTGTTACCTGAAAATCTGTGGAGAATATAATCACAATTTTGCTTTGAAAAGCTGGCATTTTATCATCTGTGTGTATCGTACTAAAATATTATGTAAATAAAACGTTATACATCCCATCCCGCAAGGTGATAAACTTTGGTGGGTGTGTAGCGTGCTACATTGCATGGAAGTGCTTGTTGGAAGGGTGGTAAATAGAAGTGTGTCATGTAATGTAACAGTTTTGATAAGTAACTTTCATTATTTGATGTTTTACAGTCCAGGAAGTGGAAATTCAAACCATCTGTAGAACCTTATAAAAACACGTGTAAAAGCAAATCCTAGTGAGATCAGATTTACAGCTTAAGATCTAATGTTTTTGACACAAAGCTGATGAACTCATTCAGGTGGTAGAAACCTTTTTGTTTGTAGAATGCAAAGAAACCAACTAGCCAGTCTCACTCAGCTGAGCAATGAAAACTGCATCTGGTGTTTTTTACTTGGTAATTAAATATCACTCTGTATATGTTGTACAGTATGTAGACCTAAAGATTACCTTTATCATTCTACACACTTTGATGTTGCTCCAGGTTGTATGACAGTCAACCGATAATGAACACCCTCACCTAGTTGACCAATTACATACTTAAGGCTCGCTCTCTCGCTCTCTTTCTCTCGTCATACTTATCTCAAGTAAATATAGCTTGTGACCTAAAGTAACTATAAAGGTGAAAATGTAGTTGGAAATATACTATTGTGAACTAATAAAGCTTGGTCAGTTTCTGTGGTTGTTACATTCCATTAACCATTGTTTTCTTCAGTGTATTTCTGTCATTCTGTTAACATAACAAAGGTATCCATCGGCGTGCGTGGGGTGAGGTTTAGCACAGCGCTAAGTCTTTGTGCAGGTGTCAATTTGGGGACACAGAAATGACTGCCATGTAAAAATACAAAATGTGTTATTTTAAGCAGGGCAAACCTACTGGCTTTGTCAAAGGGTCACCTCACCAAAATATAAATATCAAGTGGTCAGCACAATTTTTAGCATATATAAAGCAGGCCTATTGGATTTGTCTATACCTATAATCAAATGTACAGTTTATGTATTCACACATTCTAATGTTTAAAAATTACTGTGTGTGTGTGTGTGTGTGTGTGTATGTATATATATATATATATATATATATATATATATATATATATATATATAATTTAAAAAAAACAAAGGTTACAGGGCTGTTATAGTTGTTCTAAATTAAATTGCACAAAACCATAGAAACTCAGCAGTTATAATTCTGTTAGCTCAAGCAGCTATAACACGCGCCCCAAGGTAACTAACTCACGCCCCCACCATACAGTTTGGCTATAACTACTGAACTTCTATGGTTTTGTGCGAGTGAATTCAGAATTTAACTATAATGTCCCTGTAACCTTTGTTTTTTTTTCAGTGAATTTCTATGGGGTTATTATTATTATTATTTTTATTATTTATTTTTTATCAAAGTCATTTTTATTACTACACTTTAAACCTTGGATACTCAAAGTACTACATGCGGCCCCACAGGACCTTTACATGCAGCAACTCGGTCAACAGCAGCACTGAGCTGCTGTTTACTCAACTCGGCACTAACAAAATATATTAAGGAGACAGGCAATCATTTATTTCAAGGTTGATTGGTGTTAAAGGAAGGAAGTAACTAGGGAAGGAAAAAGCTTAATTTTGAAAGACATCTTCCAGCAAAAGTGTAAAAACATGACACAATTCAAAAAGTGTATTTAATTAACATGCAGAACCTTTTCACTTTAGTATAGTTGGTTATTTGAGTGCAATAAGAAGTAGTAATTTAAACATGATCGCTTTCCAGCATGAATTTAAAAACATAAATGTTTCCTCCTTATGCTGACAACAATGGCAATAGTGAACTAAAGACGCAGGTCATTTGTAATGTGCACTTTTTGAATGGCCTGGGTTTCTGTTATACATGAAGAGCATTATAGTTTATTAAATCAAAACAGGAGCAGGTTTTGTTCAGTGCACACCCTGAAATAATTTGTTTTGAGGTCCTCATGTTATAAGTGGAAAAAAGGAAGGGAAAGTGAATTTAAACAATGCCCAGGATCACAGTTTGGTAAAGTGGGGAAGCCCAGATTAATCCCAGGTTTTCTGGTTCACATTGTTCAGTTCAGCCACTAGCTGTATATCCATTGCTTTGCTTACACCTTCCTTAACCCCAAATTGCTCTAACCCGAATGCCACCCCACTGACATAAATTTGGCCCTCAGGCATATCGCGGACCTAAGATTTAGGCCCCTGGGAAAATGTTGCAAGTACCCATGTGTTAAACCAACCACCACTGCACAGGGCCTTGGACTGTGCGCAACTGGGGTTGGCTGCAGAGACTGTCCGCAGGCCCAATAATCAACCAACACTGCACCACACACACCTTCATGACACACCATAATAAAGGGGGATGGAGACATGTACCCTAACATCATTGACTTTGTCCAGGCAGGCCCCCCCCCCCCCCCCCCCCCCGGGACCCTCTCAGGGCTAAAAAGTATTATTTGTCTACACAAGCCTCCCCCCCTCCCCCCCAGGTCTTTAAAAGTTACGGGGACCACCACCTCCCCAGAGCTATATTTTAAAAAAATGCAGGATGCTGTACGGAACCCACCCTTGACTTGAGAGCTTTACCTCCCCAGGGCTATATTTTAAAAATATGCGGGGTGCTGTGCCGAACCTCCTGGACCCCAGAGATTGTTACCTCCCTGGGGCTATATTTTTTAAAATATGGGTGCTGTACAGAAGCCCCTAGATCCAGAGATCGTCACCTCACGGGTACTACATCATAAAAAAAAAAAAGTTTGGGGAGGCCATGCAGATAAAGACTTATGGAACTGCGGGGGAGCCTCATGACCCACATGGTACCAGCGTCTCCCGTTTCCTGCAGGAGCCCACATTGCACCTGCACACAGGTAGCTACTGCAAAAAGCAGCTCCCTGCCTGCAAGAGCAATCATTTAATCTCTTTTCCTGCCCACATTTAACCAGCAGGGAAAGAGATTAAAAGTCTGCTTTCAGCAAGCGGGAGCATTTTGAAAGCTCCCACTTGTCGAAATTGGGGTGTTTGCTTTTGCTTGGTGGGAACTGTCAGCTCCACCAAGCAAAAGCAACTGATAACTCCCAATGGTGGTCATCTCGGTGGGTAGCAGGAGCCAGGCCTAGGGGGTAGCGGTCCTAATCATGTATGGCTCCAAGGTGGGGGCCGCCGGCTACTCCATCTTTTCAATTTTGCCCCAATGAGGTGTTGGTCCCCGCCCTTGTTAAATGTATTTGTAGCCCTGGGGAAGTGGTGGTCCCCAGGGACTGGGGAATTCTATTTATTTTCATGTGTTGCATCGGGGAGGTGGTGGTCCACGGGTGTGGGTGTGGGTGCGGGGGCTGCACGGCTGACGACTACTTTATGCATATAGCCCGAGTGAGGTGGTGGTCCCTGGGGCTTCTATTACCCCTAGGATGGGGGCCCCATATACCCCCTTCTATTTTTTCCCGCAAATCCACCCCGACCTGGCCCACCTAGTGGCCATAGCATATAGACTGCGGGAAACATTTATTTTGTATTTTATTTTTTTTAAACTTTAAATCCCAGTGAACTATGTGGATCCAGCCGTCACTTTCTCTGTGATTTTTAAATGCTTTTAAGCCTTGGTGGGAGGGTGTCCAAGGGAGACTCCTGCACCAATGCTAGTGGATGAGATGATATGTACCATGCCCCTTTTACTATTTTATTTTTTATTTTTATTTTATGAAATTCATCTGAGTCCCAAAGTGGCTGCCGACGCTTTCTGTTTCAAGTGTTGGCAGCCAATCTGAGGAGCTGTCTGGATTCGCGGCTCCAGATATACAAATTTCCTTTCCCTTTAATATCTCAAACTACTGAACTTATTTACACAAAATTAAGTTTTTTTTTAAAAAAGCGATCTCGGTCCTAATGCTACCTTTTTACCGAATTTGGGTTAATTCCACCCAGTTGTTTGGGCTGCAGGCATTTCTAAAGAATCTATGGGAGTTATCTCAGTCCCGCGTGACGCATCATTCCAAAATTTTCCGTCCAAAACAAAATCCAATTTGACACTTTTTTTGGGGGGGAAGTATTGTGAAGCTTTGTCAAACAGTGCCAAAGATACAGACAAATCAAAAAACACTTGGAAACTAGGTCCTAACTATAACTACCTACTGGGAACGACCTGTAGGATATATATATCTCTCTCACTTAAACCCAAAGGTTACCGGGACGTTCTCGTTTAGCTCAGTCTCGCATTTTATTTTAAACTGACCAAACCATAGAAATTACCTTAAGTAGCTATAACTCGTTCAGCCGTGTGTGGTGGCGATTGGCTGCAGAGCCTGTCTCTCTGGGTGTGAGAATAGGTGTGAGAGGGTGTATCTGGGGGTGAGTGTGTGTCTGGGGGTGAGTGTGTGTCTAGGTGTGAGAGTGGGCGCATCAGGGTCTTAGTGTGTGTGTCAGTGTCTGTGTGGGTCTGTGGTCCATTATACCACAGGTGAGTGCTTACTGAGTTATTACTGTTTGAAGCCATTGCATGGCGAGACCATTGAAATGACCATCTCTCTGGAAAAGAGAGAGACCGAGTGACAGGACCTTGGTGGGAGCCTCAATGCCCCAGTGATCCTAGTCTGCTTCCTACCCCCCGTGGGAGCCGGCATTGCTCCCCCAAGCAGGTAGCTGCTTCTAATAGCATCTCCGTTCTTGCGGTAGCAATGTCTTCATCTGTCTTCCCTGCATGCATATTTGCGTGTAGGGAGGATGATGATAAACTGTTTTTTGACAGCGGGTGCTGTTTGACAACTCCCACTGTCAGAAAGCAGACTTTGTTGCTTTTGCTTGGTGGGCACCCCGGGACATAGCAGGGGCTGGTGCTAGGCGGTGGCAATCAAGGGGGGCTGCACAGACCCCTTTTACTAGTATAGCCCCATGGAGGTGGTGGTCCCTGGGGTGCGGAGTATGGCGAGGGCCTTGTGGCACACCTACATTGTCTATAGTGCACCAAGGAGATGGCAGTCCCTGGGGCTGTGAGGAGGTGTGGGGTGGGGCGCATTAAATTACATTTAAACCCAGGGGAAGTGGTGATCCCTGGGGCAGTGGGAGCACGTGCAACTCCCTTACATTGAATTACATTAAATCCCTGGGGCGGTGGCAGTCCACAGGGTTGCTGGGGGGCCACTCGGCCCACTACATTATATTGTATTTAAGCCCCAGGCAGGTGGCGGTTCCTAGGGCTTTGGGGGGGCAGGTGACACCCCCCCCCCCCCCAACATTAAAATTAACAATGTCCCCAGGACTTGACCCACTCAGGGGCTTGAGAATGACAAAGCGTGGAAGCCTGTGCTTCGTTTAAAAAATTTTTTTTGCCAGATCTGCCGCAAATTGTGGCAAAAATAAAAAAAAATATATATATTGTACAGCAAAATCTTTAAGCATAGGATTGACAGTGTCTTCCTCGCTGAGCTGTAAAATGACAAAAAACATTTACCACTCCACGCACGGAATTACAGCTTTGGACTAGTAAAATACCATCCAAGCAACCCCTGCCATGTGTTTCGCTCTCATTAGAGCTCTTCAGAGGGGGTTTGCTCTGTCCAGACACAAGGAGGCACCTAGCATAAGTCAAAACAAAGCCCTTTCAGGGTTAGTGACGCATAAATTATGCAAAAACGAAGAGAGAACTCTGGGTAGTTCCAAAGTTTAGTGGAGAGCAGCTCCAGTAAGATGCACCCTGCAACACCAATGACACTTTGGATTTGCTCACCTCAACTGCATATGTTTTTTTTTTTTTTCTTTTTTTTTTTTCTTTTTTGCTCCAAGGGGTGAGGTCTCTCTGGGACCCCAGCACCAAAGCTAAGGGGTTCAGGTGACTCTGCCCTGGGCCATTGTTTTTCTTTTTTTAATACTTTTTTTCTGGGACTCGGCTGAAGCAAAGTCCCAACATAGCTGCCAAAACATCCTTGTTGAAGTGTTGTCAGCCAATCATATCTCAGCACAAGATCGGAAGGGGGCGCCAATTCTACACATCCCTATATATAGATATATATAGATATATATATATATATATATATATATATATATATATATATATATATATATACACACAAATTTGTAGTTTTGTTCATTTCTCTGAAACTGCTGAACAGATTTACACCAAATTTACTCAAGTTAAAGCTATTAGCGTTGGAAACTCCAACTGGACTTTTCTTGCCACATAAACTGAAAAGTAAAACAGTTTCACATAAGCGAGCTGACGGCCGCCATGCACACAAAGCAAACACACAAAAGGAAACAGATGTTCACTTGCAGTGAAACGTATGGGCAAAAGTGCAAATATCCACGTATCAGGATCGATGTCCTGCAAAGCACTCTACTATGGCCCAGCAAGATCACGGTGCCTATGAAATAAAGAGAAAAAATAGAGCAGAAACCATATGGAATATATTGAGCCTTGTATATTTTCAGTAGTTGGTCGTTGCAATAGAGGTGGGCTAAACACTGGAAAAGGCATGACGTATGCATGCCTTTCACTAATTAAATCAAGCTAACTTTAAAAGGCAAGCCCATGAACCAACCAAACTGATGGGTTTGACATGGGCGTGGTTAAAAGCCCACAGAGATTACACCAGGGACAGAGCGCTTTGCGATCAACCCTTAAAAGGCCTCTTTGTGGACCAGGAGCTACGTTTCTGCCGAATTTGGTGTAATTCTGTCCAGTGGTTTTGGTTGCTGTTCAGAATAACTATTGAAAAATGAATGGGGACAACATCTTTTGGGACACCCTCATTTGTCTTGCCCCCGCTTTATGGTTCACCCTGAAACTTTCCAGACAGCATCTGAAATGACCATAAACAAAGCGCTTCACTCTATCTGTATAGCGAAGCAGAGCAGTTAAAGCCTACTTCAGTTATTAAGTGTTATTGCTAGTTCACACCATCTTGCTGGAGTAGGCTGTAACTGCTCTACTTCGCTATACAAAGAGAGTTAAGCACTTAGTTTGGGTGCTTGGTTCCAAATCATGAGGAAATTGTGAATGTATTACTTCTGAAGGATTCACATCTGGTGCAACTAATAACCCAGTTTCTTGCAATATTTCTCAGATTTCCTGCAACTTGACTAAGATTAGTTTCTGTTTATTGATGGCATTGGTATGCAATGAGATGAAAGCAGTATTATTTTAGTATGTATGGGTAATTGCTCTAATTAAAAGCTGAAATAGAACTGTAAATATTGATGATGGTATATACCAATCCATTTATTCCACATAAAGGGAAATAAAAATATAGTATAGTAACAGCTGATGAATATGAAATGGTGCTCGTCGAATAGACTTGTAAAATAATCCAGTTGGATTTCCTGGGTCAAGCATCTACACAAAGAAGCAATGCCTTCCTTGTTCTTATTGAACTTGTGCATTTCAGCCCACAGATTTCTTTCAATCTTTAATTTTTTCAAGTGTAGAATATCTTCATTGCCATTTCATACTGTTTCTTGACTCAAGATATTTTGCATAATCTATCCTCTCAAGAACATATGTAGCTAATAAAATGGAATGTGAATTATGTGAGCACTAAATGCATAGGTGCAATAAATAGTATTATTATAAGGTAAATGACAATTGGTAATATATCGTCTTTCTTCTTCAGTACTTAACCATATGTTTACCTGTGTGCCTCTGCACTGGGTACTTTTAAGAATAAATAATTATGCCAATCTTTCCTTTTGTGGGATGGATGTTTTCTAGTTTACTAAAACAGGTTTTCTGCTTTCTTTGGTTTTAAAAATTAGTTTGATATTTAGAATCTTTTTTGAATACTTGCATCTGATGTTAATGACTTTCTTAGTTCTGTTTTGCAACTCTTAGTTTGTGCTGCAGTATTAACATTTTATTTTTTCATGTTTACAGAGTTACATAATAGAACATAACTGACTCATATTTGAGTATCCGTGTTAAAAATTTGTGCTGAAATGTGCCTTAAAATAAAATTAGCTTATGTGATTATCAGTGTTGGTTGTTAACACAGTTTGCAGTAAAATAAAAAATCCCATGCTTGAGTTACAGGTGCAGTTTTGAGTTTGCCTTAAAATAGAAGTAGATCCTGTTTGGTTGAGTACCACAGTTAAGGCGTGGACTCAAAATTGCATTCTGTTTCCTTTGATTTAATCTTGCATGTGGCGATCCCAATTTGTCTTGTGGCAAAAGATGTATTGGTAAAAATAACCCATCTCCTAATGCCATTGCCATTTCTTTCAAATCTATCCATGGATTCATCAACGTAGTGCTTTCAAAACAGATTTCTGTTTTAATAATAGGTTTTAAAAGAGGTAAAACACAATGCGATATTGTAATGCACAAATTGGCTTATCACCTGCATTGAATATGGTAGCATATTAGCTTTAGCAGTTGTGCAAATATATCTTAAATTAGGCAACAGAAAATTGAAAAAGTACATCATTGCCTGGACCCAAAGAGTCAAGATGGGAGGGACGGAGAAATCAGTCTTGATGTAAGCTTCTAGTCTGTTCTTTTAGGACCAAACAAACTGACCAAGAGCTGTAAATAAATTTACTTAAGAAATATCTTGGCTCGCCCTTGGTAGTTTGGTCTAAAAAGTAAGATGCTCTTGAAGAAATTGTGTTTGATGAAATGAGCCCGTATGTAACACACTAGAGAAAAATCGTAAAAATGTCTCAAGAGTTGTGATAAAAGTATTGAATGCTGAGAGAGTTACATATGATCTAAAGTCACAAAGTGGTCAATTTCTAATTGAATCAGTAGAATCAACTTGGCTTTTTCATCAGTAGAAGTCCTGTTGAATCATGGTTAACTAGCTTGAGGGCTTGACACTTTTTGAGGTCATGCCAAGCAGCAAGTGAAATCCAAGTGATTCTTCTCTGTTCTTGAAACTCAGATGCAGGCATCTCTGGGTGCAAGCACCTTTTGTGGCTAAGGCTTAATGCAGATTTATTGGGCTTGTTCCCCAGTTTGATGGGTAATTTTGGAGACTCATGTTCCCAATATAGGCTATACATGTATCATGAGTAGTTCTTGTTAACTGCCTTCTACATTTAGTCTTCCTAAGCAGGTGATACAACTAGTTTCAAGATGCTCGGCACATCGCCTAACAGTTCCCTAACAGGCAATCTTCTTACAGCAGCAGACAGCCAGTCCTTCTCAGCACTATTGGTTTTGAATTATTTTGCTCCATTAGGAAGTATATTTTACCTGAAGAAAAGTTGTAAATGTCAGTCTGAGGTTTCTTTGTTCTGTAAATAAATATAGGAGCCAAAGATTCATGTCAGGCAGGGACACTTCTCTGTGGAAGACATGGTACCCATGTTTTTCTTTCTATTGAAGATATGTCTTCCTTTTCTACGGCTCCAACCAGCGTATCTCATTTCATTAGCTCAAGCATTATTTTAAAGGGTATTTTTAGTTTATCTCTGGTGAAAATCACTAAACCTTTTTTAATTAGACATCCACACCTACCACTCCTATGTTCACAGCAAGACTGTTTCCTGCTCTCTGAATGTATATGCCTTTTGAATATTTTCCAGAACTCAATGCAATATACCACCTTGACCATATAGTAGTGCTTCTGGGTAGAGTTCCCTCAACCTCTTTAATTCACCCAGATTCAACTTTGTTCAGCCTGAAGTAGGTAGGTAACAGTCACGTCAGAAGTCTGCAAAGGAAGACTGTAGAACCCAGCAGAAAGATGGAAATTCTTTCAGTAACTATAAATAGGTAATGGGATATAATTACACTGCACAGGCAGCCTTCCTTGGGTTACAGAAGGGGGACCTAATTGTTCTCTACTGTTTCTTGATACCTATACTTGTGAGAAGTAAATTCAGGTATATCCTAAGTGGAATTGTTTTAATAAACAAATTCCTGAGTGCAGTTGGTCTTTCACCTTTTCTTTACTAAGTATTATGACAAGTTCTGACTTTTTAACAGACATCATACTGTATTATGAGACTTGAAAAATTCCTGTTAACAGGAGTTGCAATTGAATAAAAAGCCAGGATTAGCTGAAAATAGCATGCATAATAGGACACCTTGCAACTGTGATATTTTTTATTTTTTTATTTTTTTTTGTATGTGGAACGTCTTCAGTCATGTTTTCACCATTATCCCTTGTGCATGGGACAGCACTCCTGTCACTACACCTTAAAGTGAATGGTTAAATCCTGAGGTGTTTGACGGGTAACCTGTTGGCAATATTGACTTGTTAGAAAAGAGGGTGGATATATCAGAGTTTTGACCAATCTGTGCCAGTTGGTAAATGTGATAGTACACATTGGCCTAGATTCGTATGAGCGACCCGTTTCACCAGTCATGGAAATAATCAAACACTGCACAAAGATCAAATATTAAAACAGTCACTTATTCGCCTCTGTGTACAAAATAATGATAACAGTTTAAAATATGCTTCTAAAACCTTCATATGTAAGCTAAGCACACAATACTGGAGGAAAAAATAAGAAAGAAAATATACTTTAGGGAATCCCAAGACAACAATACTCAAGCACAATAATCATAATCTATGATTATTTGTTTCTTGTTGCTAACATGTATAATAAAGTTATATTGTGTTGGCCATTTCAGAAAGAAAAATTACTTATTCACTCTCACTTCTTTGAATGGCATTTTAGTTTGTAGTTGCACAGGTGTTTACCAGTGTTTGTTTACAAAGGTGATAGCTGTTTTCCTTTTGGTGGGGTTTTATCTGTTATCATAGGTTTAAACTCAAAACAGAATGGGCTAAACATCTAGATTAGTCATACTATTTTCACCATCTGTTGAAAGATTGGAGTGGAGGGTTGACTTCTGAAGATAAAGGATGCATAATTTCATTTCTATAAGTGAACCCTGATCTTGCTTGTTTCGAAAGTACAAGGACGTTTAAAATAATTTCTGTTTCAAACTTTACATCTACCAGTTCAATCTTGTGCTAAGCCTGGTCCTATTATGTAATTAGAACTAGGCTGTGACATGCCGGCACTGAGCCACATGAATAACTGACAAATTAAGGGAAGTTACTCATTATTTGGAGGAATTTACATTTTCTTACATTGCTTAACCAAATATTGCTGCACTGTGTTAAATCAGGTCATTGTTGCTGATGTTTGTAAAACATTTTAGTTTTTGTTAGCGTTAGAACTGTCACACAGCAGGAAAAACAAGATTGACACGCTTTTGTTAGATTAATCTACTAAACAAATAGTTAATGCGGTGTTATCAGCATAAGAATATACTTTAAAAATGTCATTATGTTGTCAACAGTGCTAGTCGTGCCAGCGTAACTTAATTTGTAAAGTTTTTAAAATCAGATTGAAAGCAACCAATATCTAAGAATGCAACAACAGCCCAAAAGAAAACATATCTAATTTTGTTGACTACCAGCCCCAGTGCTTTGCAATGCAGCACACAGTACCTTCATTGTAGGTCTATTAAGCCATTTTACCTTCTTGCCAATGTCCTCAACAGATTTTACTATGTTCTTTTACAATCCATACATCCATGGCTATCTGCGTATTAAACAACCATACTATTTTCAGCATCCCAAATAACAGTCACCCTTGTGTTTTTGCCTTCAGAGAATTTTTTTTTTTTCAGTTGTCTTTCTCAGATACCTAGTTGAAGATTGTCCATTTGATGGAAACTCGGAAAAGATTATGAAGGAATCAGCACCTGCTAATATGGTTTCTGCTGTCCCCTTGTTTTAAGGGTCACAATTGGACAGTCTTGTCTTTTTAGCCAATAATATTTTGGATTTTGGATCATATTATTTAGAATGTTCTAAATATAAATGTATTTAAGTATTTATGTGCTGTTGGCTTACAGAAATAGGCCTGGCTTAGAGGTGCATTGTGTAAACGAGAGGATACAAGTACCCTGCTTTGTATTTAGTGCTTGCAGGTTTACAAAATCACATCATTGCCAAGTCTGACCTTAGAGTCAAACGGCAAACGTGTAATTATTGAAATACTCGGTATTAAATTGTAACAGGTTTGATCCCTCTCCAACTTTTGTTTTGTTTGTGTTTATCATTATGTTGTCAATGGCATTAAAGTAGTGTAGCTTGCTTACAAGTCAAGTAGTAATGAAGATAAGGGAATCGGAATCAGCATCTTGAAAAATACTGAAAACGTGGTTATAAATAATGTTAAGGGCACGTCTTTAAATAGCATATTAGTGGGTTGCTGAAATGTAATATCCCTATTATCTGACAAACAATGATATGATTCAATAGATTAAGCTCCTAAACTCCGGTCATTAATAACTACCCAGATATTTTATCACCTTAGTATATTAACTATTGATCTGTATTATATTTTGTTAAGGTTTGTGGTTAACTATTTAAAACATATTTTAATGATGACTACTGAGCTACTAGTGCATTTGGCCCATTCATCGTTTCATTTTGCTAGTTTAAAAAATGTCAAGTTTTTTCAAGTGTGAACGTTTATTGAATATAGAGAAATGCGAGTTTACTCAAAACAAAATGTCAGGTTCATGCAGTTTCCATTTTTACAGTCCATTCTCAAAAAAATTGAAGGTGATTTTTAGTTTGGTAGAGAACATTTATTTCTGTGCAGTTTTATAATGTCGAACATATGTGGACACTAACAATGAACACCTTATAATTAATCTGTAGATTCTGCATCAAGTACAGTAATTACTGAAAGCTTTTTTTTGTTGTGGAAGTTTCAAGTTTCACTTAAACTGGTTTGGAGCCATCTTTCATAAAATAAACTCTTGGTAAACACGTTGTGCCTAATGCCAGGAAGAGTTATGCCAACAATATGTTGGCAATTTGTGGGGAATTTTGTACATCTGAAAAACAAAACATTGAAATAAGCATTTTTATCTCTTATTTTTAGTTTCCTCGAAATCTAAATTGATGTCCATAGCGAGCAGTATTCAATAATCTGAAGTGAGATTGAAAATGTTGCTAGTGAAAGCATTATGTATTTATTTAATGTGTGCTTATAATATCGTATCAAAATAAGATAGCATCAGGTTCTGCAGGTGTACAATTGTAATTAGTTCAGTACTTACACATGAAGAAAATAGGGGTATAAAAAGATCAAAAGACAGCCACTTTTGATGGAAATATTTTAAATTAAATTATTGAAATTGATGATATAGCAGAATTCCAGCCTTGGACTGTTTCGCCATCCGTGATGTTATGAAGAATTCTATACAAACCAAGAACTGTAGTTGGCTGACATAACTAGACTGGTGTTCCCTAAAGTCTGTGTCCACTGGATATTGTTAATCACAGCAAATGACAGACCGCATATGTTCTAGCAACTGTTATTGACTTTATGTATAGTGCTACCAATACAGTACTTGTTTCAAGTGAATCTTAGGGCATAGGTACATTAATTCTGAATTGCATGACAACTTTCTTTAATCACAATCAAAATTAGCATTTGGTACAGTGAATATCTTTACATTTGTACTGAATGTATAGCCCCTTTCTCAAAATCCATCTACCATGACTCTTTTCCTCCTCCAAAGCCGCATCAGTGATGTAATTCCTCCTGGCCCTTAACAATTCTCCATAAGGAATACTCTGAATCAGATTTCCAGGATGATTATTTGAGGAGTGCAGTAAACTATTGCCAGCTGTTTTGTTGCTAAATAACTTGGTCTCTATCTTTGAGTTACAAATCTCAATCTCAAGATCTACAAATTCTAGTCTGCTGTTGTGAATACAGCTGGTAAAACTCAAGTTGTAATCACACTTGTTAAGTTCATCCACAAAATTCAATGCTAGTTGCTTGTATCGCTTCCAGATGACAAAAATGTCATCAATCTAGTGCACCCAGAGAAGTATGTGGTCATCAAACAGATTGACATTAAAGACACGCCTCTCCTCCCCCCAGCCCATGTAAAGACAGGAGTAGCTGGGGGCAAAACGCAGGTCCCCATCGCAGTGCACCCAGTATACCAATAGAATTTCCTGCCGCTTAAAGGAATCTTGATTGAAATTCTATACATTGGAGTGCGCATGCCTCTGTGGATATCAGCAGAAGCTGTGATATATGTGTACGTATATATGTAAAAAAAACATCTGGTGCGTTTCAGGGAACAAATCTCCCGATCATGTCACCCGTGATAAAGAAGATTTGTTTCTCGGAAATGCCTCTGTTTTTTGTCGCAAATAAAGTACAGCTGGCTTAAGTATATTGGACTTGGGCTGGTTTCTTTTGATGGTTCTCTATAAGAGGGAGAAACTGCTGGACGCAACCTGTGATTTGAGAAATATGGGCTCACAACCCCTCCGGAGACTGCTGCTGATGATCAGTGCAAAGGTTTGTGGATATATATAAATATCCGCAAACCTTTGCACTGATCATCAGCAGCAGTCTCCGGAGGGGTTGTGAGCCCATATTTCTCATATATATATATATATTCACTGAAAAAAAAGGTTACAGGAACCTTATAGTTAGGTTCTGAATTTACTCGTCCAAAACAATAGAAATTCAGCAGTTAGTTACAGTTCTTTCAAGTAACTATAACTCGCGCCCTTGCCATGCACAGTTTTCTTATCAATAGTGTTATTGCAAATGTTACAGTGATATCAAAGATGCCATACAAGATCGCATCAATGACACAACATGTGGAGTAATTAGCTGTGCATAGCGAAGGCACGAGTTATAGTCACTTTAGGGCGCGAGTTCTAGTTAATTGAAAGAACTTGAATTGCAGAATTTCTATGGTTTTGTACAAGAAATTCAGAAGCTAACTGTAACGTCCCTATAAACTTTGTTTTTTCAGTGAATTTCTATTGTTTTTTAACACAAAGTAATTTTAATTACTATGCGTTATTCCAACCATTGAAGCCAGGCCTTGCAGCCAAGCCCTTATCACCCAAAGCTACACATGGCCTTTGGCTGTGTGCAGCGGAGGTTGGCCACAGGGCCTGTCTCTCAGTGGTTGTGTGAGTGGATGCATGAGTGTCTGAGTGGGTGTGTGAGTGGGCGCCTGAGCCTCTGAGTGCAAATATGAGTGAATTAATTAGTATATGAATGAGTGTTTTTTCTTTCAAAATTTTCCATCTTCATGAATATTTATGTGAATAATTCACGGGAATTTGCGAAAAGTCTGGAATATTTATGCATATTATGTGCCGTGATGTATAATTATATTAGGTCTATAATTTGTGCCCATGAAACACACCTATATCACATCCCTGGGGTCAGGGTACCTTCACCCTGATCAGTTTATAAAACTTTCAATTTGAATTTTGACCCCCCGGTAACCGTGTCCCATGAAATAAAATGGCGGTCTCCACTTTCTAGTCAGGTTGAGGTCAGCCAATTGCAACGCTTCTTTTCGCACACGTATTCCTGAAAATTCACAAATTTTCATTAATTATTTGCAAAATAATCGCAAAATATTTGCGGCCAGAGATGCACAAATTTATTTGCCCTTAAATATCTCAAACTTCTGAATGGATTTACACCAAATAACAAAAAGTACAATAAGTGTACTAGCAGCTAGCTGTCTGCTAAATTTTGGTTAATTCCGTCCAGTGGTTCAGGCTGTAGACATGTTGACAGGTCCTATGGGAACTAACATTGACTGATCACCTCGAAACTTCTTGTGCGCAAGAAGAATCCTCGGGCCACAGTTTTAGAAAATTTCAATGACAAAAGACGTGCATGTTAGTGAAAAGTGAAACCAAAGTGGGTGCCATGTTGGAACATCCATTACATGACATATAAAACATGTGCGAACAAGTATGAAACAAATGTGATCTGAAACAGATATTGAATTGCTGAAGAGGCTGTTGGAGAATGCTCTACAATGCAAAACATGGGAAATCATCAGTGGTTCACAATTGAATTTTTGCCTCTACAGTGCAGACATTAGAACACAAATACAGTGACAAAAAATCAAATAGCACTTCAGAGATATCAGTGTGTATATGTATGTGTGTGTGATATATATATATATAGGCATTCCACAGGTGTGAGCAATCTTGTTGTGTTGTCTGGCCAGCGTCATCTCTCCACCAACATGAAGTTATAAGGGTTCCTAACCAAGATCATATATGCAAGTGGAAATACATTGTGACCATCACGCTGTCCAAGTAGGAAAAAAATTATATTTCTCCAAGAGTTGCATATTGTCAAATTTAACATTTGTGAATAGTCCAATGGATGACTCCTGAAAGAAGGTGTGGGCTGTAACAGAAAAAAGGATAGGGGAACCCACTATGATGATCCATCCCACTTCATGAATGTCCCCTTCCTTTCCTCCTATATTAAAATGAATACTTAAGAAATAAATTCAAAACCCAACCAGAATACCGGGTTCAATGTACAGAACCAAAACAGAACCTATCACTTTCCCAAGCCCCCTCCCTCATACCATTTCCACTTTACCTCACTGATTTAGATGACTCAATCAACATGCTCAAATAGATGATAAATCCAACTCTGAGACCTATAGAGATCTGTGCATTATATTTAAAATTAAAATACTTTAACATCACACTAGCAAATCACATTGCTGTTGCATTGGTTCATATATTTAATATTGGGTATGTGAATTAGCGGTCAGTTTTTCAGAGCTACCCACTCCCTGCAGGTCATGCTCCAGAACCATGGTTATTGGATACACAGATCTCTCAATGATTTCTCTGAACTTAAGTGTGGTATTATCAAGATTTTATGAATGTGTAATGCTGACGGTTCCTGCCAAGCTGAAATCCACCCCGCACAGCCCACTTGGTGCCTGCCTTTGTTCTTTAGATGCTGGAATACACTAATAAATGCAGTCTTTTACTTAAGTAGTTTTAGGGCCTCATAAGAGGTCATTTACCAACAAGGCTCTCAATTTTTACATTGATATTTTGAAACAAGCTCTCCATTCCGCCAAGCTTGGATGGAGTTTGTTCTGCGAATTCAGGAAAACTGTGTTTGTAAGTTGTACCTACTCTTTTCATAGAGCAAAATTGTCGAAAGCAACGTTTTGGAAGGTCAATATTATTTGGATATAATGCATTACACAGCATATTTTAAGATTTTGTGATGTGATAAATGTAATGTGTTGCATATAATATGCATTAGAGCTTTGTATTACAAAGCATAACTACATTAATTATCCCATTGCATAAGCCTGTTGAATCTGGATGATCATTTACAACCCTAGCGTGGCAAGATGGATCGTCCCTCATAAGGCATCACACAAAGCCTTTAGTTTGGCAAAGCAAGCCAAACAGTGCTAAGCATTTTTCAAAGCCCCCAATAATAATGTAAGTGGTTAGTTTTCATGAAAACACCTTTTGTCTGAAAGAAGCAAGATACAGACTGCCTTTAGATTAACATTATTTTTACTAGAAAGAAGCCCAGCTTGAAAACTAGGTAAGGTTCCAATGCTCCATTTGTAACCCAACACGTACGTGGACTGCCATGATTTTCACATTGCCCCTTACTAAATTCGTTATTATGTGGAGCAGCACCTCCACACAAGTGGGCCACCACTGATGTTAGAATAGCAAATGATTCACATCGAGTAACGGTGTGGCTGTGGATTACTACATTGGGAAGTTGAAAGTGTAGTGGATGTTAAGAAGAGGGAATGACAACGTTACCATAGGAAAATCATGACAACCTACCATAAAGTCACATAAACTGTAAACAAAAGGTTGCTCTTAACTCTCTGAATCTTAAGAGTAGCAAGTGAGTGCGACTAATTTTAGGGAGTGAAAAAGTATTTAAAACCACAGTCCGCACAATATTATTTGACCCCGGCGGTTTTTCTTTCCTTCAAAGTGTCATCAGATAGAAATCCACTATTCTCTGAACCCTTTTCTAAATAGAAAATTTGATTCCAAGTGCTTTACACATAATCAGTTCTGTGTATTCACCTACATCCGGCCCCTAAACCTTACACGAATAACACAATGCAATTTAATTGGTATAACTATGCATCATTAGTGCAACCAACTTCCCAACCATTCACTACTGAGATCAAAATGGTAATCAGACAAACCCATTCCCCGAAGCATGCAAGAGTATAGAAGGGGATGCTGGTGTCTCATTAGCAACTAACGTACTAGTTTTGTTTTAGTCGGAAAATGAAATTCCTATTTAGTGTCCTCACTACGAATCAAAAGGTTGAGCACAACTATTGTGAATAACATGCCTTGGTCCATCATGAATAAAAAACAGATTACCCACTACGGGTTCCAAAAACTAGAAAAATAGTTTTTAATATTGTATCTCAAATAGTGTTCTCAATAAAGAATGCAATTCTGCTGCATTGTTTAGCAATTTGTTCAACTCTGTTGAGGGTGTGAAAGGGTTAAGATTGGCTAGAAACTCAGCAGACGGTGCAGTAGGCTAATTAAAAGTCGGATTTTATTTGTTCAAGGGCTATGTTTCCAGTTTCTTAACACAGGGATGTAACAGATGTTATGACATCCAGAGCGATAGCTTGATAGGTGACACATCATTATCAGCAACTGTTGATGAAGTGCAGAGTAAAATGCCCTTGGTACATGATGCTGCAGAGGTGACAAGTCCATAATTGGAATACTCTTACATCTGTGTGTTTAAAAAATAATTATCTCAGAGTGATTAGAACTGACATAATTCTAGAAAGAACATTCTGTTTGTGTACATGGGGATGCAGAAGAGAATGCTTTGTGTAGATAAAGATGAAACGCTTTGCATTTGTGTGAAGGCAATATGTTGCCTATTTAACTTTCATTTGCAGTTAATTAACCGCTTCCTTTATCCACGAATGTGTGGATTGTATTTGTAGGCGTCCACCACAGCCAACATGGTATGACTTTGCAATTTGTTAGTTTGTGAAATCCGCATTTTCGAAAACACACGTGTGTGTGTGTGTGTATATATCCGCAAAGTAATTAGTTATATGTTGAGGCCAGATCACCAGTCCCACATTAATTGTTTCCAGGTAGTCATAAAATTAGCTTTGATCGTTTTGCTATTAGTCGTAAATTAAATAATCGGATCAGTGTATGAATTCCATTTATTCTAAGTTCCTAAGCACAAATTTATCTGTTACCACGAGGTTTTAGGAGCGTTACATATTCAGGTAGTTCAGAGCAGTTTGAAAGTTGAATGCACTTAATGTTTATCTAGCAAGGGATGAAGCTTACCCTCCCTAGACCTGCATTCTTTGTAAAGTACAGTACTTAAACATTGGAAATTATATGCACATACATCAGAATGTCAGTTTCCCTACACCCAGCCAGGACACACATGTAGTGCTCTACCTTATACACTGCGTTAAATACCTGTTGGTGAAAGCTGTCCAAATCAAGAAAAGTAAGTCAATATATGTATAAAGCGGTTTTAATCAACCTGTTTTTTTCGTTTGCCTCTTTTGTAGGAGAGGATTTGGCTGCTAGGTGTAGACGACCATTACAATGAGCTTAGTAATACATTTGATAATTAATGGACTAGATGTGGACAGTATAGACCAAGGTAATGAACAGAAGGTAAAGAGGCACATGATAAATTGTGTAATATAGGTGTGAGAAACTACTTATTATCGTAAAGAGATTTATTTTCTCATGGGCTACAAAAGGAGTCTTTTTCAGTGCTTAATGAAGCTGCATGTATTTTCACACTATTAAATCATCATCATCATCAGTGAGGCCTTATCATCCAATTTACAGACATTAGGTGAAAACTCAAATCTATTAACTATAGGTGAAAACAGTAATAGTTATGAAATGCTTTGACCAAAAACTCTAGCCTACCTATCAAGCTTATCTTGATGTAGGCTACCAAAAAAAAGAAGTTTCTCATTTATAGGTACTTTGAGTGGCCACTCATTTGTAGGATGTTTTTGCATCTTCTCTTCAACGTATATTTTGCTATTTCTACTTACAATTAGGAAGGGGGGTTATGATGCCTTTCTTTAGATCAGTTTTCGTAGAGGGGAATATGCCAGTGCATTTACTCATCCACACACAGTTTGTTTGGTGTGTCCTGTTAATGTATTTTTTGTTGTAATCAGATGCTTAAATTTGAATACACTTGTATGTAAATACACCCACTTCAATTTTGAAAGTTGTTTTAACTTCACATATATATATATATTGGTTCTATGATGATGGCACCAGGTTCACCACATCGTTCATGTTTAAACCCGGTCGCATATCTATGAAGAATGCTATCCATTATGCCTCTTTCCTATATAATTTTAACACTTCGATAGCCTCTCTTCCATGGTAGGAAGATTGGTTTCCACCACAGTTCGGGACTGAGTGTTTTATCCCAGAGGTTTAGGAGTTTCCATTCATTACATTTTGTTTTTCATCCAGATGGTTGCAACAAAAAATGATAGTGCCTCAGCTGTTCACTGAGAAGCCAGGTATCTGCTTTGTAGTTCCTACTAAAATCAGAACAGCTGTGAAACTTAGAATTTCCATCTACTAGTTTGATTACAATAAAAGAAAGTGGACATTGGATCTAGCCTCCAGTATGAGCAACAAGAAATACATGTATATTGTGGAAGCTACCCAAGTTATTTGGCATTCCACTACATCTTCAGTGACAACCAGAGACTCCCCACAGGAGATGGTTCAGTAGCAAATCTGGTTAAACAAAATTGTACTAAAAAGTAAAGCAGTTAAGAATAGTTTTGCTTCTTCAGTGTACTTTATACATTATACGATTTGTTCTAATTCTTGATTCGATGGCCCATATGTACTAACTCCTTTTTCCATAGGCATGAAATGGGTACAACCCATTGGTACATCAGACCCCACATCTTGTAAAACAGCTTTGAGTGAATTGTCAACATTTACTTTTTCAGGTCTGCAGTGAAGAGTTGCCATATATAAGCATCTTTGATATAGATGCATACTGAAAAATATTGGAAGCATAAAATTCCTTTTAGTTAACCCGCCTCCAATTAAAAACTAAAAAGTCTTCCAGTACTAGATACCAAACACCCATTTAAAAATATGCAGACCTGACCAAACAATGTGGGGTTTTCCACCGTTAAATGGAGTACCACGTGGCCCCCAAGTAAGTATACGTTGTTCATATCCACATAAGAGATATTTCTTCTCCATGAATTTGATTTCCTCTTTTCTACTCATGAGATTTAAATTGTTTCTCTCTAAAATGGTGACAGGCATCGCCCAGTGATGGATCTATTTTCCTGCAATATTGTAATATAAACATTCATTACTTATGACTTAGAAAATT
Source organism: Pleurodeles waltl (assembly GCF_031143425.1). NCBI lineage: Eukaryota > Metazoa > Chordata > Amphibia > Caudata > Salamandridae > Pleurodeles > Pleurodeles waltl. Next base: position 181,522,872 of record NC_090448.1, on the reverse strand, counting down.
CAAATTTAGTCCTTAACTGGACTTGTCCCTGCTGTAAAGTGTCACTATTCTGTAATTGTGTGTGTGTGTGTGTGTATGTATATATATATATATATATATATATCTATATATGTGTCTATGTGCATTAAAAAAAAAAAGGTTAAAGGAATGCTATATTTAGGTTTGGACTTTACACAGACAAAATGTATCTCAAAAACTATAACTCATGCGTAAAGGTAACTATTACTCGGGCCCCACCATGCAGAGTTTTCTCATCAATAATTTATTGCAAATGTTGCAGTTCTATTATAAATGATGTAATAGAAGATGTAATTACTGCTGAAATATGTGGGGGTAAATGGCAGTGCATGGCGAAGGCATAAGTTATAGCTACCTTAAGGCCCACTCTCAATTTGTAGGTACCCTGGAGGAGGGGGGCATGCAGTCCCCCCTCCCTGGGCCAGTTACTGAAAGGGGGGGGGCACACAGCCCTCTCCCTGGGCTGATTTTGGCCAGGGGGGCCCCATCTCTCATGTCCCGGCCAATTAGTAAAATGGGAGGGGGCTGTGTGGCACCATTCCATGGGCTGATATTGGCCCGCAGACCTAATCCCCTGGCCCCAGCCAATTAGTGCAAGAGGAGGGGGGGCGGCACAGACCCAGGGGTTATTGTGGCCCTTGGACCTGGCCAATTAGTCTAAGGGGGAGAGGGGTGTGTGGCCCCTCCTCGGGTCAATTTTGACCCAGGGATCCCACCCTAGGGGTCCTGCCATTTCATAATGGATACACTGGCCCCATCCAGTTGCACAGTTGGAGGCTCTGGGGGGAAGCCTGAATGCCCCCATGGTCCTTGCCTGCTGGCCATCTCCAGCAGGAGCCTGCACTGCTCCTGCACCTAGGGAGCAGCAAAACATGTTTTAATCTTTTCCTACCTGCTTGACTGCGGGCAGGGAAACAGATGCAGAGTCCGCTCCCAGTGGACAGGAGCAGTTTTCCTGCTCTTGCCTGCAGGGAGTGGACTTACTGATTGATCTCGCTTGGTGGCAGTTGTCAAAGCTCCTGCCAGTTGAAAGCAAACAGCTGCGTGCCAAGGGTGGCACCTCGGGACATAAGGAGCGGGCCCTGGAGGGGTGGCAGTCTCCAGGGCCAATAATGGCTCCAGGAAGGGGAGGTCACACTCCTCTGTATTTGCACAGCCTGGGCCTGAGGGAAGGTGTGGTCCCTGGGGCTGAAAATGGGTTGGGAGGGTGGACATGTGGACCCCCTCCCCATTAACTAAATTGGCCTGTTCTGGGGAGGTGTTTGTCCCTGGAGCCGAAAAGGGCCCGGGAGATGGCTCTGCTCAGCCCCCCTCCACTTAGAAACCTAAGCCTAGCCCCGTGGAGGTGGTAGTCCCCAGGGCTGCAAATGGCTTGGGGGAGGTAGACCGCATGTGCCCTCTCCCCAAAATACTAAGATTTGCCCTGGGACCTGGCCCACCTGGGGGGCTGAAGTAAAAAAACAAATGTGGGAGAACCCATTTATTTATTTTGTTTGGTCAAGATTTTTGGATCTTCCTTGCTTTTTGCAGAAAATTTAGAAAAGCAAATATTTTTGGGCACCCCGGCAGGGACCCTCTGTGACCCTGCTGTGTAGCGTAGCCATTTTAGTTATAGCTTCATACACGTTATTTTAGCAAACTATGCCTGCTGCTGTGCACTTTAACCTAGATATATTTTATTCAGCTTTGTTTTTATTATGTTAACAATAGCCACATTTGTGGTCTTGTTTTATTTTCTCTATCTAGCTCTTCTTTGCTTAGGCCAGCACTGCGTTCTTAAACAAGACATTTCTTTCACTCTGTGCTTTTCTAAAAGCTGCAGTAAGATAGGTTGCCAGCAAAAGTGGTACGCGTTGTCTCTAATGTTCACAGAAACATACCCTCCCTTACGTGGAAAATCAGCTGTTATATTATAAAACAGTACTTTGACCCTTGTACATTAGAGGGAGATTCCAGCCAGATGACCACGACTGTATGCTGAGTGCTTTGCTGCAGCTGCTTATGTAGACTACAGGCCTCTTGCTCAGGTATGAGGGATGATATCTTCCCGGGGGAACCTGAAGGGCAGAATTAGAGCTTAACATCCTGTGCTCTAACATAGCCTAGGTAGGAGCTATTCTTAACGAATTTAGTGCTAATATGGTAGCGATATTTTAATGTTTCACACTCCTAGTCACAATTTTAATCCTGTCATGCTTCATCGTCCTAGTTACTGCAATACACACTTTATTATCTAAGATGCAGTTACTGCAATAAAACATTATTAAACTATATTCCTGCCTCTGATTGTCCTGAATGTCTTTAAATACGTGAGACTAATGTAACTGAGAGAAACAGATGAGATCTGAGTTTCAACGATACCCCTGAGGAATCAAGTGTGTCAGGTGCACCGTTGCCCAATCATCCATGCTCTAGCGTGGAGAAGGCACTGCTAGTTAGCCGGAGCAAAACCTAGATTGGATAACAGGTGTCACCTGTAGTGGGTTCAGACACAGTCTCCCCCATAGTACAAGTGATCCTGCCGCCCGAATCCAGTAGTCTCATAAAGATAATGAGAACCTACGCGACAACCCTATCGCCAGATCTAGGGAGTCAGGGTATTCCTTCTCTTTTTTGTTGGCGGAGTGATAGTACCAAAATGGCTGCCAACGCTTCCTGCTTGAAGTGTTGGCAGCCAATCAGATAATAGCTTGAGATCTGCTGGATCTGCAGAGGATCCTTGTGCATAAATATTCAAATGTTTTCTTTAATAACTGAAACTACAGAACTGTTTTACACTAAATCACAGAAATTACCCATTTCTGATCCAGGAGCTAGGTTTCTACCAAATTGGGTGTAATTCCTTCCAGTGGTTTGAACTGTAGTCATTTCTAAAATCCCTATGGGAAATTGCAAGGGAAAAATGCGCCCTTTTTCTTAGTCCCCACTTGACTAATTGCCCCAAAACTTTTAACATAGCAGCTAAACTCAGGTGCATACTCGTTTTGAAAGTACTGTGAAAATGTTTCAAATATGACACCAAAGTTACTATCAAAACAAAAAACATTTTCCTAGGTCTTAACTATACCTACCTAATGCCAGAAGTGTGTGTGTGTGTGTGTGTGTGTGTGTGTATATGTGTGTGTGTGTGTATATATATATATATATATATATATATATATGTGTGTGTATATATATATATATATATATATATATGATCATAACATAATTTTCTTCATTTTTGATCTAGTATGTGAGCACTGGGGTGGTTGGTTAAGTGGGGTGTAAACTCTGCTCAAACTTCAGCCATATCTCCCCATCAGGGTGAACCACAAGTCACTAAATTAACCTGTGCCTTACCCTCTGGTCGCTTGGCTCAAAAGCAGTCAGGCTTAACTTAGAGGAAATGTGTAAAGTATTTATGCAGCGTAAAACTGTAATGGAGTGAAAACACAATGCAAGGAAAATCCCAAACCAATTTAGTAAAATTGAGGTAATCTGAAGAAATTATTTGACATCCAATTACAAAAGTCCAGTTAATAGAACCAGATAAGGTAGACGGTCAGTGGGACAAGGCTGCAGGCAGTGTCTGAGGAACAGGCATCTTTAGAGAGACAGTGAACAAAGTTGCAGTGAAGGTTTCTACGTTTTGGCTAAGTCAGTTATTTGTTAGTCGAAAATCTCCAGCGGGATGAAGCTCGAGAGTGTAGCTGCCAAGAGTTCCATAAGGCTGCCACAGAGAAAAATGTAGCGAGAGCTGCAGGGAAGTTTGGCCGACCCGTGATGCACCTTTGGTGGACGGATGAGCAGTCTGGGCTTAGTCTCCTCTTGGTTCCTAGAGTAATTTGTAGCCAAGCTTTCTGGGGGATCTTTAACACCACTACCACCATGGGTCCAGGGCTAGAGGGGCACTATTCGGGAGATTAGGGTCCTCTCACACTTGGTCCAGGTGCTGGTTCAAGATGGTTGGATTATTTTCCATCCCTGAGACTCTGGTCAGGAGCCCAGCAGTTAGCCATTAGAGTCATTCTGATAGTCTTGGGTTCAGGAAGTGGAAAAGGGCTCAAGCAGCAGTGCAGACCTCTGAAAGTTGAGGCAGGCTTCAGGGAACAAAGCAGTCATCCAGGTGCAGGAGAGCAGTCTTCTGAAGTACACAGCAGCAGAGTCCTTTGACAGTTCCAGAAACTGAAGAGTGAGTTTGAGAATCCCCTTTTTATATCTGGTGCCCTCTTTGAAGTGGGAGTAGCTTCCGGAGTTTCCCTCTACAGAGGTGTCTGGAATTTCCTGCCTCCCCTGACCTGTCCCACTCTGTCTGGGGGCATAATAGGCTAGTGTGAAGTCCTTTGTGTGTGAATTTGGTCAGTGCCTTAAAGTGCAAGTATGGTACACCACTGTGCCCCCATTCTGCCAGGGTGGCCCATCCTGCCTTCACTCAAAACATCTATTGTGGTGCTGTCTGGGAGTTATATGCAAAAGTCAGCTGCCAACTACACCTAGTCATGTGACATGGGAACAGACACTAAATGGTTAGGTCAAGAAAATGGCAACTTTGTATGGCATTTTCAGATTTGTGACTTTTAATTTAAAATTCTTCAGAGAACAGACTTGACTTTCCTACCTGCTCCCAATCAAAAGTTAGAACATTTTAAATGTAATAAGGTAACCCAGTATTGTCCTCATGAAAGAGGTAATCCTTACAGTAGTGAAAAACGCATTCAGGAGTTTTTCACTACCAGGACTTGTAAAACTAAAAGTTCAACTTTTGAACTGGTTCAACCCTTCAATTTTTAAAACTTTTTAAATACAATGAACCCTTCCACCATGAGGTGTTTAGGGCCCACCCTAGGGGTGACGTACATGTATTCATAATGACGTTTTAGGCCTGGATAAATGTTGTTTGGCCAGGTTAAAATGGTTGTTAAAAACTGCTTACACAGGCTACAAAAGCAGGCCTAAGACATGTTTTCAAGGGCTACGTAGGTGGGTGGCACAATAGGTGCTGCAGGCCCACTAATAGCTTTTAAATTACAGGCTCTGGTTACCTGTGGTATCACTTTACTAGGGACTTACAAGTAATTCAAATCTGGTAATTGAGTGGTGTGGGCCCTCTTCACCATGTATAAAGGAGAGAGCACAAGCATTGAAGCACTGGTTAGCAGTGGAAAGGTGCACTGAATTCTAGAAAGCCAACAGAAATGGGTTCAGAAAGCAGCAGGTGCGAATTCAAAGTTTGTGGGTGCCCCTGCAGAGAGAGCCAAGTCCAACTTAGTATATATTTCAGTAATTCACACATTTCACATTTCAATGTTTAATAATACTGATTATTATAAAAATGTTTAGCTGAGTTTTAATAACGCCTGTCTTACTTTTAACATTTTATTTCATTGCATTTTGTAGGCTGAAGAATGTTAAAATGTTTTAAATACTCCCTACTTTTAGGTCACAAAATGTAATTCTAGAAACCACAAGAGGGCTTTGCATTCCAGCTGTGGGGCATAGAGCTCCAGCTAGGAGTTTTTTTTTCATTTTTCCTGGTTTTAATGACTAAGGAGACTTGCTATTTTTTAGTATTAATGTTGCTTGATAGCTGCTTCGATTCCTGCAGCAATGCTTGTACCTGCAAATGCTTATTGCTGCCCCTCCCTATTCTAAAGACACCCCCCAAGTTTAAAAATGGTAAACAAGAGCCCTTGCAGGGCATTACGAGGTGCTCCAAAAAGAGCAATGAATCATAGCAGCACCTGATGTTCATTTATTATTCATTTTATTAGTCATTTTGTTGTACCAGTTTTGAAACTGTGTCCCAGAAGTGGGATATCGGAGACAGAATTTGAGCTGGCCCCATGGGATGGGGTCCCCGCAGCCTTTTCAGATTTGGAGGGAGATCTCTACTCTTTTTAATATTCAGCCACGGATAATAAAGTTTCTGAGGTCCCTTAGTGGGTATGGGAGGGTCGCTGCATGCCCCCTCCCTAGTATTTTACTTTCAGCCTCGGGGATTGGGGTCTGTGGGGTCCTGAGTGTCTCAGGGAGGGGAGCAATACTCACTCCTCTTCCCCAGATATTGTAATATAAAGGTCCCTGGCCCACCACCATCAAACTACTATGAAGAAAAAAAAAACTGGGCAGTGTTCATGTTTTCTTTTATGCCACAGTCTCACAGGATAGCAAAGGGAGTCTACTGGGATCGCAGCCTTTTACTTTTTAATTTTTTTTAAATGATTTTGTTTCCTAGTCTTGTAATGGCTATCTTTTTACTTATGTTGCAGGTGGGCAATCAGAGCTCTCGCTCTGTGGACCCAACAGTCCAGATGTTTAAAGATATACAAATATTTATGATTGTTTCTCTAAAACTACTGAATGGATTTAACCAAATAACAAAATTCACGCTTTCTGCACCACGATCTATCTTCCTATCTAATTTGGTATAATTCTGTTCAGCACTTTGTGCTGTAGCGCTGCCTAAAAAGTCTATGGAAGATGTATGGGGATGTTGTGTTTTGGGATCCCCTTTTTTACAGCCCTCATTGACCAATCCCCCTGAAACTTTCCATGAAGAATTTTTTTTTTTTTTAAATAGCACTTCTTTTGCAAGTCTTGTGAAGATTTGTTACAGTGGCAGTTACTAACATACCAAAAAATAAATTTCCTATGGCAACGCAGACCTAACTTTAATAACCCAGTGGCTACCGCAACATTCTATCTATCTTCATATATATATATGTCTATATATATATATCTCAACAAGATTTGTATAAGCAACATTTTCCACCTTTTACACCAATGATCATGCTGCTGTGGCTACAGGTCCCATAAGATATATCCATAACAAACATCCCAAGCACACCAGGATCAAGGGTAACGTGTTTGTTCAGAATACCACTGGATTAATTTTGGCTCCTGCTTATTTTCAACAAGAGTGAGGATCAAACTCAAATGAAAGTGTAAGTTCATATCACATTGGTGATTATCATTGTGGGTGGGAAAGGGATAATTTGAATTTAATTTGAATCCTTAAATACCAGTGAAAGTAATATATTGCTTTAAAATCAGAGACTATACAACACTTTAACTCTACTACTACCTAGTTCTTATTGGTAATGCACACTTACTAACAGTTATTTTCATGATTTCTCCCATGTTGGAGAAGCATAGCTAATCTTTTCCAATGTAAAACGTTGTATTGCTTATGACACTAATTGGCAACATTGGGCTTGATTATAGGTGTGCTTCTCTAGTCTTTCTTTCTTTGGTTTATAAACTTTAGGCATTTATGCTGAATTAATGGTCATTTCTAGGCCTGATATCACTTCAGTAGGTGTGGGCTGATTAATCGTGACTTTTGTGTAAGTTTTTTTCTGTCACCTCTGTGTCACCTTTGTGTGAGGCTCGTTAATGAACCTAGTATATAGTACTCTTGATATATTAACCTTGAAAAACATTAGCCTCTGTCACTCAAATTGTGTTTTCAAGTAATTCGTATGGGCAGTTATTTCTGAAAATGTGGTAAAATAGTTTGTTATTAAATTAGTATTTTTGCCCTGTGTGAATTAAGTTTAATAACCATTATGTTAGTTTACTGTATTTTTGTATCAAATGAAACCCTTTATTGTCATGAAATAGGTCTACTTACTCTAGCACAGAGAATAATAAATATGAAAACAAATATAAATGCCAAAGGTTTTTATCACATCTCATTTTATTCACTTTAGTTTGTACCCTATGTTTGCATTTCTTTATAGTGGACTTGCAGTTTTACCTTGAAGTAACTAAATAGAAATTTAGCTATGTGAATTTATAGTTCAGGGATTGTTACTGCTAGACTATTTTAACCAACCCAGGTGTGTTTTTGTCTACAATCTAATGGAGCAAAGTTCAGCAAACATCGTTTGTAGGTTTCAAGGAGTGAAGCCAAAACTGGCAAATTTCCAAGGAGACACTTGGCTACCACATACAATATGTAAATAATTAAAAGAAACAAAATTCTGTCTTATATTAGGTTATTGATGGTGGGTACTATTTGAAGGGGGTCAGGTTCATGCGATCTGGTTCTAAAAAGGGATAAAACCTCTTAAGCACCACAGTTTACGTGATTTGAAGGAAAAATGCACTTGTAGCTGAGCATACTTTTTAAATAAAGATCCTTCAAGCAGGAACAGAGGAAAATTCATATAGGCCAGTCAAGCAGTCACTTGTACACTCCTATGGACAGACTTTACTATACTATAAGCACCTGACAGCATCAAACTTTCATGGCAATGCAATCATGACTATTCTAGCAGTCTTTAGGGGTGAACAGGACAATGATCTTGTAAAAAATAAAAATAAATTGACATTGGTCCCCTTTAAACTTTCTGTCATTTGATATATTTTTTTATGGCAATGTACAGAATGTAGAGCCCCAATTGGATGGTCCGCCCAAAAATGAGAAAAGCCAGTCTATTGGTAAAAGTGTGGATTATTAGTAGAGTGAGACCCATGTTAGTCCTACTGGTAACCATGTAGTAGAACATAATGTTTTTCATCCTATATTTTGGAACAATGTCACATCATAATTTTTCATCCTAAAATGAAGACAAAATTGTCTTAACTTTTGTTGCATCACAAGTACATAGTCTAGTTTAGGATTGTCTCTTCTCTATGACTTGGCTTTATCTCTCATTTCTTTATTCTTATCCCTATGAATCTCCCCGTTCGTTACTACTCACCTGTCACTAATCACTTGGTAGCTCATTGCTTTGTGTAGGTGCTGCATAAATGAGAAACCACCACATCAATTGGATTACACTGTTGTCATCCTTCACTTTAACAGCACTCTCGCTGCATTGTTGCTTGTTTTCTCTGCTCGAATGTAGGCTATCCTGCATTAGACTTGACCCTATAATAACTGTTAAAACCCCACTGAAAAGAAGACAGCACTCATCATTGTCAAATTATAAACACTGATAAACACTAGCAAAACCACAAAAACAAATGCCATTGAAATAAAGTGAAAGAATAAGTAATATTCATTTCTTCCTTAAGTGGGCAACAAAATGTAACTTTTTAGTGTTGAGTCTGGGAGTGCATGCGCTTGCGCATGTCTCTCCTGTGTGAGGCGCTGTTGTGTTCAGTAAAGGGTTTGGAGCCTGCCTGTCGCTCACCATTTGTTGGTTTGCGTGGCACTCTTTGGTTTTTTTTTTTGTTTGTTTTTTATACATAATTCGTAAAGACATGTCTGGCACCATTTCCATTCCTCTGTGTGGAGCCGGGATCAAGCACTAATTGATTTCAACTTAATTAGTGCCCATCCGCTGCTCCCGACGTGATTGAGGTACTATTTTGCCAGTGCCCTGCAAACAGAAGGCTTGTGACTGGCAAAAACGTGCCCAGCAGGGGAAATACAATTGCAAAAGTCTTTTTTAAACTAACTTCATTTTATTTTGTTAAGTCGTATTTTACCAATTTCCGTTAATGTTTTTTTTGTTTGTTTGCTCGTGGGCGAAGTTGTCAAAAGATGACAATTAACTTGTTCAAAATACGTGAGACCTATTGCATTGCAAATGCTTGTTTATACAAGGTAGCAGCAAGAAAGACTGCTCTAAGGTTATTTTGTTTGAGGTTTGTTATTTATCAATATCACTAAAATATAATTTCTTCTTCCTTTTTGTTTCCTTCAGTTTTGTGAGCTTGAATTAAAGGTGCAGGGTTTAGACGTATGCTTTAGTTCTTATCTAATTATATTTTACACTGTAGATAATCTGGGAATATGAAAACCATAGTTTGGCAGTATTGAGTTCTTTCACTGATTAGTGTAATGTCTGGCTCATTCAGCTTAGCTAGTATGTTTAGAGAGAATGGGTAAAACCCTTGATACATCAGTCCCCTTTATTAACAAGTCAATATTGATTGTAGGTCAATAGCCACATATCCCACACCAACTGGCAACATAATTCATAGTTGTTAGGTGGTCCATTGTTATATGTGCTCATCTTGGCTTTTTAACAACAACACTTTACTGCTTGAGGTTTTTATGCCAATAGTTACTCTGTGTTGACAGCTACATTTCAATCCCAGAATGCAATGTATTTTGTTGTGTGTATGTGTTACAAAGTCAGAGCTCACATAAAATGAGACATTTGTCATGGTATCGCTGGGCCACTATTAATGTCCACACAACAGCAGTGTCATGTTTATGTTGTCAAGAAAAGAGTGCAGAAAAGCAGTGCAAGCATGTTTAAAGGATCGAGCTTCAGGTTCCATTAGAATGCAGAGTTAGAGATTAATAGGGTATAATTCAAAATGTAAAGGTTTCAGAAGGTAATATGCTATTTGTAGTATTGGCGTACAATGTCATAATATTAGGCAGGTGTTAGAAATAGGGTCTTTCGTTGACAGTCAGGTTACCCCCTGTTCAAGCAAGGATCCTCACTCTAGTCAGGGTAAAAGAGAATCACCCTCAGCTAACTACTGCTTACCCCCTTGGTAGCTTGGCAGAGCAGTAGGCTTAACTTCAGAGCGCTAGGTGTAAAGTATTTGTACCAACACACACAGTAACTTCATGAAAACACTACAAAATGACATAACACCGGTTTAGAACAATAGGAAATATTTATCTAAACAAAACAAGACCAAAACGACAAAAATCCGACATACACAAGTCAAGTTATGAATTTTTAAAGATTAAACTCAAAAATAGCGCTTAGAAACAAAAATGCTTCGATGAGATGTTAACACGGCGTCGTGACGGAGTCGTTCCCAACAAGCCGACACCAGAGGCACCGGACACGGAGTCGTGTAGACCCCCAAGTACAGTACCTGTGGTGAAGAGTGAAAACAAGCCAATGCGCGAAGTCGGGAATCGCGGCGTCTGTGCGAAACGTTGAATCTGTGCACTTCGAGCGGCATCGGTCACGACGTGGTGCGGCGACCTCCACGGAGTCGCGACCTTCAGCGGGGCTGCTGTGGCGTCGGGCCTGCGAAGAGTGTCGTGTTCCAGCGAAGGTCACGGCGTCAGGTGCAGGCGGCGTTACCGGATTCAGTAGCGGCGTTGGTCCGAAGTCGATTTCCTTGGATTCCACCAGCTTTCCTTTGAAGGGCCCAGGGACTGGATAGGGCACCATTTGTCAGAGCAGGAGTCTCTCCAGAGACTCCAGGTGCTGGCAGAGAGAAGTCTTTGCTGTCCCTGAGACTTCAAACAACAGGAGGCAAGCTCTAAATCAAGCCCTTGGAGATTTCTTCACAAGATGGAAGGCACACAAAGTCCAGTCTTTGCCCTCCTTGCTCTGGCAGAAGCAGCACTGCAGGAAAGCTCCCCAAAGCACAGTCAGAGGCACAGCAGCACTTCTTCCTCAGCTATCAGCTCTTCTCCAGGCAGAGGTTCCTCTTGGTTCCAGAAGTGTTTCTAAAGTCTGTAGATTTGGGTGCCCTTCTTATACCCATTTTAGTCTTTGAAGTCACCTTTCTTCAAAGGGGACTCACACCTACTTGTGAAATCCTGCCTTGCCCAGGCAAGGCATCAGACACACAGCAGGGGGTTGGAGCCGGCATTGTCAGAGGCAGGCACAGTCCTTTCAGATGAGAGTGACCACTCCACCCCTCCCTCCTGGCAGAGATGGCTAATCAGGAAATGCAGGTTACACCCAAGCCCCCTTTGTGTCACTGTCTAGTGTGAGGTGAAAAACAACCCAACTGTCAAACTGACCCACACAGGGAATCCACAAACAAGGCAGAGTCACAGAATGGTTTAGGCAAGAAAATGCTCACTTTCTAAAAGTGGCATTTTCAAACGCACAATCTTAAAATCAACTTTACTAAAAGATGTATTTTTTAATAGTGAGTTCAGGGACCCCAAACTCCACATGTCCATCTACTCTCTAGGGGAATCTACACTTTAATCATATTTAAAGGTAGCCCCCATATTATCCTATGAGAGAGACCGGCCTTGCAACAGTGAAAAATGAAGTTGGCAGTATTTCACTGTCAGGACATATAAATCACATTACTATATGTCCTACCTTATCCATACACTGCACCCTGCCCTTGGGGATACCTAGGGCCTACCTTAGGGGTGCCTTACATGTAAGAAAAGGGAAGGTTCAGTCCTGGCAAGTGGGTACACTTGCCATGTCGAATTTACAGTGTAAAAATACACACACAGACACTACAGTGACAGGTCTGAGACATGATTACAGAGCTACTTTTGTGGGTGGCACAACCAGTGCTGCAGGCCCACTAGTAGCATTTGATTTACAGGCCCTGGCACCTCTAGTGCACCTTACTAGGGACTTACTAGTAAATCAAATAGGCCAATCATGGATAAACCAATTACATACAATTTACACGGAGAGCATATGCACTTTAGCACTGGTTAGCAGTGGGAAAGTGCTCAGAGTTCAAAAGCCAACAGCGACAGGTCAGAAAACAATAGGAGGCAGGAGGCAAAAAGATTCAGGATGACCCTGCATAAGCAAAAGTCCAACAGCAGGGAGTAAATAAATGACCACTAATTGTGTTCAGTTATGTTTTCATTAAAACATTTGAAAATAGCACTCCTACTTTTTTAAGCAAACGGTAGTCCAGTAAACCAAATGTTTCCTGACAGTGTTTGAGAGCTGATGAGATGCTGGGGAGAGTAATGAGATATGAGAGGTGTAATACACAGATTTTCTGTGGTTAGAACAGTCTAGTCCACTAGAGACTTTTCCAAAGTGCAGAAAAGACCTCACCTGTCTTGCTTCTCCTTTAAATAAAATATGTACTTTATAACAATAACTGCAAAAACATGTTTAGTAAACAATGAAAAAGGTTTATCTATGTTATGGTTTATGCAGATGAGTTAAGCGTAAGCTACAGAACATCACTGATATACAAAAAAACATAGTAAAATTTATAGTCTTCTCTTCCTCTTGCACCTCCTTTCTCTATCTAAACCAGTAGTTAAACTCTCCACTTAGATGTACTTTTCATTATTGGAAGAAGCCTTTGCACTTTAGTGTCAATCTGATCAGCCAGCATTTTCTAATTGCCGTTTGATGTCTCTGTTAAAAAAAGAAAAAAAAAAAAACACAACTCTTTATCCAGTAACCGCTAAGAAGATATTATGGAGTAAGATATTATGGCGTATTTAGGGATTGATCTAAATTTCTTTCCCTTGATACTATAAAATTAGTTAATAATGCACTGCTGTTCACAGCGGTTTGAAACAGCAGCTTCAATATAATGTAGATCGCAGGCTCACTTTTAGGTAATTTAATGGTTGTCAGCTTACTGATCTCGCAAGGATGAAACCACAGGTGACTATGAGAACTCTTATTGTAGCAAACACTTATTTTACAGAGCCATTGTCCAGACATTTAAGAAAAGAGCACTTGTGAGTAATGTTTTTTTACTGAAATGTATAATGTAGATCAGTAATTTTTTTTTAAAGGAAGTGACAGTTCACTTGTGCAATTAAACAAGACCAAATAATAGTCCACCAGTGCAGACAAAGTGCACCTTGCACACTTCCAGTATTTCTAGTTTACACTTATTTTTGCAACCAAATTTTCAGGTCCTGAGAATAAACTACTTACCCAGATTTGGCCACAGCAGAAAGAAAAGTGACATTTTCAAATAGAGTAAACAAATGTTAGTATGAGGTCCAGTAGGCACGCCTGCCTCATTGGCACCAAAGTGCACTTAAGTGAATAGTTTGCCACAATATAGACTTAGGGACATTGCACAAGCCTGAACCTTTACTGTGCATCACAAACAATTACTTATTGCACAGTAATTTATAAAAGTAGGTCCTTCTTTCTTAGATACATAGATAAATCAAATAAGCATTTAAATTCCTTCAGCAAGTAATATCCCTCATCTAAGACCCTCCCTGGCTGTGTGTCAGAAAATCTCACTTGCCCAATCTTCTCAAGTGGTTAGCTTGCAAATCAGGGTCTCCTCATGATATATGCCCTCCTCACATTTTGCACAAGGTTGTTGACTGTATAAACCCATTAATTGATGGTATTCTGAATACCTTCTTGTCCTCTGCCGATGTTCCTAATGATTGGAAATTAGCAGTAGTGAAACCGTTAAAGAAAACACTGACTGATGCCACTTTGCTATCCAGCCTAAGGCCCATTTCTCTACTCCCACCCAGCCTTAAGAAATTATGGAAAAGCTAGTAAACTCTCAATGGCATTTCTGGAAGAGCCCAGCATCTTGCATCCTAGACAATCAGACTTCTGTCCAAAATACTCAACTGAAACAGTGCTGCCCGAGGTCTGAGATATCCTCAAAATGATGCTAGACGTGGGGAAAATGCATTTTTGATTTTATGAGATTTATCTGCAGTACTTGACACCATCTCTCATGACATACTATTGCAATGTGTCAAAGATACACCAAGCCTGGGCAGGGATTGAATCTTAATCTCACCGAAGGCATACAGTGATGATAGGCTCCTACGCTTCCAAAAAGCTGATTAATCTAGGAGTGCCGCAAGGCTCCTCAGTCAGCCCTGGGTTATTTCCATTATACATGGCCCCTCTGATTATGTTAATTTCTTCTTTCGGCATTGAGGTTACCTCTTATGCTGAAGACATGCAATTGATGTCTTTGGATAGACACTCTTTGGTTTCTGAACTTGATTTCAGAAATTGCCTGACCGAGATAAATTGGTGAATGAAAGCTAACCCTCTAAAGTGGAACATCGATAAAATGAGTCATGCTTTTCAGGAGGTCCAATGTTTTTGACTTCTGTTATGGTGGCCCACCTCCACACCCACTCCTCTGCCTATGCTTCATGTTGCGAGGGACCTGGTAGTTAAATTTGATACTGCCATGTCCTTTCATTCTCAAGCAACCACAGTGGCTGGTACATGTTTCAGCCTCATTAAATCCTTGAAAAATGTCTTTGATCTTCCCCCTAAAGGCCAGGAAAACAGTTGCATTAGCCTTAATAACCACAAGATTAGACTATTGTAATAACCTGCATGCAGGCTCATCCAAATGAACCATTCAGAAGCTACAGACAGTTCAACATTCTGCCGTCAGATTGATCTTGAACCTGCCCCACTACTCTTCAGCATCCGCAGCCCTGAGGCACTCCACCGACTCCCTATCCATAAAAGGATTTTGTCTAAAACCCTTTCATTGATGTTCAAAGCCTACAGAGCTTCGGGACCACAATATTTAACTGTGGGAGTCGCACATTATACCACTCCCTGTCTTCTGAGGTCTTAAACTGCAAATCTAATTAAGATTTCTGCTTTTAGACTTAAATCAAAAGGAGGTAAGTGAGGCACAACTACAAGTATGTCACAAATATATATTTTTTTAAATAAGAGAAATTAAAAGTGCAGAAAAATTTTCAAAATATGAAACCTCTTCTTCACTTTAAGTTCTCCCATTAAAAAAAAAAAAAAGTTTTTTTTTTTTTAGTTCTATATATACCACAGTGTCTACTGGGCATTAAAAACAAGGTCTTCTGTTTTTAAAAACGTGACACTTTGAAATTGTTGAAAATTAAAATGAAGAGCTAACTTGATCATTAATGTAACTTCATTTTAATTTTCTTCCATTTAAAAGCATTCTGAAACATCATTTTGTCCTCATGCTCCAATATTGAGTTGTCAAGTACTTTTTATTGAAGAGTTAAATACCTCAGTGCTTCAGTTATTCAGTTCTGTCATAAAATGAAAGAGCATGGTTCATTATGATGATGTAAATAAACACAACCTTCCTTTAACAGAAAATATGACCTGTGCTTCTTTAAAAAAATAAAGTCAAGGCTGTGAGCTACTCTGAAGGTATCTGGGAGCTACTGGTAGCTCCCAGTCCACTTTTTGGAGAGACTTGATCTAGTTTCTTATGAGCTGCTTAATAATTTCTCAATTTTCATCTTTTAACAGCCCACAGAGTAAACATGCAAAGGAAACTATTTTTCAAAGGAAAGGTATCCCATTTTGCTAAATGTACTAGAACAGTAGAACAATCTTCAGCATATTTTTGACTTCCTAACCCTCCGCTATCTCAGAAAACATTCTAACATGCACTGAGGCATAGTGGCATCCATATTGAAATGTCATTGCAAGAATCTCACAACCTTTTCAGGTTTTCCAAACTAAACCCAAAGATCAAGGATGGAGACTTTTTTGTAAGACTTTGAATGATCTTCTCGTTTACCTGGGCAGACAAGAGGGCATGCTGTCCTTCATTTTAACTCCATTCATAATTGATCAATCTGTGTGTGGGAGCCCTTCAGTGTTTCTCTGTATCTGAACCTTAATCACTTGAGGTGGGTGCTAAACTGTTTTTTCAAAGTCTAAGAGAGAGTTTGTGCGCTGATACAGAGCCAGTGAGTGTGGTCCCATTTTCCTGCTATAGAGAAACGTCTGCTGCTTTCCAAAGGTGCTTGGGTCCCTACTCAGGAGCATCCAAACTGAGTCTAGCTTCCCAAGCTCAAAGCCCTCCCAGCATAAGCATTGGAATTGCCACATTGTATGCAGATTGTATTCCACATGCAAGATTTGCAGTCTATCCGTGAGCCTTCTGATGCACTTTCTTTGTCACATTGCATTATGGGGAACTCTGAGCAGAAGTGGATTTCTGCTACTTTTCTTTTTTTCCTTGACCTCCTTTTAAGTTAGCTTTCTCCTTTATTTAATACTCTTGGATTTCCCCCGAACTCATGATTTATAAGGGTGGTCTGATATTTCCTAGTTTGCAGGAATGTAATGTGACATTTAGCATCTTTGTCTCTGTAATGTCATATTTCATCCTGTAGTGTTTGCTATTGTAAAGTGGTCTAACACCCAAGTATTATGCTTGTGATTTTTCTAAACATAAATGTGTAAATAACACAAAATGGGGGCCTGGCCAAGAAGGCGGCTGAGACAGACACTTAGAAAACAGCTCCACCTCAGGCCTATGAAAAATCCTGCCAGATATCGCCAATCCACCAGCCAAACTCAATTAGCGGGCGAAATGGAGCAGAGGCGACCGGAAGCACTTGGGGGTAGACACTTGACACAGGAACCGCTGAATTGGGCAAACTGCGATGTGCAGCCTACGCAGAGGCGAGAGGAACGAGGCCTGGACCTGGGAAGATGGCGGGTGCAAGGTCAGACCGGAGCGGCACTGATCTGACTCTCAGCTGAGCGGCGCTTCGCTCGTGGCAGAACGAGGACGAAGCCTGGGCTGGTGGCAACTACCAGGTCTCTACTGCTCCCTTGTGGGGCCTCGGGAGCCCCATACCCGGGAGTCCTGTTGGTCGGCACGCAACAAGCCAGAGAGGAAGGACCCACCTTGGAAACTGGCGCTAATGCATCGGAAGTGAAAAAGGGCAAGCAAACTAATAGCCTTCGATTGCGACCGTGAAGGAACGTGAACTAACTACAAAGGTGCAATTTGATTTCAGAACTGCTTTTTAAATCGCAGTGTTGCCCTCTGCATAGTGACGCTCTGGTGCAATATAGGAAGGCCTACAGAAAGGAAAACCTTGGAGAAAACACTCACTTGAAGGTGCGGCTGGCAGATGTGCACTGGAGCTGTGTAGGAAGACTGAAGTGGACATACGGATGGAGGAAGGCGCTTGGGTTCTGGAGGGCGCCCCGCACTGCTCCTACTTAGGGTCCTTTGTTAATGGGCCCTACTGATTGGCGCATGTCACGCCAGAGATCCGGACCCCAACACAAGGACTGGCAGAGGAGAACTGGGCCCAGGAGGTGAGCTTGCGAAGACTCGAACACAGCAATAGGTTCACGAAATTGGGCCAGCCGAAGGGGTGCTGTCTGATCCGGGTGCTTCTCCCCTCACCGGGAGCCTGTTTTCCACACACCTTTGCATCAGGACACCATGAAAAGTACTGGCAAGAAGGGAACAGGAGTCATGCTTACCACAGATACAGTGATCTAGGAGGCTGACCGTAACTACTGATGAGGCTGGAGGACCTCAAGAAAACGCAGGATCTGAAATGGGCAGTTGAGTGTGAGAGGCACCATTTCCACAACACAGTTGCCGTGAAGGCTGGACTCCTGGGTGAAGACAGGTGGAACAAACGCTGGGAGCGGAACCCGTGCAAAGGAAATAATGGGTAAAATCAAAACCGCCAGATTATCATTGCGAGGTAAGCAAGAAGATCCTTCTGAAATACTGCTGAGAACACTGGCCCCAATGACCTTATAGAACTTGGAAGCCACCCTACAAACACACTTGGGACAATTCAAGAAGATATTACAGGCTATCATAGACACCAAGCCGTCTTTGGAGAACAGAATAGACGCGGTTTCAAAGGATGTTAACCTGCTCAAGACTGACCATCATACCTTGGTGGCTAGGGTAACGGTGACAGAATCAAGCTTACAATCCATGGATCCTACAGTTTCGGAACTGCGTAATCAAGTGAAGCGTCTAGATTTGGATGTGAAACCTTTACAACTACGAGCAGAAGACGCTGAAGGGAGATCACGTCGTAACAATGTAAGATTCATAGGATTTCAGGAAAAAGTGGAACGGCAAAATACAGAATTATTTCTAGAGCAATGGATCATGGACATGGTGCTGAAACGGACAAAACCAAAATTGTTCTCTATAGAACGGGCGCATAGGATCCAAGGAAGACCACCAGCCCCAGGACTGCCTCCCCACCTGCTTATATCACGCTTTCTAAATTAGAGAGATTGAGACATGCTACTGCAACATTTTCAGAACAATGGTCCTGAGGTAGGAACCTCCATAACGGCTTATCCAGACTTTACGGCAGAGGTGCAATGCCAACGTTATTCCTACATAAAAATTTAATGTCTTCTTCGGGAGCACAGCATCAAATATGCTTTGATGTTTCCTACCAAACTCCGAGTAATTATGGACGATCAATCCCACATCTTCCCTACACTAGCAGAATCCTGGACATGGACGCATGCTAAATGCATCGCCCAACCTTCAGCTGAAGATCGAGAACACTGGCTAACTCCAGCTGATCGTCGGTGGCCCCGGATGAGATTACAGGTAAAACCCCCGAAAAGGCAAGCAGCTGCAGAACGTGTGAAAGCAATGCGGGACACTGCAATCCACACTGAAAATTCTTTTGCGACATTACAAAAACAACTTACAGATCCACTCAGACTCAGATACAAGATGTTCTGGCTCGACGATTACGGGTATGACTATGGGCTCGGATGTCACTCCCCAAACAGCGGACGACTTTAAGAAATGTATGTCTTATTCCTTTAACTTCCACTCATCTGGGAAAGTGAACTCGTCACCCATGCAGACATGAGATGATGGCCTTTAACTGCTTGGACAAAGGTGAATATGGGATTTTAGGAGAACGCGGAGCTCCCGGCTATGAACTGAAAGCAGGACGAAATTTACAGGCTGGTAACGAACAGTGAACCATTCAGACTGAATTGTCATATGATTTATAACATGGAAGGAGCTGCGGATGGCTTTATCTTGGCTAACATTTATCCTTTTCATCAGGCCATGGCACAGTTTCCCAATGGAAGCTGCCACATCTCCCTGGAAGGTTTCCACATGAACACCCCTTATTTGTAATTGTTGTATGCTTTACCTTTTGTTAGTTTTAGGGGTGATTAGAGGTGTGCCAGTGTGCCATCACTTCTGGGGTTTAAGGTTACTTTTGGGGATGAGGGGGACCACATATAGTATATTTCAATGGGTTGCACTATGGTCCAATGTAATGATCACATATGTACGTTATCAAAAGCTGCAGAAACCCCCCCAATGATGGTAACATGTCAAAACACATAGTACCAAAAACTCTCATAAAACATGGGTAGGCACAAGCTGAACACTATAGAGAGCTATAACATTCTATCATGGAATGTGCGAGGGATGGCCACACCCGCCAAGAGACATTGAATTCATGCATTCCGTAAGCGTCATGGTGTTCACTTCGTTATCCTACAGGAAACATATTGTCTGGACAATGAACTGCAGAAATTAGGGAAAAGTTGCCGGGGGTCAGACTTATGGCACCTCTTCCTCTACATTTGCGAGGGGGGTCCTAATATGGATTGCACCGGGAGTAGCTTATGTGCAACAAGCCCAGAAAGCAGACCAAGGGGGTCGTTATGTTGTACTCGAAGGGGATGCCCCTAAATATGCACAGGGTGAATTCGTAAAGACACTCCGTCCTGCCCTGTTGGATGAACCTCTGGTTCCTAACATTTGGGGAGGGGACTTTAACTGTGTTCCGAGGTGGTACTGGACCATTCATCCCCTACAGTAGAAGGAGCAATAAGTAGGAGAACTTCTAGTTCTTTGACATCTTTGGCCAGGGATATGGATTGCATGATATGTGACGTATGAGCCACCCGACACACGGAGTACTCTTTTTATTCCCTGATACACAATCTCCATACCAGAATAGACTTGATCTGGGGAACCTCCTCTGTGGGCTCTACAGTAACATATTCCAAATATCTTGCTAGAAAGGTCTCCAACCACTCCCCACTGCTGATCACCATACAGTGGGGGGGAACTGTGTTCCACCATACGTACCTGGCGACTGCAGAGTGAGGCCCTAATGGATACCCCATTCAGAGAGGAATTAGCAAGTTGCAATATACAATACTTGAGACGAAAACTGGCTCAACTGCAATGAGGGCTACGGAATGGGATGCTCATAAGGTAGTGGTCAGGGAACACTGTCTGTTGGCCACATGGGGTGTGCACAGTTCACTACACAAGGTAGTTATCACACTAGAAAGGGATATGCATGCACTGGAAATAGAAATCGCACATCACAAAATGCCATATGAGTGCCTTCGTGATAAAAGTAAATTATACGATGAGGCCGACCAGGGCCTACATCGACATGATTACAATTATTATCTAGCACGATTGCATGCAGAGGGCGACTGCTCTGGTCGGCTTTTGGCATGGTTAATTCACGAAGAGCGACAGCCCACCCCAATAGAAGCGATAAAATTGACAGATGGGACAATGGTGTTCTCCCAGGATGCCATCAATGACACATTCAGAGAATATTGCACAGTCTTATACCAAACGCAACCACCATACAATACTCAACAATTGGAACTGTTCGTAAGCAAGACACCACTCGCAAAGCTCTCGTCACCTAATAAGGAGGCACTGGAGGAAATTTACTTGACCATAGTGCAAATCCTCCACAATAAAACACCTGGCCCAGATGACTTACCAATCGAAAATTATGCCACATACTCAGCACATCTCTCCCAGCCCTTGCTACCTGTGGTCGAGGAGGCGTGGACCCGAAAGATGCTCCCAACATCCCCAAGAAAGGCATTGATAGTAGTACTCCCCAAACCTGGTCGTGAACCCACAGATGTAAGATCATACAGATAGTTATCCCTCCTTAATCTAGACTGTAAGGTGCTGGGCAAGGTGCTAGCAAATAGACTTGCCCCTATCATTCGTACCTGGGTACATGGAGATCAAAATGGTTTTATACCAGGGCATAATACGTTTATGAATATACATAGATTATTAAGCATTCTCAGTGATACTGCATCTGAGGCATATGATAGCGTAGCTGTATCTCTAGACATAGAGAAAGCATTCAACACTTTAAACTGGAAATTCTTACTTGCCACAATAAAGCACATGGGGTTTGGATAGGGATTTGTCAGATGGGTGCTGACTTTATACGCCAAACCAACTGCTAGGGTAAAAGCAGGAGGCCTAATACCTGAGAGTTTTCCAATTGGTAGGAGGACTAGACAGGGTTGCCCATTATCACCCCTATTGTTCGCTCTCGCGATGGAACATCCTGCTGCCCAACTACACATGAGAGCCGCACAATGTGGGGTATGCAGGATGGGGACGTTTCATATATCGCTTTACGCGGATGATGCACTGTTCTACTTGGAAAAGGGAAGCAATACGCTGCCCGAGGTGATGTCCTTATTGGACACATTCAGAACAGGGTCGGTCCTTTGGGTAAACTGGTCCAAATCTTGCTTATTTCCCCTAGTCAAACTTCCAACCACCGTCAGCGAGGCACTCCCTAAATACCGACTGCAATGGTGCTTAGATACCCTTAAATATCTGGGCATAAAAGTGTATCATAAGGCAGATGCCGTGAGGGATGGCAGCTTGGGACGCGCGCTTCATTCAATGAAAGGCTCGCTCCCATTCTGGAGCTCATTGCCCCATTCTCCCTTGGGCAGTGTGGGCATAGCTAATATGCTGATTCTACAAAGGCTATTATATTACTTTGCAGCATTGCCCATAATCGTTCCCAAGAGTTTCTTTCGTGAACTAAATAGCTTACTACTTGGGCTCATATGGGTACAAGATACACACAGAGCTGCACTCACAACCCTGCAGCGCCCATTGCAGGAGGGGGCCCAAATTCTGACCTTAATTACTCTGCAGCACAATTACAGTGGCTGATGCATTGGTTGAGAATGCCTGAGAACATGGAGACGTCATGGGTATGGACACAAATGGGAGATAGCCCCTTTTAAACATGAATGAATGAGTGAATGAATGAATCTTTATTGCCTGATTAATTAATTTTTTTACAACATATTAAAATAATAAAAGCAATATATAATTGTTCGTCTGTTGACCCAGACCCGTTTCCAACAAACCCCGGGACCAGCACAACAAGATATCCACTAGCCAAGGGACTGCTGTGCATGAAGATCCTCTCTCGGCTCGTCATCCAGGGCCGTTGGGTGACAGAGAGGGATGGCATGGGCGTTTACATGGTTATGTGAATGTACACCAAAACGAATAGGGGACAGCCTTCTACTGAAAGCAGCACACACCAATTGGTAACGATATGTACAGGGTGGAAAATCTATCCCCCCCCATATTCGTCTCTAATCCTGATCAGACAAATACAGGGTGGTCCACATTCGCTCATCTCATTCCATTTCTCCCTGGGTAGAAGCGGGGATGGAGACAGTAGGGGAATACTTTGAAGAGGGTGTCTTGATGTCTTTCAAGGCTTTCATGGATGTTACTGCACTGGGACCAGGACACTTTATTACCTACCACGCCGTCTGTCATTTAATTAAAACTGCCTGGGGATAGGGAACTCATGAACTCTCCCGCCCTTCATATAGTGTTGTTGGATATTGGCATGAAAAAAGTAATAACCAACCTATATAAAGCATTATCACGTAATGAAGACCCGCAACATGGGGCAGCACTCCACAAATGGAACTCCCTCAGCCTCTGATGCCCAAAATGTGGACTGAAGATCTTCAGCACATACAGAAGGTATCCCGTAACCCTAGATTTCGATACACACAATTTAACTTTGTCCACCAGACGTATCTATCCCCATATTGTATCCGACGCATGTACCTTGCAACATGCCCCGTATGTTCTCGCTGTGAGCTTCCAGCGGCCTGATTTTATCATATGGAAAGGTATGGGAATGTAACCCGTTGCTACGTGAATGGCAAATAATAATGGCAGACATTTCAGATATTACGGAACACATATTTATCCCCAACCCAGAGTCCTGTCTATTGGGAATACGCCCTAGATCCAAACAGCACATACACATTCATAAGTTTGCCGATCTGGCGTTCATTATGTACAAACGACTAATTGCTATGAGATGGAAAGCATCTCGACCACCAGAGGTTTCCAGTTGGCGTACTAAGACATTAAAATGGGCGTTCACAGAAACACACATACTACGATCCCTACGTAAAAAAATAACCCAAATAAAATATCCTGGCACTCCCACTGATTCTGCAGCAACAGGCTTCATTTTTGTAGCTGATAGGGTCCAGAAGAGAGACATGTGAAGCTGTGGCTCCCTTTTGACAGCCACTGTCTCTGTAAAGCAATATATTTTATAAAACTTCTAGACATTTGTCTACTCAGTCACTGATTATAAACAATAATCTAGAAATTCAGCATAATTTGACGTCTCGGAATTGTCAGCTCAACAGTGCAGGTTTCCAGGGAAATTAATTTTCTAACCTGAAACATTGCTGGACTTGAATGCAGGCGTCTAGCTTCAGGATAATTCCAGTGCATTGCATAACACGTATTTTACAAGGTTTGACAAAAGCACCCCAATCAGTAAATCAGGGTTCTTAAAGGTGGCTAATCACCACTTAGGTATCCCGGTGCTTGTGTTCCTGCACTCCCATGTTATAGGGATTTTAATAATTGATAAGGATGTTGTTGTCTAGAGTTCCCCATCTCAACCCATCTACTAACTGTTAACATCCAAATGCAGTCTCACAACAGCTAGCCTTGCAGAGTTTAAGACCTATTGTTAGAGTGCCCAATGGGAGGACACAGGCGTATTCTCTTCCCAGACCACACTTGATTCAAACAGGGGTAGAATTACCTTAATTAAACTTGTATGAAATTACACCATTTGTATCTACAAGTATATCAGGCAGGAAATGCCAGAGGTAAGTGACTGTGACTCCCTAGTCTTGTTCCTGCGGTTGAGAGGTACTCCTTTGTTAAGAAAAGGTGAGCATACATATGAAGACACGGGCAGCACAAATAGGAGAGGGTTTAAGTGGGAGTGTGGTTGGAAATAAGTCTTCCTGAATTGTAATGTAACTTTTCACCATTGTTTTCAGGATGACCAGGAACGTGGTGTTTATAGAGGTAGGTATATACAGGAAACCAGAGAACCAATCAGTATGCTCAGTCGCTTGGCCAAGACCTTAGCCTCGACATTCAGGAGAAAGATCCAGCATTTCACAACTTTCTTGATTGCCTGTGGACATCCTTAAAGTATATAAATGTACTCAAAAATAAGTTTGAAGTATGTATATTTTCACAGTGGACGAGGGTGTAAAACACATCCAGTGTTTCGTGGGTGCAAGAGAGGAAAGGTTTCTTCACCAAAATATGTCCCTGTGTGGTAATGAATTACATTTGTACATGATTAATGCAGGTTCGTACTATAAACATGCTCATGTGCATTATCTGCTGAAGTACATGTAGAACAGAGGAGCACTCATGAAAGTGTTCTTTATATTCATTAGTGGGACTGCTTTTGCAATATCTTTGAAGTCCTGAAAATGAGGTTTTGTACATAAATCTTAGTTTTATGAATTTTGCTAATGTACATTAATTAGACCCTGTGATTAACAAGTGGGCGGTTTGTATCATTTAACGTCTGTTTTACCTGTGCATTCTGTTTTCAAAATTGTGTGAGGTGTAAATCCGAATATATCTCCCTGTGTCCTCATACTGAAAATTGCGAGAACATTTCTGATTTCCATTAGTTCCTAACTTGTGCCCATTGAAAGAGGTTGACTTCCATTTATTTTTTAATTTGTCATAAGAATCATTAAGGGAATACTACAGTTTCATGTCTCTGTAGCACAAAAAATGGGGTTAATTGAGGGCAGTGTCGGGATAATGAGAGATTATTACTCTGACTTGAAGTTGATGGCCCTTACATGTGTAGGCCGGTTTATATCTACCAAAGCTAACTGCTTTGAGAATTATTGAAACTTTCTTGCCATGGAAACGTGGAAAATAAAAAATAAAAATAAAAGGAAATACTGATTGTATGTCTAGCTTAGACCACCTTGACTACATTTATCAGTCTATTTGTTTATTTTAGGGTTTGACAAAAAGGAACATTTTTATTTCATCTTAGTTGTATTGTCAATACACTGGCTTCATCAGTGCTGCTTCGTGGCTGCTTCATGTGCTGGAACCACTTTCAAATCAATTAATTGATAATGGGACACTATTTACGCAGATTGTAATAAATATCAGGCTCACCTAAATCTGAAAGGTCAAGCTGAGGGAGGGCCACGTTCTTTCCTACATTTTTTTTTTTTTTTTAAATAAATGGGGTCAAGTATAACGTAATTCAATAGTGTACACAAATGGATCCTCTGTACTTTATTATTTTACTATCTTTGAAGCCCTGGATGATCAGTAAACTTGTGGGATAGGACGTGCAGATGGAAGAGGGATCCTGCTCGTAGTAAAATGTAACATAATACAAAATACTTGAACTCATTATAACCCCTCGAAGTATATTAGACTTGGGGTTTTCTGTAAACTGGTTGCAAACCAAATTGAACAATAAATTACCTTTCCAGTTTCAAACGTGATCAAAGCATGTACTTTTTAACTGAACTTAACAAAAACTTGTAGGCGAGTACAGTTTTCTTTTCCCACAATAGTTAAAGTATGATATTTGTGAAGCACGTTTTCAGTACACGATTTTCAACGGTTGCTTTAGTTTTCAAAACCTGAGGACATAAAAGCCTCCTTATTTCAACCCACTTTAATTTCTTTTTCGACATCGCTGACTCTGCTGTATGAACACACTGACTTTGCTCTTGCGAATCCTCCCCATCTCGCCCTTTTTCTTTCATTTAGTGAAGGACCAATATAAGGTTTTCTGAATAGTATATTGATCCTCTGTGTTGTGCTTGGGGAGAATGTGTGTGCTTGCCTCAGGATATAGTAGATATTAAACCACTTGATTTGTAATTTTTAGGACTAGTACTAGAGGCATTTCTTGACATTATTTTCTCTTTTTTGTCAAGGATTCTGGCTGGTAATCTTGCTTGGCTTTTGAAGTAATGGGTTAGTAACTGACTGACAGTTACCTTTTTCTTGTTATAGTACATTTACTGAAATTGTAGTTAGTGAAAACATTTTGTTTCTCATGGAAATGGTGCACACCTGCATAATTCTATAAAGATAAAGTGAAGCAGATATTTTCAGTAATCTAAAACTGCTCTACATGAAAATGAGAACTTAAAAAAATATTAATACTCGGTGAACCTGGTGGCAACAGATAATGCAAATATCATAACTTTCCTTTTTAACTTTAATGTTCATCTTTTGTTTGCTTGCAAAAATATTAATATCTGTGATGAAAAGGTACATTCTATGAATGGATTTGCTTAGTGTTAATGACAGTATGCACACTTTTATATAATTTGAAAAAGCATGTTGAGTTTGCACTTTGTCACAAATTATATTTTTCTCCAATAATACCGTTCTAAGTTCAACAACTGTCTCTTGACAGTAAGCTTTCAAACGTTCATGTACATACAGAACATTGGATACAACGTTAGACGTAACTAACTTATCTATATATGTGACATTAGGCTGTCACCAGGTGAAAAATTAGTGCTCCTTCATCAGTTTTAAAATACAAACTACGTAAGTGAATAAGCATTAATTTGCAAAGCTAATTGATCTGGTGTTGGCTGCCAGCATTCTGACTTCTTTTTGTGGGTGGGTGATGGGGGGGGCTGTGTTTGTGTGTGTGTGTGTGTGTATATCCCCAAATGGCCACATTGAAAATCATGCGATCTTACTGCTGGTGCCGGTGAAGGAGTTTGCGACCCAAACTCCTGTTAATTTCGTTCAACAAAGTGAGTCATCGCACTCCAGGAAGATACTTATTACAGCCTTTTATTATCATTATTATAATCAGTGCTAACACCACCCAACGCGTTTCAACCTTAGACAGGTCTTGATCACAGACGACACACCATTATAACTTAAACCAGGCTTTGCCACTCACATTGACAAACTGGAGACGCACTCTCATTGCAGATGCCATTCAATATTTTATTGCAGTTCTTACTGGCAATAGTAAACCCTACACGTTTCGGTCCTCCCTTGGACCTTGTTTGTGGGTGCAGAGCGAGTCCTTCTCTTATTTCAAGTGCACCACTTTTATATCTCTATGAATCTATTTAGTTGTTACTTGAAACGGTGCATTATGGGCTTGCAAGTCCTCCGTTCTATTTATTCCCTCCAATGGATAACTCTCAATGTCTTTGCACCTGTCATGCCGTTTTAAATGTGGTCACTGTTAATTAGTTCGGTTGTCTGGCATAGCATCATATTGAAATGCATCCCTCCCATGGGACAGCGCTCGTGACTACTGCATACTTTGTGCCAATAAAACAAATCTGCACAAGTGCAAAAGTTAAATTGGGCGTAAGCTGCAGCCTCTGACTGAATGTAGAGGCCAGTGGGTCTGTCATGCATTGAAAGGGTCTTCTAAGATAAAATATATTTCTGTGGACTTCTTTGAGCGGTCCCTTGTTGTTATGGTTTTCTATTTATGATTGTTGGTTCCAGAGCAGTGGAACCATAGAAGGTTGAGTGCTGGTTAGTTATTTAGGATTACCAATTCTTGTGCAACCAATTCTTATTGATGGGCCAACACTACTCTTTTTTTGGTTGTGTCTAATATTCTGTTTAGTGGAAATGATGACAATAGGGAACGAGGATTTAGCTGATTAAAAAGTAATCGTAACCGTTTATGGTAACTAACGGGGTACCCAACTCATTGCAGTGAAGTGAGTCACTAGCCAAAATGCAGGCATTGAATTCACAGATACATAACACATCTTTGTACTCTAATGAATACCAGACATTTAGCGACTGCACTCTGACTCCTTTATTTTTGTTGTTATATCAGCCCTTATAATTATCCTTTTTACTACAGACCCCGATGTGCTTTTAATGGATACATTTGCCTACCAATTATCCGGTCTCGTCCTAATGGGCATTTTGTGAGAAACTAATGTTTTGTGCTGATCCCACATTATAATAGGTTGACTCACTTGGTGACCACCTGTTTGGACAGTCCTGGCTGTTTGTCATAGGGTATCACTCTGCTGTACTGGAAACAAGTTATACCATTGTGTTCCTCAGTATCTCTTTTGCAGGCTGTTACATTGTGTTTACTTAGTGGACTACATCATGGATGTCTTGTAGATCTCTGTTGTGCACGCACCCTCACGTTATCACTAGCCTAATTTATTTACAAAGTGTGAATCTGAATCTCTTTGATACCTCATATGACTGCCATTGGTGTACTATGCATTTATTTATTTACAGTGTAAAGCAATCTATAACAAACAAATACAAACCAGCATGTACAGTTTGGCGAAACTTAAACTTTTCATTTGCTAATGTCACGTTGTTTTTAGTGAACTTTCCCACATGTTTATATATATTCTAATACTCAAAGCCAATCTGTAATTATGCCATGTGTATCTGATAGTAACTGCATATAATATCTAGGTAGCCAATCGTTCAAATGTATGATTCTAACTTTTAAAAAATTTTCAAAGTAGGATACTATTTGAAGGCCAGTTGCATTTGATGTATCAGTTTTCAAGTAAAATATAGTTGAACATTATTATTCTGTTACATGTAGTATCTTTTCAATTTCCACCTGACTTGCTTGGACCAGGCATGTAGGCATGGCGCACTCATGATTGGATTAAATTGATTTTTGTTTCATAAGCCAGCGATATGCAAGAGCTGTGGAAACCGTGATGTAAAGTTTCTGATCTTTTGCTGTTTGCATAGGAAATACAGTGGCAATTCATAAATGTAATATGTCGGAAAGCTCATTGGCCTAAAAAAGTGGTCTGCTCAGAAGGTCAACCCATTTGATGCGAAAGTCAATTATCTGATGTTGAATGCCTCTTCAAAGCTGTGGAGTGTAGAATGTGTAGAATAAATGAATAAGTGAGTAGTTTTCATATAGAACACGTTTGGTCCTGAGATTTCTCAAGTTTTAAAATCGGATCGGAAACTGTTCCGAGAAGACAGACAAAATAAGACGCAGGAATAAAATTACTACTAGAAAGACTTATTTTAAAGCATTCATCAAAGTGATTAAAAAGCTGCCAAATCTTAGAATGATTTGATCACATCTTGAGAAGGAAAGAACCAGCAGTATTTAATTTGGGCAGCACCAACACGGAATATGTAAGTGGTAGAAGGAAGTATGATAAAATAACGAGTACGTGAAGGATAAGTGCTTAAATAATGAAACAAAAAAACAAACTTTTAGCAACAATGTCAAATTGCTAAAATGTGAAGGGATAATAAAAACTGCCTTATGCAACTTTCATCTACTGTATACCAAAGAGCAATTTGTATTATTTTAAATTCTGTGTAGTTATTCAGTTCTTAATATTATTTTTGGACATACAGTAAATAAACTTGCAATACCCTTCAGGTGATCTTGCACTGAACCATCGTGCAATATTACTTTGATGTACAAATTAAAACAAAATCAAGGCTAGTAGAATTCGGAGGTGGTGCTTAGGAAGTTATGAGACGCGGATACTGATGGAGGGAATATTAAGTGTTCCCGTCTTCCCCTCAGATTGCTACTGGTGCTTGTTCATACTGACCTGCTCCCCCACCTGATCCCTTTTCTTTCTCATTACCACCATTCATGTTTATATCGTATTTTAAATAGAGCCAGGAAGATGCAATTTGTTACTGGCCTGCACCTTCCCCTTTTTGTGTGCTTTTGCAAGAAGTTCAAAGGGAAACATTTTGGGTCTTGTAACTTCATTAAATTACTCAACTTATAACTCTAGTGGCAAATTGTCTGTTCAAGTACTGATGGTGTTTTTCATAGCACACTATCTCTCTTATCAGAGACTGCTATCTGGGAATGTAACCCAACTTGCCTGGTTGTTTGAATATTGTTTTCCACATTGAAACATCCCTGCCCTGATTGTTTTTGAGCCTATTATGATAAATTCAAGAACATTTACTCTTGATCGTTCTCACTCTGCCAAACATTTGCTCCTTCTTGATTGAATTACTTATCATATTGCATTTAACGTGATCCAACTTGCAGCCTGCATATTCACACATTTTTACCACATTGGACTAAAACTCAAAACGACCCCCTTTTAAGGGATAAAAAGCCATCAATATTGAGATTAAAATGAATAGTTACATATTTATTCTGATAACCGATCAAGACTGATAATGTACACTGTACCAAACTTTACTAACACATCTACACGGCACGGGCATACTGGCCTTCTAAAAACTGTCACATGTTCGGTTAATGGATTTTTAACCATCAGAATTAAAAACTAAGCCCATTAGATGACCGATGTATTCTCCTGGAGTCCCTCTGTCCTATGTAACTATCCAGTGAATCTAGAAACCTATTTATAGAAGTAGCTAATTCTGAAAGATGTGCTTTGTGTTTACATATGCTTTCTCCTGTTAACTACTTAAATGCACTTCTTGATCCTGCACTACCCATGGGATTCCCCAGGTGACTGTCGGAGCTAGGACCCACAACACAGGCCACACAAGAAATCTTGGGATCGTCCTCGATCACAAGTTCAACATGACAGCTGAAGTCAGTGCATTATGCACCTCCTTCTTCCACATCCTACTCATGCTGCAAAAAATCTTCAAATGGTTGCCTCAAAACACCAGGCAGACCATCACATAAGCACTCATCACCAACAGGCTCGACTACCGCAACACTCTTCACTGGAATCTACATACAACTCCCGCACAGACTCCAGACAACCTAGTACACAGCTGCAAGAATCATACTTGACCTCCCACACTGCACCCACATCACACCACAACTCGGGACACTTCACTGGCTCCCCATTCACAAGCGCAGCCAATTCAGTCTTTTCACACACATCTACAAAGCCCTTCACAACACATTACCAGAATACCTGATCAGCAGCATACACTTATACCAACCCTCCAGACACCTATGCTCTGCATCAGTCACACACACCCCACATCCGCAAAAACAAAACTGGAGGTTGCTGTTTCTACATTGCACCAAACACCTGGCATGACCTGCCTCGACGCATTGGAGCCTCCCCCTCACTTCTGGAGTTCAGCAAGAAGCTGAATACCTGGATCTTCATGTAAGCGCCTGTGTACTAAGCACCTGGACACCCTCTTGGGTGATTAGTGAGCTATAAAAAAACATAACATAGTTTAAAGAGGAGGGTCCTGCACAAGGTGCATATATTCACAAGGTCATATGTTTATACTTTTAGTGACTAGGAAAAGGCATAAATGCACTTTTCCGATTCCCCAGTGATTCTTGGTCTTGCTTGAACTTTTCAGGGCTATTGTTTACACATAATGCCCTCAAAAATGATAACCTACGAACAAGCTCCAGTTAATGCTTTACATAATAAAAGTGCAGACTTACACAGATGTCCAGAATCCTGCATAAGGTCTGCAAATGTACAGCTTGTACACAGTGTGCAGACTGCACTTACCAGAGTGCCACCTATTGTGGTCTTCATTCATTCATTAGTTTGTTCATTCATTGAGAGCACCAGATCCTCCCATTGCCAAGCATAGTGCATGCCATTGCACATTTATAGCTAAAAGTGCTGGAATCCTTTATCAGTAATAATCATTTGGAAATTAGGTGACCAAAGGGGACAGAAGGAGAGACATCCTGTGGTGTGCAATTGGAGATTTTCTCCACGCGCACATAGGGCCTGGTTTCCTGTTACTTCGGTATGAGGGTTCTTCTCGTTGTTGTCTGAGAAACTGTAACCTGTTCCTGTTTGACATTCTGTGCAGGTGGATATTGTCTACGGTACTCTCTGTGAGTGTACGTTTTAGGTCGCTTTTACCTTCCTGACTGAGTATTTCTAAAATGCTAACGGTTACCTCAGCAAAAGATGATCTACAACCCGAAGCCACAACGTTTGTATAAAGCTTAATTATCATAATACTGCTAAACCTTCACTTAATGGAACAGCTGTATGCTCTGAAAAAGGCACAGTAGAACTCAAATTATAATATTCACTAGTACTGTGTCTAGTGGGTGCCACTACATTCACAGATTGACATGCATATCTAGAGCAGTGGTTCCCAAACATTTTAGAACCACAGCCCACTCTTTAGAACAAGAACATTTTACAACCCACCTGATTTTATTGGACATGAGATGTGAGGAGGGACTATTTCTGAATGTCACAAAAGCATTATGTGGTCACTTAGCATTGAAATGACCACTACCTTTGCACAGACATGCAGTTTTACTGTGTGGAGATCTTGTTTCTGTAATTATTTATTATGTGTAAATCACCAAGTAAAGTGTCTTGAATTGTTTTTTCATCCCATTAATATATCTGTGTTCAGAACACTTCAAAATTACAAAACAAGGTGCTTCATATTTGCTTTCCTAACTGCTGAATGCATACATTTCATCTACAGGTATTTACATATTGTGTGTTGCAAAAAACATTAAGGTGCTTCCCTTCTTCCCTTTACTACAGCAAGTGTGTCACATAACTCACTTTAAAAACTCCTCTCACTATGCAGTCAGAGAATGAAAAGTAAACACCAATCTTATGTTAAGAGCAAGCAGCAAGCTATCCGAAGACCGAGACTCTCAATTGGCCTCTGTCAAGGAAGCACCTGCAAATGTGAACAGATAAACCCAGAATTTAAAGACAACTCTATTATTGCTTGGACTTTCGCAACCCACCTATAATCAGCTTGATGACCCACAATTTGAGAAACACAGCACAATTGTGAATCTAGATCAAAGATCAGGGTGATGTTGATGTATGGGTGAATGTGTCAGAGGTGCTTGTGGGTATATTTAGAAAGTGGATCATCAGTCCTACCTGGAATGGTCTTTGGGATAAATATAGAAAGGGGAGGTATGTAGATGCAATAGAGAATCGAATCAAAATTGACCATACAAGGGTACACATCCGTTACAATAACCATTTAAATCCCCCTGCTTTGAGGATCATCACTTCAATTACGTATGTCATGAAAAAATAAAGCAAATGTATTAAAAATGGTATTCCGTGTAACCTTAATCAGATCTAGGGTGTTCGCATGTTTAACCTACAGTGGCCAACGGTCCATAAGTTGGATCAGTTGGTTTAAGAAAGTCCTGCAGCTAGTATCCCTATAGGTGCATACGTTTTTGCAGCTGGAAATCGTATAAGGCAAAATACATTAGAAACTAAAGGGCTGTTGTATGACATTTCCTCTGGGTAAAGATGTATTATGCTACAGTTTGATTAGCTATAAGCTGATGCAGCCGTGACATTTTCACATCCCATTCGAATGGATTACATCTATGAAACGTGTAATTTGGTTTAAATTATATCATGCAGTATTTTCAAATGGTGGCTTGAGACTTTCATTATATTTTGTATACATATAAAATGCTGCATGGTAGAATCCTATTAAAATCAGACAACTGAACCGGAGACAACTGCACAATCCTGGAATTTCAAATCGCAGGAAGTGGATTCCAACCTGTATGTAGTGGGCGCCTCTGTTCAGTCTGACTCTAGCTTCCAAATTGACCATTTGACATTTGCCACCATCTCCACTCTCCTGTATCAACCATCACCGCGCTTTTGAAGCAAAGGATAAATGAAAAATTGAATTAGTGTTTGATTGGGCCTTTCACACTCTCGAAATGGGAAGGAGCTGAGTGGTCATGTTGGTGACCTTTCTCTAAAAGGTTTAGTAAACAAAGAATTGTTGTTACATCCAAGATTTGCAGCACAGATGATCTTTTCCTGAGTTAAAGAGTTGTGCATAGATTTGTACAACTCCTAGCTCTTTGCGGTGCTTAATTTCTAAAAATGAATGCCGGTGCCCAATACGCTGCTCTGGGGGTGCTATTAAAAGTCGGCACATCGAATACTAAGGCTGATTATTTTTTAATTCACTCCAGGCCTCCTTCCTTCACTGTGTGCTGCTCTTTATCGAACTCTTGCTGGCCCTACCTTATCCTTTGTGCTGATCCTTCCCCTTTTCTCTTTCTCCATCTTTAAACTTTGTTTACTATTCTCCTCATGCTCGCGGTCAATATCTGATAAAGAGAAATAAATGTCGCCTCCCACCCAAAAAAAAAAAATGAGTGCCAGAGGCCGCCACCACCAACCACCTGGTCAGATCAGTAACCGGTTGTATGTGTGTGGGACCGAGTTAATTCCTCTTTCTAACTTAGTGTTGGATAAAGTCAGGAAAATAAGCCAAGTCTTTGCTGAGTACCTCCCCCGGATGTTGGTTTTATAACTTATGTCGGTAAATAACCAAAGCGTCTGACTTTTGATAACATTCGGGGTTTTCATTTATTGGTAATGGAATGTGCTTCCTGAGGAACACAGGGCTCTAAAAATGCTTAAAACGAATGCATTTTTAACCATTTATAAGCCAGTTCATGGCATGTGCTGGAGGGTTGAAGTAGAGTTAATTCTCTCAGTGGAGGCTATCAAAAAGTAAAAAGGTTATGAAAATGAAACAAAAAAAAACAAAATACGATTCCATAACATCCTTTCACGCTTTTCCATAGGAACACCATGATTCACAGGATTATAGACAGTCCTATTACAATAGTCCTATTTTGCCCTGCTGTGAGTGGATGGGAAGTAGTCTGTGAATTTTCTTAGTTTTCAGTAAAATTCAAAAGAAATACTTTATTGTATTGCTTCACCTTTCCTGGCTTCTGTGACCTCGTGTGCAAATAACTCCCTCCTCTAAGAAACTTGTTAGTTATTCCACACTAGGTACAGTGTAAGGAATATATTTTGTCACTTAGATGTGAGCCTTGGGTGAGAACATGGGCCTTTTGCACCCCCCTTCTTAGGTTTAGAAAAACACTCTGTGTATGTATCAACAGAGAGCACAATTTGTGTCTCGTCAGTGTTTCTGTTGTGGTTTACCCATGCCTAGGGGAGCTCATACTGGAACGGGCCACATATGCTACTGGGGCTGTGGAATTTGTTTCTACAGTAGGCATAGATCTGCTTCCCTGGAGTACTCATGCCAAATTAAGACGTCACGCTGTCCAGTTACTGTAGTCTGTGTGCGCAGTGCAAACATCATACATTTTATGCCTTCTCCCATTTACATCAGATTTTCACTCCTTGACACGTGTCAAGTGAGAAGTACTCACTTACCTCGTTATCACTGCTATGAAAAATACATTGTTCATTTTTTATGCTTTTCTGTCAGTTAAAATGTTATCCAGTGCCATTGTGTCCAGAGTTGTCCTTGTTATCAACCTTGATAGCTCTGAGGCACCTCAGGGATATTCCCATTGACTGATTTTACCATCTGATGATTCATCAAATTCAGGTTTGATGTGGCATTCCAGTATTGTAAGTTATTGCTATGTGGTAAACATTTTAGGTGTTTAATCTCAGTCAAAGGGGATCCCTTTTCTCTCCAGACTAAATGTACTAGTTAAGTTCTAGGGATAGCTTTCCCTCAAAGAGCTTCTCAAAATATTTGAGGACTTAATACTATAAACACTGGATACTACAATCAGAATTTACAGGCGAATTACTCACTGGTGTTATGAATAAAGGTGGACCTGACCTAAGTGGTCAATTTGCCTTATCCTCCCTACTTTTTATTTCTTTATTTTTTTGCTTTATAATGCTCACTTAGGCAGTAGTGGGTAATGAACCACCAAGGTGTGACGTGTTTGGGATTGGGCAGTGTCTCCTTTTCAGCAGGATTACTTTATTGTGGGAAGACAATAAGGCAAGGGGTCCAGGTTATCCACTTGGACTTGAGTCTCATTCAGGTCACAGGGATCTGTGTTATATTTTTAGGTTTGCTTTCTGATTAGTAAATAGAAATGTGGTTATGTTACTCCCAGATTAATCTACAAATGTGTGTTTAATACCATTAATCTAGTCTCCAAACCTGCTATGCTACAGAACTTTAATTACATTATAGAGCTCTTCCCTAGAGTGACGGTAATGTCTGTGTCCTAATTAATGAATTTGATTCCTGAAGCCTTACCATATTATCCGTATGCTTCTTGTCAGTACCAGAAAATGTGTAGTTAGTAAGGAATCTACAAGGTTACAGAATAGATATGAAGGACAATTTCCTTTACATTTTACACCATAAACGACTATCTATCGTAATGCGGTATGTTACTTGTCTTCCGTGATTTTCAAATTTAATAAACATGTATTCTATAGTGCTTTTCACTGGCTATTTTTCTATTTCTAAGAACTCTCTATAGGCTGCACCCATTACTGTTAACAAACAGATGAACCTTGGAAGGCTGAGTTGCCATAGCAGGATTCACTGAGTGACTTTTAGGTCATAGCCTTTGTCAGCAGCAAGACTTGCAGTTACTGAACCTTGTATAGCTATTTGCAAGTACGCTGTAACATCTAGAAGCCTTTATATGCTAATGGCCACAACTGGGACCTATCTCATTTTTTGTAAGGAGCCTGTCATTATCTGATGGAGCAGTCAGATGGAAATCGGATAGTTCGTACAACTTCTGTATGTTTTCTTTTATGTTTCCATCATATTTCTGACTTACTGGATTCATAAGTCAGTTTGGGTACTATCTGAAATATACACGATTGCAGGTTTCTAGGTATAAATCTTCTATTCTGATTGGTGAGAAATATTGACCCTAAACAGTATTGCAGAAATGGGAGAATTGTACGCTTGCTCCTTTAACTTTGACCTTGCATTCGATATTTTAATGTGGCTTCCAACAAATATATTTTAGACGGTCATCAATTCCCCACCACTAGACAATCACTGTGGAAAATGGGGTTACTGGTTGAGAGGTGTGAAACACTAATCAAGCAGCAGCCACAATGTGTCAGAATGAAACCACAAACAAACCTCAAATTGACCTTTGCTAGCTTGGCAAAAAGCAGTCAAACCTAAGTTGGAGGCAATGTATAAAGTATTTATACAGTACTTTTAAACAGTAATAAAGTGAAAACACAACACAACACAACACAAAAACATCCAATGCTAATTTAGAATGTAGAACCGAAGACATTCAGTCTCAAAGTTTTAAGTAAAAATAGTGCTTAGAAACACAAAACTCCACCTGTGTTAATCTGGTCGCACTAGAATGGGACAGAGTCACCCGTTCAGGTCAACCATGATTGAGCACGGGCTCGATACAGGGACCAAGTTAGGCCCGGTGAACAAGAGTACCATAAGTCCTGGTTGCAAAGTTTTGCGTGTTCTTGCGTCGCACATTGACGGTTCCAAGGAGCTGCAGTGCGAGATCCTACGTCTTCAAGGATAGCATTGATGAGGGGCTTGTATTGTGAAGTCCTGCGTCGAAGATGTGTCAGTCACCCGCTACTTCCAAGGATGATGCAGGGCTTGTGATGCAGAGTCTGGCCTTGGGGATGCATCTCACAGCAGGATTTCTGAAACTGAGCTATGAGGAGATGCATTGTTGTGCCTAGAGGACCACAGCTGGGCTGCCAAAACACCTTTAGGTCCACTTCCAAGGGTCCAGGACAGGGGTGACTCTACTTGGGGGGACAAAACTAACAGCTGACTGAGTCCAGGTGCTGGATTCGATGTTGGTTGAAGCCAGTTTTGTCCCTGAGGCTTCTGATCAGGAGGGCACCCAACTGGCCCCTGGAGTCACTCTGGAGGTACTTTGTTCAGGTTGCAGGTCCAGACCTTCACTCCGGCAGCAGGGTCACAGAGTAGCAGTCCTTCTGAGCCTTCTTCAGGTCCAGAGGTGTACTGAAGAGTTGGGGCTGAAGGACCTATATTTATACCTGGTGCCCACACTGAAGGAGGTGAAGGTTCTGAAGAGGTCCACCCTTACTGGTGCTTGGACGTTCCTGTCTCCTTGCTCTGGCCCCAGATTTTCTGGGGTCACAATAGACTAGTGTTAAACACTTTGAGTGTGTTCAGGCAGAGCCTTTGTAATGTGTAAGTGTAGTAGGTGGCAGTTCCTCATCAAGTTAAAAGTTGGCCCATCCTACCAACTACTATGGCCATTTGTTTCACTGGCTAGGAGCAATACACAAAGTCCAACTGCAGACCACATCTAGTCATGTGACCCAGTAAACAAGCTGCAGGCACCTAATTGTTACGACAAGAAAATGATCACTTTTTTAAAGTGGTATTTTTAGAATAGTGACTTAAAATTAGGGGTGGGCGGAACTCGCGGACTTTCACTCTGCAAATTTTCATGGAGTTACATGAAAACTCTGCGTGATTCCACAGAGTTCTGCAAACAGGTGGAAAAAGGCATGTTGCATGGTTCGCACTGATCTTTAGCACCAGGAGTTTGTTCCGTGCTGCAAAATCGGCACGTACTGTACCACGTGGTGTGCCAGAGGGTGTTGCTTCTGGAGTTGATTTTGCTTCAGCTCAAGTAGACTTTCTATTTGAGCAGCATATTTCTCACTGCGAACGGTCACAACTGCCCGCGACCACCTGCATAGGAGAAATCTTGCCGGATGCCCTCCTAGTGATCGAAAATCATACTAGTGGAGCCAAATCTTATTTGCTTGAGGAAAAAAAAACTCTGCCACGCAGCGGTTGGTGGTATGTAGCAGGAACTTCACATTACAAGCATAACGTGGAGTGGCCAAAATTTGGACAACTCCGCAGACAGAGTGGAATTTACTGCCCACCCTTACTTAAATTACAACTTTGTCTCCACCTTCCGACCTGCTCCCAATTGAAAGTTAGCACTTATTAAAATGTAATATGGTAATCCCAATGTTATCCTATGGAAGAGGTAGGCCTGGCAGTATTGAAATGAAATGAAGTTTTTCACCACCAGGCCATGTAAAATTTAAATGTATATGCTCAATCTTTTATATGCACTGCACCCTACCCTCTGGGATGTTTAGTGCCTACCCTCGGGGTGACTTATACTTAATAAGAAGCATTGACAAAGCCAATTGGTTTTGGCAATCCCAGAGGTATTGGTATTGTCAATGTATTTTAGCAATGTTTAGCTATAGTCCCTTCAACAGTTAACCAGATAGATAAAAATACAGATAAAAGACAGACAGATAATATAGATAGACAAAAGTTGTATAATAGATACATAAACGATAGAGATGGGTAAAAGATAGAGAGATCAGAGATAGGTCTAAGATAGATCGAGATATTGATGGATATCGCTAAAGAGATAGACGAAGGAGAGAGTTAGACGACGGAAAGATGGATAAAAGGCAGAGAGATGTATCGAAGGGAGATGTATCGAAGGGAGATGTATCGAAGGGAGATGTATCGAAGGGAGATGTATCGAAGGGAGATGTATCGAAGGGAGATGTATCGAAGGGAGATGTATCGAAGGGAGATGTATCGAAGGGAGATGTATCGAAGGGAGATGTATCGAAGGGAGATGTATCGAAGGGAGATGTATCGAAGGGAGATGTATCGAAGGGAGATGTATCGAAGGGAGATTTATCGAAGGGAGACGTATCGAAGGGAGATAAAAGAAACAGAGATGGGTAAAAGACACAGAGATAGGTAAAAGACAGATAGGTAAAAGATTAAGAGAAAGATAAGTAAAATATGGATAGATCAAAGATAGGTGAAAAGATAAAGATCTTGATAGCTGGATATCAATAGATAGATATGTAAGATACATACGTAAAAGATAGATAAGATAAAAGAAGGATAGGCAGACAACTGCTATCAGACTCCATTCAACAGTCACCCTGCTATACGTTAGAGGAGTGCAGTAGGCCACTGATCCATGTTGAAGATAGGAAAGGGTCCACATAAATTCAAGACTCTAATATAGCCTTTTCTGCTACAGATGCATAGTTAATAAAAGGCTTGCTAATATATGGGCGGTGTACGATTTATTTTCTCCAGGCCTCCTGCTTTTTGCAAGAAACCATGCACAGAGGAAAAGGCAGAAACAAGGCCTCTCTGTGCAGTGAGCTAAAAATGGAGCAGCAAGGTCAACCCTTTACTTGGAGAGTGACGCATCAGCTAGAAAACAAATATCCCAAAATGGTAATTTAACCTTCACTATTCCACATCTCTCATCAGTATTTTTATTCATTTTAACCGGGTTTACAGTGGCTTTTAACGTTCTGCTATTATTTTTAAGATCTTTTGAACTCAAAGTAAACAATAACTTCTATAAATCTTTTTCTGCTCTGGGGTAGAAAACCTCGAGGAATTTGTTATTTGTACAATGTGTTTGAAGTGGGTTTCTCTATGTGGGTGGAATGGACCTAGTCACACTTACTATTGGAGACATCTGTGGACTGACTATTGGAGACATCTGTGACTAGTTCCAACCCAGCCTGACTGGCCTATCACA
The DNA here is from genome assembly GCF_031143425.1 of Pleurodeles waltl. Lineage (NCBI taxonomy): Eukaryota > Metazoa > Chordata > Amphibia > Caudata > Salamandridae > Pleurodeles > Pleurodeles waltl. The sequence goes on along the minus strand of NC_090448.1, from coordinate 181,482,074 downwards.
CTCTGCAGGCTGTCAAGAAATCTCCCACGTTACCGCATAGCTACAGTGGGTGCAATTTCCCCTGCATAGCTGTCTGACTTTCTAGGAACTTCAGTGCAACCAATACCCCGTTGGAGTAAAGTTTGAATAGTGAGGTTGTGGACTGGCAATAGATTTTGGTCAAGGGAGGCATGGTACTGATGATTTTAGAAGGGCAGAGAGGTGGAGCGTGGAGGCAGAAGAGGCTAAGGCAACAATGATGGAAAGAGGAGTGCTAGGTGTAAAAGCTCCATGGCTAGGTTTAGGGCACATGTATGGGAGACAAAAAAGCTGAGGCAGCAAAGCTGTGGGAAGATGAGGCAGTAGGGCTGAGAAGGGCAGGGGCTGCAGGGAGGGAAGCTACTGGAGCCAAAGGGAATGGCGAGGCTGAGTGCTGCTGGGTTTGAGAGGCTGAATGCACTGGTGGCAGAGGTGGACAAGAGGTTGCAGTAGAGGTAAGGCAGGAGGAAAGCAGCATGGCTGAAAGGGAAAGGTAGCTAATACAGCAGGGACTATGAAGAGGAGAGTAAAGGTTGCATCGCCGTAGCGGAGGTAGAAGGCTTTTGTGAGTTGCAGGAAAAGCTGTTTCAGAGGGAGAAAGCAGGAGGCAATGCCATAGCACTTAAGATGAGACATGAAGTGAGATTGGAAGAGATGAAAGTGGCTGAGCGCTATAGGAGAGCTGGACCAGAGAACTCGAGTAAAGAAAGGGCTGGTGAGAACAAAAAAGTGGTGCTGCTGGGACAGCTCAAATGGAAGCAAGGAGCAGAGTGGGGGTGCAGCTGAGCACAAAGCCTGGGTGCCCAACCGGCGAACCCCATCTACCTTACCTCTCTGGTGCCTTCAGTGGCCACAAGAAGAAACCAGGGCTTCTGGGTGTTGCGTGTTGCACAACACAGCCCTTGGCACTGAAGACCTAGTTGTGGGATACTGGAAGCTGCCCTGCCATATAATTTATGGGTGTGGTCTAACTGAGTGGATGACGGTGAGGCAGCCATGTTGGAATAGGTCAAATCCCAAGAACAAATGAGGTGGCTGTAGCAAGCATTAAATTATATTTCTTCTACTGTGATGGCAGTAACTACAGGTTAACAATGATGAAAAACTCTATTTTTCAAAATATGTATTAACCATTTGTTTTCCACAATTGACAGCAGTATATTTAAAGAACAATAAATAAAAGATCAGAAAAAGAATCATCTAAAATAACTTTCAGTAAATGTTGACATCTAGAGTTTCCTTGTAATTGAGTATAGACGCTCTGAGATAGGCACCTCTTTCACAGAATGCTCTACTTTCAGAGTATTCAACTTTCCGTTCAGGATGACCGTTGTGCTACCTATGAATTTTATTTCACCATGGTGCACGAAAGAGAGGGAGTTTTAAGCTGCAAAGAAGAGGGGAAACTAATTAAAAACAAAAACCGAGATAAGAACAAGATTTACTGGCCTATTTTCAGTTGTTTGTGCGCTGGAAATTGAAAGGCAGGGGGATCAGCTGTGCGAAGGGAGAGCCTTCACATGCCTCAAGTAACACGAGCAGGAAACAAAGAAAAGTAGTCCCAGAAAACTAACACATAAACAACCAAAGAGTAAAGATGGAGTACTTGACTGGTGCGCTGTGGGAGGAAACCAAATAAAACAAGCATTTGCAATGCAATTAATCTTGCGTTTGCTCAAGTTAGAGCTAGTAGAGTTTTAAACTCCTAACAGGACTTTTCTTGCCACTTAAACTGAAAAGTAAAACAGTTTCACAAAAGTGAGCCAACGGCCGCCATGAGCATGAAGCAGACACACAAAAGAAAACAGAAGTTTTCTCATAGTGAAACGTATGGGCAAAAGTGCAATTATCCATGTAACCGGTAAAAGTGCAATTATTCTTGTAACAGGGTCGATGTCATGCAAAGCGCTCAATTACTGCCCAGCAAGATTGCGCTGCCTATGAAATAAAAAGAAAAAATAGTCCAGAAACCATACGGAAAACATCAAGCCTTGTATGTTTTCAGTAGTCGGCTGGTGCACTTGAGGAGGGCTAAACACCGGAAAAGGCATGACGTGTGCATACCTTTCACTAATGAAATCAAGCAAATTTTAAGTCGAGCCCATGAACCAACCAAACTGATGGGCTTGACATGGACCTGGTTAAAAGCCCATAGAGAGATTTCACCAGGAACAGAGTGCTTTGGGCGCTCAACCCAAAAAAGGAGGTACAAAGAAGGATTTATCACTAGCAAGTAAGCATTTTTAAAGGACAGTGGAAGGGCAGAATAAAGAGATAACGGGCGTGCTGTAGGCCCACAAAGTATATACAACATGTCTCAAAGAGACAGCAAAAGCGATCTCTAGCCGAGACCTAAGGGAATTTTTTTCCTGGCAAGAGCTTTACCTTGGCAGGTCGAAAAGGTAGTTTAAAATTGCACACACAGGTTGCAGTGTCAGGCCTGAGACATGTTTAAAGGTCTACCTAAGTAAGTAGCATAATCAGTGCTGCAGGGCCATTTGTCGCATTTAATTTACAGGGCTTGGTACGTGTAGTACCAATTTACTAGGATCTTATCAGTAACTTAAATGTGTCCACTCATCGGAAGCCAGTGTTTCCATGCTTGAATATGAGAGCTCAAGTATTTTAGCACCAGTTAGTAGTTGCAGAGTCCTAAAGTCAGCAAAAAAGGAGGCTGGAAGGCAAAACCTTAGGGGGAAACCACGCCAAGGATGTCCGGTACAGCAAGCTCTAAATATAGATGATGAATTAAGTTTAGTTTCTAGAACCGTGGCATATTATTTAGTAACTTTAGTTATCCTGTGATGTGTCATCATAGCATCCCCCTTGCACAGTGCTCTTCTGCGCCCTAGGGCAAACATCACACTTAAAAAAAATATTTGGAAAAAAAGTGAAGTGAAAATTGAGGGCCTGTTTAGTAGTTTTTTGGGCGGTTTTCACCACCCTTCAGACGGGGAGGTTGCTGCCACACTGGCTACCTCCTCCGCCACCCCCCTACCCCCAGACCCATTAAGAGGTTCTCGCTAGGCTGGTGGCCGGAAACCTAGGTTTCCGCTCACCAGCCTAGCAGAAAACAGGCGCTACAGCATTGTCTCTGGCAAATAAAGGAGCCCGCAGGAATGTGGTAGCCAGCAGGGTGCACCATCCCAATGTTCACTGACTGCAGAGCAGATGGTGAACATTGTGATGGTGCCGGCCAGGGGGATTCCTGCACTGCCCATGTCAAGTACATGGGCAGTGCAGGGGCCCTTCTGTGGCCCCCTGCACCTGTTCTCCGCCAGAAAAGGTTGGTGGAGTATGAGGTCATAATCTGCAGGGCAGCACTGCCCTGACAGATTAGGATCTCCACCACTGCCAGACCGCTGGGATCCAAGAACCTGGTGGAGCTGGCAGTTCCCTGGTGGTCTGACCACCAGGGTTGTTATGTGGCGGTTGGACCACCGCATAGGCGGCAGTCCAGACCACCACTGAAAGTGTTGCATTCGTAAGACTGCCACATTCTTAATGAGGCCCTAGGTGCGGGCATGCCTATGTGTTGTAACTCAGGACATATAGCTTTGATGCACTATAGAATAGTACTGACCAAATGCTTCTATACCTATGCCATAGAGGTAGAGGGAGCTTGATGCTTAAAGTGAAGACAAAACTACATGAGTAAATATGTTGTGATTTATTCAGAAAGTTGTATTAGAGCTGTGTAATAAAGTTTATGACCAAGCTTACCTTCTGTTTTTAGCGAGTGGATCCATCAAAAAACGATATTCAGGCCATGCTTTAACAAACCACAATAAGCAATCTAAGAAACCGAGAATATTTCTAATTTAGAAGTCATGTCTCGTATAGCAACAGGAGAGCTTAATGTCCTGAGGCTTGCCACATGCTTGCTCTAGAGGTAATTTTCAAAACAAAGAACGAAGTGATTGTGAAAGGTACCTGAAGGTTAAGCTACACTGCACAGTCCTGCAGTGTTTAGGTATCCGTCTCACTTACAGCCAAGGCAATGCCATGGCTAATTAGATGGCTGAATTTTAGCCTTGGGCTTGTCATCCTTTTGAAAAGACTTGTGATTTTTACAGGGATATAACCTATTCTCTGTTATACTTTGCCTTTTTTTTTTAGCCTCCATCACTTTCATAGTAGGACTATAGGAACATTCACCTATGTATTCTGTTGCTTCTTATTGAAAGTAGCATTTTGCATCAATATAAAACTGCACTGTTCTTGTGCACCACCAAGTAAAGGGAAATGCAAGGTTTGACACATCATAGAGGCTGATTTCTTGTAACTTCTCTCCATGACCCTCCCCAAAATAATTCATACTCTCCAGAATCTGTTACAAAAACTGTTCTTGAAATTGTTTCATGTTTTATTTAGACTCTTTATGTACAGTCTTTGTGGGTGGTATATTCACACAGTAGAGCAACACAGTATTTCAAGAGCTTTAATGGAGACTACTTAAATGAAATTTTTAAACAAACAAGCAAGCATTGGCAGATCAAAAAGTACTGCCCTTGACAATTCTTTTTTTTTTTTTTGTGTGCAGTAGACATTAAAAGTGTGAAAGGTATAGAAAGTAAAAATGTGCTTTCTACATGGTGGCGTGCATAGTTTTGCAAATAAATAAGTAAATTATATACATGCAGAGATTGGTCCACTATCCCGGACACTGAAATGCAATACTGCTATGGTGGATACCTACATGTGTACAGGAAAAATGCCATCACTTGTAGAGAAGAGCCAGTAGTTGGAGTGGGCTGACCCCTTGCCCCTGCCGTGTGCTATGCTGGGCAGAAACATAATGTGAATGACAAAACTTAAAAATTGAAAGAGGGCTGATCAAATAAACCTATATTTATACATATGGATATATATATTTTTTAAGATTTGTTTCAGAACACATGATGTAGATGAGATAGTTAAATGCTTTGTTTGCCCATTGTAATTTTAAAACCAGGAAATTAAATTGGCCAATCATACAATGCCATGAAGTAAAGAGTTGCAAAGAACACAAACAAAATAAATAATCCAACAATCTGATGCCATATGTCTTTAAAAGCATATACATTAGCAAATAGAAATTGCATGATTTCAAAAATATACGTTCATAGTGGAAGCTCATCGGAATAAAACTGTTGTAAGTACTTAGCCCTTTCTACCAAAACACACCTCTAAATGCAAGCTTCTACCTACTGAAATCAACCCCGAGGTGAGGTTTATATAATGTGCCCACGGTTATTGAACATTGGTCTACAACTAAAGCCATGCCTTTTGACCCTTTGTGCAAACTGAATCAGCTAGTGCAATTCTGATATAGTGAGTAGGAAAACTCCCTATAAACTACAGTACTTTGTTTTCTTATTTTCTTATTCATATTACAGCTGCATTCTGATATTGGAGCTCGGATAATAAGAACATTGTCTTGTTAATTTATTATGTAAGATATTGTTGTTAAAGACACATTAAATAAATGTGAAATCCATGTTCTGAAAATAAACATGCTGATACGCAGTGAAAATTGGTTGCAATATCTAACATAATTGACTTAATGTTCGTCTTTTTTTTTGTAAGCGGCAATGCTTCAGATTATATGGTTATGTGCACATAGATGTCCCCCTCCTCAATATAAATTAGAGCTATACATTTCTTTAAAAAATGTCACAATCCAGCTGCAGCAAGTTAATATAACAGAGTAGCTATACCAAATATGTATTACAGTTTGCTTGTGAGGTCACATCTAAATTTCAATAAGACGAGGTTTCATAGAGTTATTGCATACTTCCATGTATGATATCTTCATAATGTACAACAAAAAGTACATTATTGCATATATAGTCCTCTATCGGAATCATATTATAAGTAGTTAAATAGTAGCTTTATGCCTACTGTGAAAAATTGGCTCCATGATCTAGAGTCCACCTACATAACACCAAAAAGTGTTAAATGGTGCATCTTGTCAATTTCAACATAGTAATCTTCAAAGTTGGCAAAGTCGATGGTCCCAGTAGTAGGCGAGATAAAAAAAAAAGAAATATACGTGTGTGTGTGTGTGTGTGTGTATATATATATATTTTCAAAAGAGTCCACTGAATCACAGCACTTTTGAAGTGTATTGCACTGTAATTGAAGATGTTAAGCACTGGAGTTTGAATCCATATTTCATTACATTTCCAAAGTGCATTTTGGGACATGTTGGCCAGTAAGACTTTAGAACTACTGAGTTACTTGCCTATAAAAGCATATGGCTCCCTCTACTGATAATGCTGTACACCTGTGATCAAGGCTTGTGTGGGAGCCAAAAACGTGTTTGGAATGAAAGCGCATAGCGATTCAGACACCGTGCTTAAATGGATTCTTTTGAAGCTGATTAACTGGCTTCTTTGTTCCTGTAACTCTGAAGCTGCACTGAAGGGGTTGTGGGTTCCTTGAACACTGAGTAAATTGTGGTGTGTATGTGTGTGTGTATGTGTATATATATGTATATATATATATATATATATATATATATATATATATATATATATATATCCATGACATAATCCATCATTTAAAAGGAAATAGGTATTGCTGAATCCTATTTCCTACTCAGGATTATGTTTTAAATTAGGTCAATAAATCTTTTCGTCCAGCATAAGTGTGTGCCGACATAAGGCAACAAAATTTCACAAGTTAAATTCTAATGACAGTATGATCACATGGGTCATACAAGGAAAACTCCACTCTGAAATAAAGTGAAGTAATTTAATACAAGCTCAGACTCCTATAGACAGCTCTCAAAACAACATTATAAAGATACAGAATCACCATTTTTTGACTGAGGCAATAAAAAAATTCAAACAAGCTAACATCAAAAGGACTAAACATTTGTCAAAATCAATGGAAAACATCAGAAGAATAACCTGAGGTACAGAAAACAAGTGTGATTCAGTTCTTTTAAGCATTAAGACCATTTAAAGTATTGTAAGCTTAGCTACCCTGGGAAATGGAAATCCCAACAAGTTAAAATGTGCTGGGCTGAACATGTGGACAAAAAGTATAAAAGGAAAAAGACCAAGAGAATTTGGTAAAATTACATCTGGGGTAAATGGTGACACACCAAAGTTAGCAAAGAGTAAGTAAAAAGAGAAAGCGTCAGCATGTCAAGCACGGTCAAGAGTCCTCCACTTGTGGTCGGGGGAAAAGATTCTAAGTCTCAGCAAAGCATTAAAACAAAGGTTAAGGGTAGAGTGGACAGTACCTCTGAATCCCCAGTGCCTGAATTGAAGAGTGTGCTGAAGAATGATGAGGAGCAGAATGCTTCTGATCTACCCGGGAAACTGTGTATTAAAGTTCTTTATGCAAGATGATTTGCTCATCCATCACTCCACATGAGGCAGAAGGTGTAATCATCCAATTATAGTCAGTCATGCAACATCATTGAAGATTCCCATTACCAACATGTATAAGGCATCTATCTTAGCTCATCTGTGCGGGTTGAAACAAATGTATACATAGTCCGGTTTCATAGTTCTTAAATATACTGTGCTCAAGGTTACTTTCTCAGGCTCAGTTTGTGTAAAACAATAGGACATCTATTACCTACCTAGCATTTCATGGGAACTAAGTCTGAAAGAAAAAGTTAACACGCTTTTTCTGCATAGCCAGGAAACCGGGCCTTGCAAGCTTCACTTAGGCTAAGCAAAGTGAATTAAAATGGCATATTCAGTCATACAATTAATGCAAATATAACATTCGAAATATGAATGCAACATTATTAGGCTTTGTCAATGTTCATCTTACTGTGAATTTAAAACAGTAACTGTTAATGCATTGCATTAAGTTTAATGTAGAGCTGCAATCTTTAAATTTTGCATGTAATATTTTAAACATTACTCTCTTGAAATCTTTTACCGTTTTTGTGCACACTATTAACATCATGAAGATTCTCATAGTATTGAATTAATTGATTTAACATGAAGTATAAAGGCTGTACCACCACACTTTAGTAAGCTGCAGTCAATGCACATTTATATAGCTTTTAGTGCACCACTTTGCAACAAATCTATTAGTATTTCAGTTAAAAAAAAAAAAAAAAAAGGATTGTCACGTATAGATGATTAATGTGACAGGGGTGACAATAACATTTCTTCTACATCAAGGTATGTGGAATTCCTATGCCCAATACCTGGGACATATTGTTTGGGGTCAAGGGCAACAAGTTTTCATGTTTATTTTGTCCTTGGGGCAAGTAGGCCCAGCCCCCTGCAGCACAAACTCTTTGTCTGCCAGTTTATAGAGAAGAGAACTGTCTGCAGTTGAGGTAATATGTGTGTCCATATGTTAATGCTGTTTGAACTTGTACTTATGGTTCATTCATGAAAAACCTTCATTATTAGGGCGAGCACTGTTAATAAGCGTTTTGAGTTCGCACTGCTGACAGTAATTCCAGTAAAAAAATTGTACACACATTTGAAAAGTTTAACAATATGAGGCTAAGTATAATGCTCCCAGAATGCTCTCTGATTAGATGCAAATGTTTGCAGAAGCTTGTAAGCAAGTGTAATGATTCTTTTCTTTAAAAATAAAATGTTCAGAAAAAAAGTAGGATTTTTTTTTTTTTTCACTACTATGAAATTTTAGATGCTATTTCTTTGAAGCGTCATTTAGTAACATGCGCTCAAGCATGCTATATGCCTAATGGAAAATCAGTGTAACCATTTTAAACAAGATTATGGGAAGCATGAAAATAAACCAGCACCGGCAAAGCCAACCAATCTGACATTTTTTTTGTGAGAGTCATTTGGTTTCATCAACGCGTGTCTTGTTTTGCCATGCCTTTTTTAACACTTTATTGTTGTGGGAGCTGCCAGGCCCTAACCATTTTTACAAACACTGGAAAAAGAAAAAAAAGTTTTGGGTCTCAAAAAGCACAAATTGCCACCTGTGGCGTAACAAAGGCAATGCAGCTCCCCTCCTGGGAGCCTCCTCAGCACAGCACCTGTCCTGAATTAGTCTAGAGTGGGGCCCTCCATGTTCTTTGCAGGCGGGGGGTCCCCTCCAGTTTCGTTACTCCACTGATTGCCACAGTAGTTCCTGCCACTGAACAAAACTTCTTTGTGTGCCATTATGCTCTTTGTGGGAGAGCGGAATGGGGTCGCTCACAGTAAAGCCAGCCAATAGTTAGAGAGAAACAGAAGTTTAATAAACAAAATCTCCTTAACGCCAAACCTAATTAAGGACCGAATTCTTAAAGAAAGTCACAAAAGTGCACCCATGGTATATGTATTTGAATTAGTGGCTTTAGTGAATTCACAGGAACTTACAGAATTGGACCAGGAAATCGTACTCCTAGATAATATTTATGAACTGTACTTTAGCAAGAGCAAATATGCATGTGTAGATTTGCTCATGTGAAAATCTATTGAGTGTTTACAAGTTCACTTTCCCTCCAACCACTTTTTCCCAACCCGGAAAGAACTTCTGCTTCTGTCATTGTCCGGATTAAATTTCCAACCTTTCTCATTATGGGGAACAAAATTAGAGAAGCACTTGTGAAAAACTTTAAAACATGCAAGTTAGTAGGTTTGCAGACTCCAAGGCATTCCACCCTGGGAACTATTGCTTACTGCTTCCTCTAGCCCCAGTACGTAGATCTGCGGAAAGGTGGCAAAGTAAGAAAATTGCTATGATAGGGATTGAAATTGCAAGTGATCAAGCCCTACTAAGGTAGTAGGCATGGCATATTCAGAAAGGCTATTATCAGAGCTCTTACATAATGAGCTTGTTGCCATAATTTGTTGTCACACTACATGGCACAAAAGGGACAAGTCAATTTTTGTTCTTTTTTATACAGGACAAGCTAGATTTAAGAAGCAACCTGTCCCGTTGACAAGTAGATATTTTATTAAATTCCACACCCCTGTACAGCAAAGTAAAATGAAGCTCACTTTATTACATATCTAAAGCTTTTGTCTGTACAGCAAAATGCATTTGTTCAGGCAGAAACCTTTAATGCATTTACTTCACAACACGACAACCTTGTGACTTGAGTTCCTTGTGGAAGTGAAGGGATAATAAAAGGAGGGAGGTACAGGTGTCTGACGGTCAGGCTAAGCACCTACAGGACTTTGCATCTATGGCCTCCACTTGCCAGAGATGTGCGGAAGTAGCCTTACCGAGACCAGTGAGGTATACCAAGAGCATAATTAAACACATCAGACGTGCATAGACATAGATGTCATTGCCCTATTTGTCTATGTCTTGGAATGAGTATTACTAACCATTGCCATGTACTCTGAGCATTACCAATAATGTCAGCTCAAACATTATATATGTGTTTATTTCCGACAGATTCAGTTGCAGGTTCACCAATGGAAGGTTTAAACCGATTTTTTTTAATTAATCACAGATGATTGTCTAGTTATGTTTCTGAAAAGAATATTGTGAAATTCAATTGTAACAGAACACATTTAAGCTGTGACGTATTCTCCAGTTACAGTTCAGCATCTGGAGGTCTACAATGTGTATTTTATGCCTGTGCATCAGGCGATCCTATTATGAACTGAACTTATCTGAGTGGTCACATTGCTGCTCCATAATTGGGCAACCTTGCTCCAACTATCTGATCAGAGCATGGGGGTTTGGTGCCTATTTACAATTAGGTTCACATATGATTTTTCCTTCAGCAAATCCTTTCCTAGCTGGCGGAAAATGCCTTGGATAATAGAGCAATTTGGTTTATCGTCAGGAACTACCTTAAATAAAACCTGCATTATTCAACACTGTGAACTCTTAACAAAATGATATAAAAGTGTGATTGCAGTAAATTGTCTGTAAGTCAAACTACGAAACATTTGGGGGCAAACCGGTATTCTTTAGTTGTTCCTATTTTAAGTTATTGGTATTATCACTGGAATTCAAGTCTGAAAGTTAATTAACTACAGATGTTTCATTATGGTTAAAACATGAACCTAACCATAACGCCCCTGCACCTTAATTTTTACAGTGAATATGATATATATATATATATATATATATATATATATATGTTATTTAGACCAACTGTAGTAATGAAAGCATGTTCACATATTACCACACTACGGAAAATTGCAAAAAACAATTTAATTGTAACAATTGTTTTATGCAGAGAAACAGCTCTCCTAATGGTCTTGTTAATGACGAGTTTACCATACTGTGCAAATTTAGTCCTTTGCATATTGGTTTTGATTAAATCATTTTGCGAACACAAGTTTGCATGAACAAACAATGGCATTACCAATATATGTAAAGGCACAGAAGAGGTGGGGCATAGTGTGTACTCCTGTGAGTCATGACCCCTCTCCACACTCAACAAAGATAATAATACATAGCATATTACACTCTGCCCATCTACATATATAATGTATGTGGGTTTATTAGTAAATGTGAACTTTTATTACACAACCCAATCTTATGATATATTTGCTAACTTCCACTAAGCACCAGATGACTACCACTGTATAGATTGCTCAAAATAAAATGATGGTTCAGGTAAAATTCTCGGCATGCACAAGACAGGCAAACTAAAGGGTGCGGAAAGATTTTAACATTCGCTGTCCATTTTTGGCATTCATATGTGCCATACAACATTATTAAGCAACATCATGAATGCAATGTACCTTGAAACAGTGTTCAGAGGAAAGCAAGGAAAACGGTCAGTGAAACTGCCTATGACTACCAATGTACTAAAAGTGCACAGCCTCTAGGCAGGTGGTTTAAGTGGGCAAGAAGCACAGAGCATAAAGTTGAAAAGGATGTTGGCCTTGTACACTTTCCTCAAAAAATAGGTATTGTATTGCTTCATCGGTCTTCAGAGTAAAAGCGGTTCTAATTTGAGATTCCAATTATAAAGTGTACAAAATTGTTTGTTACAAAAGCACTTAGTCTTGATTAACTGATAACTCAGTGGCACATTGAAATGAATTTGTATATTCCAGCTTTTCCCAAACTCCGGGTTGTGAGCCAATTTTGGTGGGTCATGATTTTTGGTATAGGTAAGTAATCTGATTTTTAATACTGATAGTCAATAATACATTTAAAAAGAATTTAAAAAAAAATAAAATAAATAAGCATTTGCAATGCAATGGTTTTCGCAATTGCTCGAGTTAGAGCTATGAGCGTTGTAAAATTCTAACCGGACTTTTTTTTGCCACATAAATTGAAAATGAAAAGTAAAACAATTTCACATAAGCAAACCGATTCAAAGCACCTCGCCATGAGCGTGAAGGAGACACACAAAAGGAAAAAGAACTTCGCTTGCAGTGAAACATATTAACAAAAGTGCAATTAGCCATGTAAGAGGGTCAATGGCCAAGGCGGTAACCAAACCGCCCCAAGGAGGTACAAACATAAAGCATTTACCAATGATAATAAAGAATTTTTGAAGGGCAACCACATGAACTAGAGATAGTGATGGGCGTGAGGTGACTGTGGTTAAAAGCCCAAATAGATAACAACACGTCAGAAAAGCAGCACTTGCGAGCTGCTATGCTCGGCATAAACGTCACCCCCAGCCAATGCCCATTGATGCGTCGTGGGTCAGAAAAGTTTCTTTTAAAATCTGGCTCATGGTTCTAAAAAGTTTGGGAAGCACTGATCTTTTCCAATAATGTTTTTATTTTTTTTACTTTTGGTGCAGAGGCATGCTCCAAGACTGCTGATAGAAGCACAATGGAAATGTGCAGATCCTTCCCAGTTTAAGGCGAGTTAAACAGCTGTGCAGTGCATCACGAGTAGCCTCGCTGTGTCGACCACAATGTTGGAAATCTGATTTCTAATGATGAAATAGAGTAAAAAATTTCAAGACCTTAGCAGCAGAGAAATTGATAAAATGGGTTGCTAGCACCACAGAGTTTTCTAAGGTACTGGAGATCATAGCTAGAAGAAGGAATAGTGAGATTCAAAGGTTTCAGGTAATATCCAGGGATAGCTAACTGTTCAGTCTATATTTACTTTAGTTTGTTCATGTAATGCCTCACTTGACTATTCATTTGTTTTGTTTTTTATGTTCGCTTGGTAGATAAACTAATAGGCTGGCAGGCTTACATACGAATCCGCCCAACCATACGCTTAGTCTTCAGCTAAAAGGCCTCAGGCCCGGGACTTACACTTTGAGAAAGAAAAAAAACACAATTGTGAATTTTCCTGAAGAAATGTGTGCAGGAACTTGCTTACAGTTTGACGGCTGTACCATTACAGACCTAGACCCGATATTTAACTACTGCATTTAGATAATTCTTTCAAGATACTTGATGTTTGTGTGGACAGCGCCCCCATATCAAAAGACAGCGTAAAGGCCCAACAAGCCAAGTCATCCCTGATTTGGCTTGATCCTGGGAGCCAGTGATGCAAGTTTATGACCTAAGATACGTGTTTCCTTTTGCTGGGCCGCTCCATCAGAGGGATTTAGGTTTTTTGTTATTATGGAAAGGTATGGGAGCTAGATTTTTAGATTCCTCCTGTTTAACCATTGACATGATTTGCATAGAATACACCTACTTTCTAAAGGAGTGTGGTGTTATACTAGTTTTATGTTCGAATTGCATACTTTGCTAACAGAAAGGAGCACGTGTTTACATAGTGTTTCTTCATAGATGACTCGCAATAAATAGGGAGTCGTGTCTTTGATGACAATGAGTGTTGGTTGCACTTAACGAGTTCTGTACCACATTTTTTTTTTTTAATTAAATAGTGCATGTGGCGTGCACTATAATTATTGTAGCAGCTGCAAAGCCAGTGCAACATCCTATTAGTTGACAGTCTTGGCACATTTGAAATAAGTTGCTAATCGAGAGCCCACCAAGATTCTCAGTATGTGTTGTGTCTCACAGAGGTAATTTCCATGGGATGCAGTTACATTCAAACTGGTACCCTCCCTTGCCTGCCCTAGTAGATTTAATGCTTTGACGTCCAGTACCAGACACCAAGGAGCACACTTTTGCATACAATCACACTGTTCACCTGAATATTATGGCTATAGATGGACATTTCGCAGCAGGAAGCCTGTGCACCTTGTCAGTGCCCCAAAGGTAAGAGGTATATTAAGACTTCAACCAATCTCACAGAGCCCAGCTGTTAAATAACTGTGGATGCTCAGTGACTGTGAATGTGACCTGGAATTATGCTGTGTGATGTCTTCAGTGACCTGTAGCAAGCAGTCAGAGTGATGTATGTTGCACCACATTATGTAGTTTGGAACCACTCAACTATTTCTCTAGCAAACATGGAATGTGTTGAATTAATCATATTAGCACGATTTCCCTTTCTCTGTGTATGACTGGCTTCCTATTTTTCTTTCCACAAAGGCAGTATGTTTGGCTCTTTACCAAATAAGAACTTGCTATTATAGCATATTAATGAGCTAAATGAGCAAAATGTTTTGTGGAATATAGCATAAGAGGGGTGTGCATACCAACCATTTTACCAGCTCACCCTTTCATCCTTAACATGGGATCTCCTAAATTGTGCTGGTTTTCTTACCACAGTGATCACACATGTATAGAGCAGCAATACTTTTTTAGCAATTGAACATGGGGCAAAGCCACTTACAGGTATTGTATTTTGAATGTTACTCTAGCTCTGTCTGGACTTCAGTAAGTTGATCTCAAGTTGTGAGGAAGCCATTTATCTTTGTAACAGAAATTACCTGCAGGCAGAGACTTTGGAGCTAGGGAGCCACTGAAGCTAGTAGGACAAAAGCTTGTAAGCCACAGTAACTTAACCAGTTTCAAGCCAAAAACACCAGTCTTCATTTGGTGCTGCTCAATGGGCATTTTAAAGGAATTGTCTACAAAGTGTTTTTAGCAAACAAAAGTTTACTGGGGCACCTTATGGTTGGAAGATTGTGATTTCATCATGGTCCGAAATCTTACATTGTTAACATGTTTCAAAATGGAAGTCTGACAGTATTCAGAGAAATGAGCCAGGGCGGAAGACTTTGTAGCATGACATAGTCCTATTACCAAGCTGCAACTGGTCACTTAACTTGAAGCCTGTGATTCCTATCCACTTGTCTGTGCTTCAACTGCAGCAAACCACTTGTTCAGTTGTTGGCATCCAGATATATATCGCCTACTTTGTGAATCTAATGGCCATTTTGTGACCAGAGGCCAGAAGTGGCTGTATGTAGTTGTTGAAAGCCAGGAGTGCAGGGCAAAAACCAAACTCACTTGCTTTCCTCCTAGAATCGTAGTGGGCTAGCTTTAGTAATGACCTACCATTGTCAAAGCTGTTTACAGCCATAGCGAGATGTATAAGTATAGGTTTTCTTTGCCAGCGGACTTCCACACCATATCCAATGGAACCCTCATCTCTAGACTTCGACTCAGGAATTCAAGAACCTTCCCTGTGATGGATTGCCTCCTTCCTCACCAACAGAACACAGTGAGTTAGACTCTTCCCTGTACACCATCCAAGAAGCTAGTTTGCTAAACTCGGGTGCAAAGTCAAACTGAGTATCCTAGGCATGTTTGGGTGCAGAGGAGTAGAGCTAATTTGCATGGCAACCATGTATAGATCACCTGAGAGGACAAACATGCCATCATCAAGGGGCTGAAAGTCACGGTCAGGAGACCTACAAATGTCACATCCATATGTAAAGCATCAGGATGCATCCGGATCCAAATCCAACATCAATGAGCTTGAAACCCTCATCAGTGACCATTCTGCCTACAACTTCCATGTCCAAAAATTGCCTCATAGGAAATCCAAATGAACATCCTTGGACAGACTTCCATGCCATCTTCCAACTATCCACCTTAAGATGTGATGTGATCCAGGCATTTTTCACCATCCAATTACTGTTCAACAAAACACAGAAGAAGCATCAATGGCACCACTGTCTATCAAAGAGAGAGCATTATTTGTAAAGGTCACATGGATACAAAAGGCCCTGCTCCACCACCCCCATTACAACATTCAGAATGAAAGGAAATGAGTGTCTTTACTGGAGGAAGCCCTGGCAGAGGCTATGAATGTTTTTTAGGTCTGGCATTAACCAGGCCCTTCTGTGAGATATCTATCTATCTATCTATGTATATGTATGTATATATGTATGTATGTATGTATATATATATGTATGTATATATATATATATATATATATATTTATTTATTTATTACCTACTGGCAGTCATCAGTAGGTAGCTATAGTTGGGACCTAGTTACTATTGAAAAAGGGTTTTTAGGCTTGCCTGTATCTTTCGCACCATTTGAATCTTCATGATATTTTCCAAAAAAAAGTACTCTTGTTGTGCATGGAAACTTATGGGGTGTCTGTCAAGCAGGGGTCGAGAAAAAGGGGGAAGGGTAAAAAAAAAAGTGCATTTCCCATTTTAATTCTCGGAGACTTTAGACACAACTACAGCCCGAACTGCTGGTCCAAATTACACCAAATTTGGCAGAAAGGTAGCTCTTGGTCCAAAAAGAGTGCTTTTTGTTATTTGGTGTAAATCAGTGTGGTAGTTTAGGAGAAACTAAAGGAAATCCAATTTGTGCATCTAGGGTCACAATGAATTCACAAATACTGCCAATCGTATTAAAGCCCCTGGGACCACCAACTGCCTGGGGCAAGATAATTATAATATGCAGGGGTCGTGCAGCCCCCTCTGTGCCCCAGGGACTGCCACCTCCCCGGGGCAAATCCTCATAAAAATATCCTGCAGGGAGGCCTTCACATCACCCCCATGCCCCAGGGACCACCACCTCCTTGGGTCAATCAACTATTTTGTATGCAGACCCCACCACCACCTCATAGCAATGAATATAATGTATGAGGGGGTTGTGTGACCAAGGGACCACCCCTTCTCTGGGGCTAAACTAAAATATTGGAGCCTACATGGTCCTGGAGACCGCCACCCCTCCTGGGCTGGCTCCTGCTATCTCCTGCGGTGCCCATCTTCAAGAGGTAGCTATTTGCTTTTGCTCCACTGGAGGTGACCGTATATCTCTGCTTTCAGCTGTTTGCCACCTCCTGCTTGCTGAAAGTGGAGGTTTCATCTCTTTACCTTCACACAAATATGCATGTAGGGAAAGAGATGAAAACATTGCTCCAGCAAGCTGGGAGCTGCTATTTAAAACAGCTCCCTGCTTGCAAGAGCAGTGAGAGCTCCCGTAAGATGAGGGGAGCCTGCTTGGACTACAGGTACCTTGAAGATCCCCCTCACCCCCAGTCCAGTCACTTTGTGTGTCTGTCTCTTTCTCCCATTCCCATCCCATCCCATCATGGGATGGAAGAAAAATAACTTGTTATTGCTATGGTCTCTCCATACAAAAAGATCAAAGCGTCTCACTAGCAAGATGTTTAGTTAGAATGTTATAGTATTGTTGTGATGCACAGTGCAACAAGGTCACATATGGCTTACTGGTAAATCTCTTGGACTGTCACTCAGCATGTTAAATATTCAATTCCTCCTATCTCACGGTAGTGTGTGTGTTTATTTACTACTGTTTTGATTGTTAATCATACCTCCTGATTGAACACTGAAGTCTTTATCCCAGCAAAATCTTTTACTTGAATGCCATAAAGATGTCTGGACACTGCATAGTAAGGAATCACCTGTGGCCTACTGGTTAAGGTATCAGACCATCACACAGATGGTTGAGGGTTCCATTCTAGGTGTATCAGTTGTCATTCTCAGCTTTTCATTTTTGTCAAATTCTAAAACGTAAGATAGATATATATATATACATACATACATACAGAAAGGTGATCTCCCTCCTAAGGACAGGCCCGGCAGTAAACCTCCATCGCACATGGCCAAGTCATTATA
Source organism: Pleurodeles waltl (assembly GCF_031143425.1). NCBI lineage: Eukaryota > Metazoa > Chordata > Amphibia > Caudata > Salamandridae > Pleurodeles > Pleurodeles waltl. The sequence continues at coordinate 181,464,274 of NC_090448.1, read as the reverse complement.
AGGGCCGTGCAGCCAAACCCTGCTGCAAATGGCTGAGGGCCATGCATGACGTGGTGTTGGGTGGTTATAGTGGGTTGGCCACAAGGCCTGGCAGCAGGCCAGGCCCTGTGACCAGACCCCTGCCACACACGGCCAAAGGCTGTATGGGGTTGGATGGTTAATAGGGGGTTGATTGCAAGGTCTGGGTGCAGACGAGCTTCAGCTATGTGTGGCGGTGGTTGGATTAATGTTTGGTAATTAAATATTACTTTGTTACAAACAAAATCGAAATTTACTGTAATAAAACAGAGGTTACAGAGATAATATAGTTCTGAAATAGAATTTCTTTTTAATGTAGAAATTCACTAAAAATAACAAAGGTTACATGGATGTTATAGTTAAGTCTACAATTTACATACATAAAACTATAGAATTTCAGCAATTATAGGTAGTTATCTCAAGGAACTTGCTCGTGCCCTAAGGTAACTACAAATCGCGCTCTCACCATATATTGCTAATTCCCCGCATATTACATCACTCATGAATACTTCTGTGACCTTGATAATATCAGCCTAACATTGGCTTTAAAATTGTTGATGATGAGAACTGCATGGCTGGGGTTGAGAGCTATATAGTTACTTGAGATAACTAACAATACCTTCTAAATTTCTATGGTTTTGTGTGTGTAAAATGTTAACAGGACTGTAACTTCCCTTGTTTTTTTAATTGAAAATATGTATTTATGTTTATATATTTCTGTATATTTTTTCCCCGCTAGTGGCTTTTGGACCACTGCTTAGTGGTTCTTAACATTTATCTTCTGTCCGCTACACTTGGGAACACTGAGTCAGTTCACTTCAGCCATTAGCTAACTTCAATGTGAGTGAATGCTTTCTTCTCTTTCACAAGGAGCACAAGTGCTGAACAGGCATTACAATGGCAGGGACTTATGTAGCGTGTGCCTCTGCCTTTTGAGAGCAAAACAGATTAGTAATCCTACACGTTGTTTTTATTAGCGAGAACCCATCAGCTTCCCTACCCCCAAACAGTATTGTTGCTCGAAAACCGTGGCAAAGTAAAGCTATCGTTGACAAAAGGGAAAGGCTGGCAGCCAAGGCCAGACATACTCGTTTTTGCAATTCTTCTTTTTATTGAATTTGAAACCTGAATGTAGTAAGTATAGTGGATTATTCTTTCAAATGTTACCTCTAAGTATATGCTGAAAACTGTTCTGCCTCTTGAATTCCGTTTTTTATTATTGGAGATCTTTAACGAAATCGCAAGGGTGTGATACTTATATTTTGCAGTAAGAAGAAGGAGCTACTTGTTCAAATATTCTGCATATTTTTATTTTCGAAAACAAATGGTAAACGTCTTTATTTGGCTTTAGCTTACAAACATGTTCTCTATAGATGTACATTGCAAAAGTTGAATCAAGTGAAAATAATACTTGTGACACCAGAAATCCAATAATGATTATCTCTTGAACCTTGAATGTAGATTGGTTGAAAAATCATCTTTTAATCAGGCCTCCACAATGGTTACTTTCCAGGTCAAAGCATTAGCTGTGACTTTGTGGGCACACTGCAGCTGTTAAAACAATGTGAATTTTATCGGTGGACCACTGCCAAGTAAGACTTGCCGCTCGTTCTTCTGCTTTGCATCTCTAGATTCAGCTCACATCCTGCCTTGCAGTGGCTCAGAGCATTGCACTGCTATGTCATGCTGAATAATTTGGAGCGTTTAGCACTTTAACTGTCTCATTGCAGACAGGCCAATTAGAATAAATACTATTTATTTTAGTACCTAAAATGCAGCGGGGGGAAATGAGATGATCTTGCAATATAGGCACGTTTTTCCAACATATCCTGGGCTCTCTGTTTTCTTGCAAATTTAACATGAAGCAGAAAAATAATGCAAATAATTAAAATGGCAGAGCTGGAAAGCTGATTTTTATTGCATCAGCTGGACGAAATTACTTTGAGTGGAAAAACTCACCTTAAAGTTAGCAGGTCCGAAGAGTTTATGGAGAGAGGTCATGGGTGTTATTTTAAGTCTCTGCATGATAAGACAAGCAGACAAAACACAAATCTACTTTTCTGAAATCCAGCCTCGATCTACAGTTAAACAAATATCGGTTACCAAATTAATAACAGTAGTGTAAGCGTCCCACAATCCGAGTCGGCCGCTACACCAATAGCAACAGTGAAAACCTCCCTTAAGCACATATAATAGTCACAACATGTACAGCGGAAAGGCAACAGTCCAGCTCCCCTCCCACACACAGAATTAGTACATATGGGAAAGCAGCAGCGCAAGGTTTCTTTAGAGGCAGAAAAAGAACATTTCGACCTCAGCAGCTCTTGATTTTCAGCAAAAGAGCTGCATTGCGTGCAACGCACACGTAAGCAGTAGCACGAAAGAGCAGTTTTCACTCACACTTAGTGCAACCAAGACAACCGCAACACATTATCAACTAGCAAAAAATAGAAATACATTACGGGCAACAACATGGCAGGCTTCTCTCGGAGCACGAGCACAATGCTTAAAGAATTGTAAGCTTCTCTCATATGCATATGATTCATTTGCTTAAACACTTCTCACACACTCCAAGTGCAATGCTCGCTTCCGTCGTGTACACAAATACGTTACAGGCCGCCACATTGCATGTGTGACACAAACACACTCCGAGATAGCAATAGCATCAGATTCCCTCTCACACTGTTGAGGTATGGGTGCGCAGCGCATGCTTCCCTGGCAGGAGCATGTGCACATGCATAGTAGTAGAGTAAAGACCCTTCTCAAGCAGCACAATTGTATAACAAGTGGCCTTTTGATCTCGCAGATGGGGTGCTGGCCAGCAAGGTATGACCAGGTTTCTTGATGCCCTCCGATTGCCTTCTGGTTGTTTTGAGTCAGTGGGCAGGACTTAAACACAGTCTGCATAAATGTGTAGCCCCTAACCGCCTGGCACCATTTCTTTTCAGTGTACAAGTTGAGCAGCCACCGGCATTACCTCTGGTGCGTTGCTGGGGGAGAGCAGCGAGGTCTGACATTGCATTCATTCTGCCTGTGATAACAAGTAGCATGGAGAGTATGGACATGATTCACAGCAGTATTTGATATTTTTTAAGGAAGGCCAAAATAATTTTCACAGCTGGTTTTCCTAGGGAAGTAGCAACTTGTAATAATTGATCTTACCAAGCATTCTGACCTTGATGATGGGGACGTAGGTGCCAAACTCCCCATCCCTGGGTACTGCACTGGTGGCAGAGATTCCAGTGCAGAGAACAAACACAAATTAGTTAAAACATGAAAACAAGTAAATGCCAACACAACAATGTTGATAGGCTACAAAATCCGACTTTGAAATCCAGAGCATTCACTTGGTTCTGGAGGGAAGTGGCTATGAAGACTGAACAGTAGTGCCACCACCCCATAATCAAATCATGACATGCCCACAACATTATCCACTTTGTAATTTTAACAGTCTTTATCAGAAGACCAGGAAGTAAAAAGGCAAGGATGTGTAGTGTGATTTATTTCCATGACTGAAGCCCACTGCTCTTTAAATATGTATGCAATACATTTCCTTCTTGGAACTAGTGCAGTTATTTCACAAAACACAAAATGGCTGGGATGAATTATTGTTCTTCATAAGTAATATTTACTATTTTGTTGTGCCCAGTGAAAGGTTCCAGCAATTTAAACCTGAGCTCCACACCCAGTAGGTGTGACACAGAGCAGACGGACTTACTTTAAGAACATGTGTCAAGAATTTAGATGTATCAAAGCAGGTAAAAAGTCAAAAACGCAATGCAATAAAAAGCCCACTCCACCTTATAAAATTAAAGAAAAGTTTAATATGCAAACGGGCACCCAGATGGCAAAAATCGAATAATGGTAACTGGATATGATTCTTCCGAAAGAAAAAAAAAAAAGTAAACTTTTAAGTGAAAAAGCACCACAAATTGCTAATGGTAGTGAATGATCGTGGAAGACCAGGACCTTGGCGCATTGAGAGGATATTTCTTTGGAGTGTGGGTCAGATACACAAAGTAGATTGGCCCCTCTAAGGCCTGGAAATAGGCAAATGCAAACATTTGAAAAATTATTTTAAATTTATATCTGAAAAGTGATTTTGTCTGTTATTTGATGGGAAAAACTCTTCTCCATGCGGGACCAACCTGACGTTCAATCCGATGTCATGGACTGCTGGTTGCCTAATTTTTGTGGTCAGCTCCCTTGAAGCTCTTAAACTTTGCAGGTAAAGTTTGAAAAAGTTACCAAACTACTTTTGCAGCCCAATCAACCACAGGCCTACGCTTCCAAGGCCCCCAGACTTAAGACTTTTCTTTTCACAGGTCACAGATGCAAAGTGCAACAGGTTCAATCTGCTGGTATGGTTTTTACTACTTAGTGCCATTTCCAAAATACAGTATTAATATTTTAATCTGTACTCTTGAATTTACAACATAGGACAGCTAAGCATATTAGTGCTTTATTTGTTTCTCATATAAAAAAAAAAAAAAAAAAGTGAGGTAAAACAATAGTTGAGCCTGGAAGCACACTATACACTTCTAGTGCTTTCAGCTATTATCCCTTAAAGCTATAACATTATGCTCCATTTTGTTCATTTGGCTATGTGAATATTTGATTTTCATAGTTTAACAACACATGATATTCTGGTACTGGGTAAAGCCATTCCTGGCATTAGATTCCATTCCTTCACTTGCCAAAAAAAAAAATCATAGCTAACTTACTTTATGAAGTCGGGCTGAATATGTTCTCATGACATTGGGATAGTGTGTTCAGGGACAGATGTCTAATGTGTTTTCACAAAAGAAGATTTATCCTAATTCTCTTCATTTGTTTGCCGGTTTTATAAATTACATTTTGTCACTCGTATACAAATACCTGTAACGCCATATAGATACTATACTGTACTCCCACTCTCTTCTAAACTCTTCTAAAGCCACATTTCTGTGAATTGAAACTGCTTCAAGGCAGTGTATGAAGCACACACATATTTCACTGAAAAACAAGTTTTGGCTCTGTGCAGCTTGATATAAAGGGGGATCTAACAAAATGGTTATTGAATTAACTGAAATATTAATTCCATTATTCCTGCCTTCTTACTAAATCAGTCAGGCAATCTTTAAGGACTATGAAGGAGTAAATCCTTATCTTGAAATACCAATTTTAAAATCTCACTTACTTAGAACCATTGCTTTAATGCTCTACAAGCACCAGCTAAAACTTCCTTCACATGGATATCAAAACAAAAACCCAACTTTAGTAGGGAGCTGAAACCCAAAATATTGTCTATATTTGAATGAAGGTTTAATTTGATAAACACTTAGGACTTGTTTCCAGTACATAGTCATAATCTGATATTTATAATCCTATGTAAAATTCAGTTATATTTTTTGGTCAGCCTCTGCTTAAATTACATTGGCCAGTTAAGTTGTACTTCTTTGCAAAGGCCCATGTTACTGTAGTTGTGCAGGCGCACAATGTAGAGAGGTAAATACGTTATTTATTGGAAATTAGGCCTGCTTCATTATTCAATGACTGAGTGTGACGGGTCTGATCAATCCACATGCTCTGCAAACTGCAGTGTAACTGTGTGAAGTAACTGTTTATACTATGTAACATCTGTAAATGTACAGGTTTCCTGTGTTAAAAGTATATATTAAATAATACTAACTTCATGGACCCATCTTAATGAAGATCGTGATCAACATTGTGTGTATTCTGAGCTCTTTTTCGCGCTCAGGTCCTGATTACGAGTATATGTGATATTAATTGAAGATGATGATAAATACAGATACGATGGGGTACATTGTTTTTCGAGTGTGATAGGTAATACCTATTTATGCACAGGCTGGAATACATCTCCAGAGTCTTAATCAGGGCCTTAGACTTCTTGGTCCTATTAGACCAACACAAATGTACACTTCAGGTCACCAATCACGTTTGTCTTCAAAACTATTTGCTGAGGTGTATATGAACCATTCAGAAACTGCGATCATGGTGGTTCACCAACATTTTCAAATCAGTATTTTGCCCTTCAGGGATGCATGAAGTTTTGCACCTAAGTTGAATTTAAACTCTCTAATTGCTTTGGGGATGGAGAAGTGTGGATCTTTTGAAAACTTAAAATTACCGTTTTAAAACTATTTTCTAAATCTGACCCATAGTTTATGGATTTGTTTATTTTTCCTTACATTTCGTATTTGCAAAATACGCTTTAATTGGACTGAATGGGTGGCTTAATGTAAAAATATATGGAAATGCTCAGAATATGTTAAAGCTTACTTGGAGTTTAGCTCTTTAGCGCTGCCTTTTAATTTAAGGACAGATTCTCATGCTTTGCTTTATTTTGTAACATTTCTTTTCCTAAGTACTCTGATGGAGGCAGTCATACGTGGCTGCTGGTACGTTTTAATGGCCCTTCGCACTTAAACATCTATTCCTAAGGCAACCTCCCATGCATAAAACAGCCTATCACCCTCGTGGGATGCTTCCTGTGCGGCTTTACTACGGATCACGATGAGGTTCCATGGGAACAGTAAATGTCAGCATTTCCCTTCACCCAAAAGACAGTTTATGGTCGACTGTATTCCAAGTAATGCTGTTTTTTTTTCCCTCCTAAATGCGATCAATATAGTGAAATATGACGTTATGTCAGTGAAGTGTATGATAAGATTAATAGTAACTGGATGTGTATCTGATTCTAGTCGTAAAACTTCAACAAGCATAGGTATAGCCAATAAGTGTTTAGGCATGAAGCGCATTATCCAGAAAACAGCAGCTATTTTTTTTCTTTTTTTTTTTTTAAGTTTGTTAGCAGGGTCTTTTGCTTTAGATATCAAATGGCCAACTTACTTGCACTGCCACTGAAACTGCAGATTAAGCTAAAAATATCATTGATATAGAAAACACCTACTGCGTGATGAAAGCTGCCAAACACAAGGAGACACGGGACACGAAATATGGCTAATGAGTGGTGTCAGTAGGAAAAGCAGATACACAAGCCAAGTGCCCTGAAGCCTGCTTGTTACACAACTGCAGCAGGGCAAAGCAGGCCCTAACCTTTTGTGACTATCAGACATAACGGGCAAGTGGGGTGGGTATCAGAAAAGAAGAAGGGCCACAATGTATTCTGAAAAGAAAGAGCAATATCCTAATTATGCAGGTTGTAAGCTTTTGTCCTCTGCAACATAAGTAATAGGTCACTGTCATAAAAGTGTCAAAAGCAACTTTCCAACAATGGTTCTCTCAGTTTAAATTTGCTTTTATAATGTAAAGCTGGGTAAAGTGACCAGTGACTAGTTAAAGACAGTTTATTTTTGCTTAATCGTCAGAAACGCAAAAGATGCAGCAAATGTAGCTTGATATGTACATGAAATCATTTGGGAGGTTGCCAACTCTGTTCCAGTCTCTATGTGAATTTTTAAAAGCCAGTGACTCAGGGCCATTCATGCCATATTTATGCAACAACAAAACATGCGTTTGCAAGTGTGAGCAGCCATACAGATCTTTACAGCCATCTGCTGCAAGTTTTTTTTTTTTTCTACTCTGAACAATAGTAAATTAGCTGCAAGTAGTAGTGAGAGGGTTAAATAGTTTGTAGGGTACCTAAAAAGAGAATTTATTTAAAAGAAAAGGCCTCAGCACTAAGCACCACACGAAACTTGCCATTTTGTAAAGTTTAAATAAAAAATGTATTTGTAGCGCTCATCATACATACAATGCACTGTATGGTTACCATTCAGGTGGATACTTTATTTTATACCAAAAGAACAGCATACTTTGACATAATATATATATTTTTGAGCATGTTTCTAAGCCTTTTTGAGTGCTCATCGGCTCCTGTTCACAAACTTGTTCGCACCCCTGATACAAAGTTGCCCTTCTTATGAAACAGCTTCGTTGGTATGAAGTAATTAGACATACTGACTGGGAGCTGACTCAGCATTTGACTTGCATACCGTGGAAACTGATGTCACATTGGAACTGCCTAATTAATGGCCGCACTCAGATCGGAATATTCAGAAGAGAAGGCTTTGAAAGAGGCGCAAAGAAATTGCTGACATGAATTGCAGCTATAATATAAAAGTAAATACAGGCAACATTTTAAAAAGGTAACTCTCAAATGTAAAAGCAAAAAGGCATAAAACCCGCAAAGAAAAAAAGTAAATGAATTTGTTACATTAATAAAATATGCACGCATGGATTGAGGAAAGCGTTGTACGTACTGCCACCTAGTGGCTTGCATAAACAAAGTATTCCCAGTAATTGCAAAGTACACAATAAATAATGTTTGAGATGAAAAAAAAAAAAAAGTGCTCTAAAACCAGATAAAGCATGGATCGGGAAGCGTGTGCCTCTTGAAGATTGAAAACAAGACCACTGATGAGATGAACAAAATGTGATCTAGAACCAGATAAAGCGCATTGATTGTGAAATGACACCGCTTTGAGGATGAAAACGAAGTGCGACCACTGCAAAACATGACCAGTGCTGAGATGACCGAATGTGTACTAAGACCAGATAACGTGCGGCGATGTTGAAGCGTGCGCCGCGTTGAGGATAGAAACAAAACACGACCACTGAGGGGAAGTGCTTGTCCCAATTAAAACAAAAATAAAAAATACGATTCCTCAGACAGACAACGAAATGAGACAAGTAGAATAGTACAAGTCTTGTACCACTGCTCTGTGGGAGTTAACAATTGCCAAAAAGGTGGGAGAAAGAGCCACGTTTAACCACTTACAAGCAAGTTAATTTTAAGGGCAATTACACTGACAAATGAGAAGAAGGGGTGGGCTGTGAGCCCACAACTACACACAACAGGTCGCTAGGTGACAGTGCAAGCACTGTCCAGGGCCGACCTAAACATGAGCCAGTATTGCCCTTTTGTAAAAACCTGATGCAAGGCCCTTTTTCATGCTCTTAGCAGCACCAGTAAACTTCCATGATGACAATGAACTGACTTACAAATTTGCAGGTTTTTGTGTCTGGTGGTTGTGTTTTTCACAAATACATAGTACATCTGTGGTGAAATATTCGTATGTGAGATTTTATTCTGTGACACAGTTAAAGTTCTAGGACATCAGTGAGTTGCTTTCTAGTAATGGGATAGTTGTCCATGTGACATTATGGAGGACGAAGTGTAATCATTTCACCAGGGGCTTTGATGTATATAGTTTGAGGTGAAGATCCAATGCAATAACTTCAGCTATATATTAATGCATTGGGGTCCTGATTCAGCGCCGTACCTCGATGGAGAAAGTTTATTTAATCAACATAATCACACTGATGGTGCAATTTTATTACAAGACCGGAGGCTCATATTATGCAGTCTTTTCTTGCTTTAATTCTCAATAGCAGCCAAGTAAAAGGACTACAGTACCCAGAAAAAAAACACAAACTACAACGATGACATCATAGTTGAACAGCCAATCAGATATCGTGCAGCAATACTAATATCTTAACTGCGAGCAACAAGTCCTCTTTTCTTGCTGCTCGCAGTCAAGATAAGTACCTCCATTATTTTTCCTCATATTACGTTTATAACAAATGCCTGGTTTCACTTATTTGTATTGGCAACATGTTTCTGTTTAAACGCGCGTCTTGTGCCTATGCTTAAACGCGCGTCTGTTGTTTTACATGCAGCGTGTCTTTCAACGGTTGTTTTTTTTTGACCGTTGTAGACTCGCGCGTGCACGCGCGTCATTCCTGTCATTCCTGTCATTCCTGTCATTCCTGTCATTCCTGTCATTCCTGTCATTCCTGTCATTCCTGTCATTCCTCTCATTCCTCTCATTCCTCTCATTCCTCTCATTCCTCTCATTCCTCTCATTCCTCTCATTCCTCTCATTCCTCTCATTCCTTCTTGACGGGGCCCGCGTTCCGACCGCTATTTCGAGCACATTTTCGCTCATTTGCTTCCCGGCCGGTCTCAGCACCCCGTTTTTGGCATTTTGAGCGCTCGAACGCTTCAGTCTCCTCTCCGGCTTTGCCTTCATTAGAGTAACCGCCCCTATTTCCTGGTTCCTGCCCCCTTTAGCCACTCCCTCCTTTTCTCTCCACATTTAACCCCTGTTTCTCCAGTTTTTCCTCTAATTTTCAGGTTTATTGTTTTTCTTTTTATATATACTTATTTTAGTATACCTTTCTGACTTTGCTGTCAATATGACTGATGAGGAAGATTCTCAAATATTTCAAGAAAATTTAAAATCTTTTATTAAGGACTCTGTCCAGCAGGCAGTGGCTGTTTCCATGTCAGAGGTAACAAAAAATTTAGAAGCCTCCTTTTCCAAAATTATGACTTCTTCCAAGGTGCCTGTTAACAAAGGCAAGAAACGTGCGGCCTCCCTCCCGGTGCCGTCCAAAGGCGTTTCTTCTGGTCCTTCCACCCGAGAGGTATCTAAATCGGGTCCCCCTCCTTCTCCAGTTCATGTCACACATTTGAGAGACACTGATGATGACGATGATGATTCTAGTCACACCGATGATATGGACGGATCTGCAGATCCATTTTTGTGTGGGCCTCTGGAGAAAAGGCGTAAAATTTCTCCAAGTGACGGTGGTGCCATTCACCCTGTGTCTCATATGTTAGTGGACCAAGCTGGCGAGCCCTTATTCGACCCTTCCTTTATGGTTCACCCAAATTCGAAAGAGTGGTACCCGTCTGATCATGTGGCTGACCATGTTTCTTTCTTTTTACGCCATCCCCTCGACAAAGCTACTCGCAATAAGCTTAAGTCCGAGTGTCCTCGCCCCTCTCTACCGAATAACATTACTTCTACCCCGGTCATCGATCCCAACATGCTGATGTTTTTCACCAAATTTGGCAAAGATCCCAAGAAGGGTGTTGATAGAGCTTGGTCAGGATGTCAGGACAAGCTCCTGGATTTGGTGGGTCCTCTCACCAGAATTTTCGACTTAGCGGAAGAGGCTAAAATGGACAACAGTCCTATCGATCCTGAAGTTCTTTCGAACTGGGCGCAACGCGCTATCTGCATGCTGGGTAATGCCAATACTCAGCTATCGATTGAAAGGAGGAAAAGTCTCCTGTTGAAGATTGATCCTAAGCTGGCCTCTTTGGCCTCCAAGGATGATGGCCCGTTGGCTAAAGGCCAATTATTTGGGGACTCTTTCATCAAAGATCTGGGGAAATATGTGTCCACCTTCGCCTCCCTGGACAAGGCCCGACTTTCTATGAAAAAGATTTTTTCATCTCGGGTTTTTGCCAGGGCTGGCAAAGGTAGGAGTCGCTTTGCCGGCCGCTCCATCAGAGGCCAATACGCCAACAGAGACTCCTACGGTCAGCAATCCTAGCTTGAGACCTACACGGGATACAAACCAAGATTCTATCCCCGTCGATCAAGAGGTTACCGTCACAGAGGTTACGCCAACAGGGGAGACCAAACCTCCGGTAAGTGTTTCCAGTTCTGGCCTTCCTCCAGTAGGAGGCAGATTGGCTCTATTTCTAAATTCATAGTTTTCTCTCACCTCAGATCCCTGGGTAATTCAATCCATTCAAGGGTACCTGTTAGAGTTTTATCAAACCCCAATTCAATCCTGTGTTCCTCTTCCCCTAGTTTTTTCCCAGGATCAAACCGAGCTTCTGCGCCTCGAAATCCACTCTCTCCTTTCCAAACGCGCGATAGAACCCGTCCCTTTCGACCCTTTGGGTTTCCTCAGCACCATCTTCCTGGTCCGAAAGAAAAATCTGAAATTTCGTTTGGTGTTGAACCTAAAGGCTTTCAACAACTTCATCGTTTATCGACACTTCAAGATGGAAACTATTCTCCATCTCAGGGACATTCTGCTTCAGCACGATTGGCTGGTCAGGTTAGACCTTCAGGATGCCTACCTCACAGTGCCAATTCATCACTCACATCGAAAATTCCTTCAATTCCAGTGGCTAGACTCCTTTTATCAATTCAGAGTTCTTCCCTTTGGGCTTTCTTCCGCTCCTTGGTGTTTCACCAAAATTCTCAAACCCGTTGCGGCCTTTCTCCGTTCTCACGGGGTTTGTCTAATCCTTTATCTAGACGATTTTTTGTTGATGGCACAAGACAAACGTCTTCTTCTAGACCATCTTCAACTCTGTCAGAACCTTCTTCTCAGCCTAGGCTTTCTTGTCAATTTTCAGAAGTCGGTCCTAATTCCGACTCAAAAGTTAGAGTTTCTCGGTTTTCTAATAGACACTACTCTCTCGGTGCTTCAGCTTCCTCAGCACAAAGTGTCCTTAATCAAGAAAGAGATTCGTCAATCCCTATCCCTCCCTCACATCTCCCTCAGGACTCTGGCTCGTCTAGTGGGGCTTTTGGCTTCCTCTATTCAAGCCATCTTCCCAGGTCCTTTACATTATTGCGCCCTTCAGCGGCTCAAAATCCGTCCTCTTCACAAAGGCCTCGCTTATTCGGATCCCTTGGTCCTAGACGCCAAATCCAAGGAAGAACTTCTATGGTGGCTGACACATCTAGATGCCTGGAACGGCAGAACTATCTTCTCTGCCGCCCCAGATCTTGTATTAGAATCCGATGCAAGTCGGACAGGTTGGGGCGCAAGATGTGGTCAGTTCTCGACTGGGGGCGCATGGTCTCTGAAGGAGTCCTTCTTGCACATCAACAGTTTAGAGATGCTTGCAGGTTCCTTTGCCATCCGCACTTTTGCAAAAAACAGAGTAAGTTGCACCATCCTCCTCAGGATGGACTATTTGTCTGCCGTCAGGTATATCAACCACCTAGGCGGTACCAAATCCAAGATTCTTTCCACGTTGGCGAAACACCTTTGGGAATATTGTCTTCCTCGTCGGATCTCGGTCAAGGCAGTGTTTCTGCCGGGCAGGCTGAATACGGTAGCAGATTGGTATTCCAGACATCTTCACGATTCCAGCGATTGGCAATTGCACCCTTCTATATTCAGGCAACTTACTTCCATCTTTAGCGAAATGTCCATAGACCTTTTCGCTTCTCGCCTCAACTCCCACCTTCCTTCCTATTTCAGTTGGAGGCCAGATCCGCAGGCTCTAGCCACGGATGCTTTCCTTCAGATTTGGCCGTCATCCCTTCTTTACGCTTTTCCTCCCTTCCTGTTCATTCCTCGGGTCCTTGCCCAAGCACGCAGACAATTATCCACTCTGGTACTCGTAACTCCTTTCTGGCAGACTCAACCGTGGTATCCAACTCTATTGGAGCTGACAATCGATCGACCTGTCTGGCTTCCTCACTTCCCCAACCTCCTTTTGGATCCCCAAGGCCATCAACATCAGTTAGTTCTCAACGGCTCCTTATCCCTCATAGCCTGGAGGATTTCGGGTCGTCCTGGAGAACCCCAGGAATTTCGGAAGATGCTGCTAAACTCATCCAACAGGCCAGGGCCCCTGGGACCTCCAGAGCCTACAAATCCGCATGGGCCCTTTGGAGCAGCTGGTGTTTGGACAGGGATTCAGATCCCTTTTCAGCTAATGTAGTTTTAGTTATAAATTTCCTAGCTTCTTTAGCTTCTCAGGGTAAGGCCTATCGCACTATTAACATTTACAGATCTGCCATCTCTGCTGAACATCAAAGAGTCGACGGCAGGCCAATTGGCGAACATCCTCTCGTCTGCCAATTATTGAAGGGAGTAAGATACGTTTTTTCCACCGTCTCCTAAATATAATGTCATGTGGGACGTTAATCTGGTATTGAAATTTCTCACCTCTTGGCCCGATAATGATTTGCTCTCTCTCAAACAACTGTCGGCCAAGTTAACCATGCTTTTATGTCTAGTTTCTATTAAACGTGTCTCAGATGTTAAGGCATTGGATGTTACTTCCTTTTTCTTTTCCCCCCTTGGTGTTTCTTTCCAGGTCAAGAGACGTACTAAAACTAATTTAGCTTGTGTTAATTATCCATTTTTTCCCTCTCAACCCAAACTATGTGTTGGAAATTGTTTGAAAAGTTATGTGACTCGTACTGCAGATTTGAGATCATCCTCTGCCTCTCAATTACTTATTTCCTTTCAGAAACCTCATAACCCTGTTTCTTCCCCTACTCTAGCTCGTTGGGTTAAATGGGTCATGTCCCTAGCTGGCATTGATATAGGTTCTTTCGGTGCCCATTCGGCTAGAGGAGCTATGGCCTCTCGCGCCTTTTGGGCAGGATCCTCTTTACAGGATATTCTCAAGACTGCAGATTGGTCGAATGAAAGTACGTTTAGAACTTTTTATTGTAAGCCGATTTCTCATGTTTCAGACTCTGTCATTGCTATGCTTTAAACATGCATAATATGAGCCTCCGGTCTTGTAATAAAATTGAGATTTTCCTAGCCTTGGTGTCTGAAAGGCTAGATTTTATTAAAGACACGGAGGCGAGTATTATCCCACCACTGTTTTAACCCGCCCTGTATCTTTCTTTCAGTGCCAACTCCCTCTTCCAGCGTTGGCTCGTCATGATTCACGCGAACAACTCCTACCGACTTTGGTTTAGCCCTTCAACGTCCATTCTTCCCAGACTGCGCTCCGCTATCGCCATTTTCGAGATTGTTGCATGGACATTGTAACTTTGGTTTCTATTTTCTATGCTGTTTTGTTTGTTACTTCTCCTCTTTAGTTTTGCATCAAGAAAAGAGGACTTGTTGCTCGCAGTTAAGATATTAGTATTGCTGCACGATATCTGATTGGCTGTTCAACTATGATGTCATCGTTGTAGTTTGTGTTTTTTTTCTGGGTACTGTAGTCCTTTTACTTGGCTGCTATTGAGAATTAAAGCAAGAAAAGACTGCATAATACTCGCCTCCGTGTCTTTAATAAAATCTAGCCTTTCAGACACCAAGGCTAGGAAAATCTCAATTGTGTGGTTTAAATAAACTCCCATTACAAGGCAGTTCACGAAGTGTGGCATCTTTTTTGCTGTTTGGATGTCAGTGGGGGTGATCAGTGAAGCCCCCTTGCCAGCACCAGTCTGCAGAGCACACCAAATCCATAGACGGCATTCGTAGCAAAGATATATATTGTTGCCTGTAAGTAGTTATATTTAGGACCTACTTTCAATAGAAAAGGTGTTTTTACTTTGGCTTATAACTTTGGCGCTGTTTGAATCTACACACACAAAATATTCAAAACTAGTTTGAGGCTTACTTCAGCTGCTGTCTTGATCATTTCGGGGTGATTTGTCTAGCAGAGACAAAATTACACCATATTTGGCAGAAAGCTAAATCTTGATCCAGAAAGAGTGCTTTTTGTAATTTGGTGTAAATCGGTTCAGTAGTTTTGGAGTTAATAAAGAAAAAAGGTTTATGTATATCAAGACACACAGATCCATGCGCCAACAGCAATGTTGTGATTGGTTGGCCACAGCCTGAGAGAAAAGTTGCGACTGTCATTTTGTGAATTGGTCCACGGTTGCTAATTGGGGGGGGGGTAGGGTAAATAAAATGTAAGTACGATATGAGAAGACAGGAAATGAATCCTGACCCCATGAAACTGATGGAGGGGGCTGTGAGCTGCCACTCACGGGGGGACAGCAGTTAAAAAAACATACACCTACTTAAACCCCCATATGGCCACCCAAAAAACCACTCTCAGATCCACACAACCACTCCCGCACACATTTGCTCACAAAACCATTCACACACCCACTCAGACATACAGAGCCACTCATACACCTACACTAACGTCTGCTTATACACCCACTCACACACCCATGCAGCCACTCTCACCCACTCAGAGCCACTCACACATCCACTTGCAGACCCATAAAACCACTCATACTGACTGTACCTCAACTGACCAATACATCCACTCACAAATCAACACACACCCACACAACCACTTACCCACACAACCACTTACCCACACATGACCAATCACACCCACCCATACATCCTCTCACACACCCATACAGTCACTCCCACACACCCACTCATACACTCGCATGCACACACCTACAAAACCACTCATGCACCCACTAAAACCCACACAGCCACTCACCCACTCACACATCAGTATGCCACACCCACTCACATACTCTTATAGCTCCTCATACAGCCACTCAGACACCCACGCCAGCACCCACTCACACACATCCAAACATAGAGCCACACAGCCAGGCACTCACACACCCACAATGTGACGTTGGCTGCATGCGGCAAACACCCCTGCCGCTCACGGCCAAAGGCTATGTGCAATGTGAGTGTTGGCTGCATGCGGACAACCTCCCCTTCGAGCAAAGCCAAAAGCTATGTGCAGCATGAGGTTGGCTGCATGCGGCCGACCCCTCTGCCTTGCAAGGTCAAAGGCTTTGTGCAACGTGGGGTTGGGTGCATGCAGTTGCAAGGCCAAAGGCTTTGAGCAGAGTGGGGATGGGTGCATGTGGCCGACTCCACCCTCCCCCCCCCCCCCCCTATGCAAAGCCAAAGGTTTTGTACAGCGTGGGTTTGGCTACATGCAGCCGAACCTCCTCCCCCCCCCCCCCCAGCCAAAGGCTTGGAGCAGTGTGAGGTTGGCTGCATGCAGCCGACTCCCCCCCGCTCCCAGCCAAAATCTTTGCTCAGCGTGGGTTGACTGCATGTGGCCAATTCCACCCCCCCCCCCCCCCCACACCGCAAGGTCAAATACTGTGTGCAGCATGGGATTGGCTGCATGTGCCCCCCACCCCCAAGGCAAAGGTTATGCAGAGCATGAGGTTGGCTGCATGATGATATGCTCGTTCTCTTGCTACCTTCTAGTACTGTGAGATCAAATGCATCAAGCTCATCCAAGAGGAGGGGGTAGGATGTGAACATTGCACAAGGAAGAATCAAAATGGTGTTGGGGATGGAGGCTCCATGGTGACATAATTTAGATGCTGAACTGCATCTTTTTGCGCATGTGCATTTAGATCTTTGAACATGATGGCCATTTGCACTTTGAATGTGATTTATATTGCGCTACATACCTATGTGATTAAGGACGTTTGAACTGCATTTTTAATGTATTGATATCAGCCCTGTGGACTAGTTGCATACTTGTATAGCATGTCACTCTTGCACTTTGAATTTAAGGTTTATATGTGGTCCTGATACATGGGTCTTAAATCGGATCATTGAGGGGTTAGATTTGTATACCAAACCTGAACTATGCTATAATTTCGAATTACTGGATGTATGGATTTCATTTAGGATTATTGCTTAGAAGATTCCCATAAGATGTTATTCACTATCCTGCTTTATGCTCCTTAAGGAATGATGAGTCTCAGGAGGGGGGACACATGATTAGAATATAGAAAATAATGGATTATAGGAATAATAACCGAGTTATACCTCTCAACCATTAGGGATTCACAGCTATATTGATATTGTCTTGTTTACAATTATACACAGAGCACTTTAGGACAAGTAATACAATCTCTTATGTGTTTGAGAGGAAAGTCAAAGAAATAAGGAGATATACCTCTCATGAATGAATGAATGTTCCAAAAGGGGTTTAATGCCATGTTTATATCAGCCTGTTTACAATCATGCACAATGCACTTTAGGAGGAGCAATGGGGAAAAAAAAATAAACATTTTTTATGCAGTTGAGAGGGTAATTAATGGAATAATGAGCAGTTATAGTTTTTATAGATAGATTAATTAATGGAACATTGACTGTATGTGAATATGAAATGAGTCACCTATGTATCGGACCTTTAATTATTTCCAATATTGTGAACATGGGTCATAAAAGACTATGACGAAAACAATATGCAAAACATAGTAAGATAAAATGGTTATATTACTAACGTTTGAGTCGATATAAATCACAAATCTATATGCAGGAGAGTGTTTGTAATCCAATTTGAATAATGTAATGACATACATAGGTGCTGTGCAAATTGAGGAAGGAATGGAGGAAAAATGGATGCTGCAGTTGCCTGCTTGTTGTCAATGAGGTTGTAGCTCTAGTGCTCGGGGGCCAATGAAATGGGGAAAGGATTTCATGATAAAAAGATATCTAACATGATTGGTAGTGAGACTAAGTTGAAGGCATACAGCCAAAACATGTAGGCAGTTTCATTTTTTATCTTTGTCTGCACTGTTGAGAAATCAGGCACTTTACAAATAAAGAGTAATTCACTGGAAAAAGTGGACTGCAGACTGCGCTGGCGGTCCAGGAGAAGGACCTTGATTATGGAAAAATTATTTATCTATCTATCATACTCCTTGAGCGTTCACTTATGGATGGAGGTGGGTCCAAACACCATTTCTAGTCCAAATGTACTGTGGTCAGGAATGTAAAAGGTTTCCCATTAATGGTGCTCAAAGGAAGGTGATCTTATGATTTTTTTGCCAAACAAGAGTGTGAATGTAGTAGGAGATGGTATAGTTGTACACGGTGTACCACATAGGTGGATTTCAGTTTTGTTACCCTCCATTCAATCCCTCTGTTTTAGGATTCGTTCATGTTTCCAGACTTCGTGGAGAAGGGAGTTTGTTGGTGGGTACATCCTTGAGCCAATACAGTGTTAGCTTAGCAGTTCTAGTCTGGTTCTTCTGGAACTGTCCTACTACTAGGAAAGAATATGCATGAAGAATGATGGAAGAGTTTTTGTATCTTCTTAGGCTTAAGAGCTATATTAATATGTAGTGAAAGCAGGCGTGTTGTATATGATTAGTTTTTTTGGGATTGCTATGCTAACAGCTTAGATACAGAAAACAATAACACAATTCCCTTGAGGTCTGAGCTCTAGTAGTTGTCAAACCAATCCTTTTCCTCCAACCTCTAGTTCAACGGGTTCACTTTTATTTCCCATTCACTCACGGCTGCATCCAGAGAATGGAAGCTCCTCCCTCAGACTCTGCAAATAAGCTCAGTTTTTAGAGTCGAAGGATTAGCAGCACTAATGGTGGTATGTCCCTCTGGGCTTCATAGGCCCAGTTCTCGGTTTACCCCCTCCGGCAGCCAAGTACCTTGCAGTGGTGCAGCACAGTCCTGTTTTTGGATCGGCTGAGTTGGGCTGCACGCGGTCATACACAGCAGCACCTGGCAAGCACCGGATGTCTTTCCTGAGCTGCCCTACCTGCAGAAGCCAGACAAGCCAGGTGCTCAGGCTCCAGCAGACATTCAGTAAGTCTTGCCTTCCCTTGGTGGAGGATGGGGAGTGGTTTCCTTGCTCTGACCGTTTCAGTGGGAGCAATCTGGAAGTTGAGTTTGAGTCCACCTTGGTGACAGTTTCCAGAGCGACGACCCAACCTCTTGGCTTAAGCGTCTCTGGTGGCCTGTCCTGGCATTCTGGGTTGCCAAGCCACTTAGGCACATGGGCAACAGCCCGATCGCTGCAGAGACTGGTTTCTTCCACCACAGGCTTTGAACCCCCACAACGGTAAGCTACCTACCCCCAACCCTCACTGTATGAAGTCCACAAGTCAATGTAAGCACACTGCCAAGCCCAGTCAATATGGGGAGCGGGTTTCTCCCTCTGAGATCTGGCAGATCAGTTCACTGCATTCCCTCCTGGGAAACAGGGTCGCCATCACACAGGCTACTGCCCTGTCGATGCAGGCTGGATTCCGCACACCTTACAGAAACAATCCTCACACCAGGACTCCCTTCTAGGCATCACTCCCGCTCAAACTTTGCTCTTCTTCACAAGCACACCGGTCTTGGTGAGCAGGAAGGTACTGGTGCTCCGGGTTTCAGGCAGGTTATCCTGGATCCCTTGGGTGATGTCCCCTCACCCAGCAGGGAGACAAGCAGGCTGGGCACCTTGTCCTAGTCACAGGCAGAAGTATTGTAGAGTTTTCCGTCCTCAAACATCTCGGTTGGCTGCTTCACAGGTGACAAAGCTGGAGTTCTCAAACTCCCCTACTTATAGTTTTTTTTTCAGACTCCAAATGTGATTTAGGGTCTGGACCTTTGAAGATTTATGCTGGTATTCCGTTTCTTACTTTGAAATGGACAGATCTCCCCTCTTTCTTTGTCCTCCTGAAGGATGTCTCTTACAGCAGGCATGACTCTGTCATACCCACAATAAGATTAATGGGAGTGACCAGAGTTTACACCTGAATGTCAGCCACAGTGATGTGTGCATCACATGTTAATCCTTGGCCCTCAGCCCTACCCTTTGATTCCCTTATCAGCCCATCTCCCTCTTCCTGAGAGGTGCCCAGGCCCCTTCCTTGTTATGTCACTGAATCAAAGAGCTCTTTGAAATGCAGAGGGAGAGCCAGGCTTTGCCTCATCCAGTGCTTGTTCCACCCAGCTTACAAGAATGCAGAAAAATACAATTCTGTCTCGGGGGATTCATTTACTCTTCAGGTTTTTACCAGGCAGGCCTGGTTATTTAACCATGGGGGCTTCTAAACTGTGTACTTCCACAACACATACAACTGCCTAGTACTGTTGTCCTCATGTATTATGCTACCACTAGCCTTTCCACATGCAGCACATGCACTGTCTGGGCACACTGCCCAGCATTGCATTCTCTTTGTACTGCCTCCAAGTGTGTTGTTTAACAGCACACACTGCCAGCACACACAGATTTACCTTATGCAAACTGTACCACACCACCCTAGGTGTGGTATGCTCCTTGTGAGCATGCACACACCCAGTACATATTTTCATCACGCATACACTTCCATATGAACCTGATGTGACTGAGGTTATATTAAAGACAAATTGACTACTCAATATGCTGCCACTACCACTCTTGTGTGTTTAACTCCTGGTGAAGGCAGTAGTCTTCCACTATTGGAAGAATAGCACTTTGGTCACCCCTCCCAGTTCAACAAGACTGCAATCCGTGAGACAGGCCTATGTCATGGTGCACACATGATGTTTGCCTATGACACAAAATGAGCATTAGGGCTCCAGACAACAATACAGTTGCACAGTCCCATCAATTGGAGCTGAAGTGCTGTTAAGGGCCCCGTAGATAGGAGCAGACCCCATGAGGTTTTTGGTGTGCCAGACCCCAGTCATCCCCCTACTGTAAGAAAGAGGCTGCTGTCTCTCACTCACGAGGGGGCACCACCATTTCGGAAAGGGCTGGTCCGGAGTGCCTCCGCCCCAGTCCACTTAGCTGTGGGGGCCCAAGATTGATTTGTGGTGCTGCTTGCACCTGGTCCCCTGTTTTCTCTGCTGCACCGAAGAGGTCACATCCAGGGGCCTGACTGCTGTGAATCCCCCCACCTGACAAGGAGGCCATAGAGGCAGAGCGTGCGCGTAAGTCTGCTGGAGGTCCTGCACCGCCCCTGCCTCCTGGACTTCATCTGCATCCCATGCCATCTAGATTGAGGAGGCTGAGCCTAAAGACAAGGCTGGCCCACGGACGGACCCAGAGTAAGACAGTCCCCTCCCCCATGGAATGAGACCCAGTGAGCCAATGGGAGACCTAAAGGAGGGGTTGCAGCTGAGTTGCTTGAGTTTTGCTGACACTCTGGACTACCTGGAGATCCACAAGTTGTTGGGATTGTGGGTAACCCCGAGGGGTGATAGAGGGCATCCATGGATTCATCCATTTGCCCCCATGGGAGAACACTGCAGTCCTGTTAGCTGTGTGTGCACTGCGGAGCACCATCCCTGGTCTCCTTGAGGTCCCAGTCTGTGAGGAAGACGTGAGCTATCCACAAGCATGGGGGTAGGTGTGGTGTACAACTGCAGAGACGTTTTGAAATTGGAGCATCTGGAGCGAGCTACAACAGCTATTGGCTTTTGCTCGGTGCACTTTGTGCCCAGCCGAGCATGGTCTGTCCCTGACTGGGATAACCTGGTAGCAGGTAATCCCACCCCACCCCGAGGAAGTATAGCAACCCACAGAGCAAAGATGGACACCATGCTAAAGGGCATGCTTTCAAAGGTGGCTGGGAAGAAGCCCTCTGCAGACCACTCAGCACTGCTGGAAGTGGGGGGCCAGTGCAGATTACCTCCTGGACTCAGGCACCTGTCTATTTATGGAGGTCCTCTTCAAGCTTCGTAAAGTCCGAGCAGCACTCTGGGATGATGTTGCAGCGGACATCAAAGAGGTTCAGAAGAGTAGTGATGCCCAGAAAGAAGAACTAGAGAACCACAGACTAGAGTTGTTTCTACTCTGAGAGCAGAATTTAGACCTGCAGCCCCATGTAGAAGATCTGGAGAAAAGAGTGCGCCAATACAACATTCTCATCAAGGGCCCCCACCCCTTAGAAGCCGATGCAATGGACCTGGAAGGTCATGTTATCCGCTTATTCTTCCATGTACATCTGGAGCTGGTGTAAAAAGAATTTCTGCTCGACCACACAGCAGACTGCCCTGCTGCGACGCCTCAGGACATCTTATATTGTGTGGTTAACTACAAGATGAACAAAGCTATAATGGCAGTGGCCAGGTACCAAAGTCCTGTGTTGTTCGAAGGAGCCAAAGTGTGGCTCCATCAGGACCTGTCCCCCTATCACATTATGACAATGGTGCCTCTTCTGACCAATCACTGCTTTCCTTTGGATCCACACCATAAAATATACCGGTGGGCACCCCTTCCACACACCCCTTCAGATTTACCCTTGTCCAGAACAGTGAAACACATGTAATCTGCACAGTGAAGGTAACCAACAAGGTCCTTGGGCTGTGGACGTTTTCAGGACACCCTCCTCGGGGGAAGCTGTGGCTGCCCCCGGCGTGACAATTTAGCTCTAAAAGCAGACAGCGGCGCTGCACACAGAGACGCACCTAAACCAACACTGGACAAGAGCCAGCAGGAATGCAGCGCACTCCTAAAGCGAGTCTGAAATTGAAACATCACCAAGACTCCAAATCAGACTGACTTTGGCTTGTTGACCTCCAATTTATGACTATTTTCAGCCCCCCCTAGCAAGGTTTAGCCAGAATACCAAAGCAGATTGGCTGCCACCACCAACAGCTCTTGGTGACATGCACCAGTCTGTGGTGCCTTGTCTGCACTGAGCTCTCCATCTGTGCTTTGAAGCAGTCTCCAGTGCGACTCCACACTTCAGACTGCTGGAACTCCCACGGAGAGGGGGTGGTTGTTAGTTTTGTTGTTCCTCCCAATGTTTTTTCCTGTGAGCAGGAAGTTCTTTACACTGCTGCCTTTGCCTCAGAGTTTAAGGCTCTTTTGCGAACTGCATGGGAACCCCGCACCTGGGGTCAGTACCTTGTGTACTACCCTCACCTACTGCAGATGGTCAAGATAAAAAGCTATAATGACAGGGGCTGCATCTCCTCACCAAACAATTGACCCTCCTGGCCTTCCTCATAAACTCAAAATGTGACATTGCCCTCCTGCAAGAGATCCATCACCTCAAAAGAGCTGTGGAAATCAGCTCCTGCTGATTTGATACAGTCCTTCTCTTCCAGCTCCAGTAAGGTATAGGAGGTGAAAATACTCCTAGCTTTCCACTTCCCTGGCCAAGTCACCCAATCCCATGTGGGGATTCCCAGGAGGCTCTTCTCCGTTCAACTAACTGAATGCATATACCTTCACCCTTGCCACACTGTACACGCCCAATGACCACCAGGAACAGTTTGTGCTTAGGACCATGGTTCTAGTAACGGCCACTTCAAATCTCGATGTAGTGGTTGGGGGATGACTTTAATCAAGTCCTCTACAATTCCCTTGCTAGATCAGCACAGAGAGTGGGTCAAACAGGAGCCTTCACAGACACAGGGCTATGGTGGCTCACTGATGTGGGCCTAGCTGATGTCTGGTGTACTAAGCATACAGCTTCACAAGGGTACACCTTTTTCTCTGCTGTGCACCAGACTTTCACCTGAATTAATTGCTTCTTATTTTCCCCCCACATTCTTGCGACCCTGCTACAGACCACCATTGAGGTGCCAGCACTCTCCGACCACTACCCAATCACACTAATGTGTCATACTCCTGGCAGTGGGGTTGAGGCCCATACCTGGCAACTCAACAACAAACTGCTCACTTATGATTCTACAAAAAGAACCAGGACACTGTTCTGCACTTTCTCAAAGGTAATGACACACCACCTCCCTCCTAAGTGGCACACTAAAGACCATATTTAAGGAGCCTTCCTTGTGATCTCTGCAAAGCTCAATAAGGAGTGACAGGAGAAGAGGAAAGACTTAGAAGCACAGGTAAGAGACCTAAAAGAGGATAACAAAAGCACAAGTGCCCATAGTACACATAGGCTGCTGACTTTGGCAAGGACACAACTTGCAGCACTGGACTGGTATTGGGCATGATATGCCCTTCTCCGAGCGAAGTAAAAATATTACGCAGTGGCAACAAGGCAGGGTGGCTACTGGCACTTAGATGAGAGCCAAATCTCAAAAACTCATTGATTTCTCTAAATCTGCCAGGTAGACCGTATTAGAACCTGCTAAGACAACAATATTACACAAATTTTGGGGGTGCCAAGGGTGTTTGCCTATGGCGACACTTATACGTATATCCGAAGATGACGCCCTTGCATTGAGGCGGATATTCACATAGAAGAGGCTCGTCCCACAATATCCAAACTCCAGCTTAACAAGGCCCCAGGTTCTGATGGCTTCACTCCAGGGTTCTACAAACTCTCTGGGCCTCAACTTGCCTCAATACTTGTCCATTATTACAGTTCCATAGGAGATGGGGAATGCTTCCTCCCTCCACAAGAGAGATGGTTATCATGATTTTACCAAAGCAGAGGAAGGACCTCACACAGTGTGCCTCCTGTCACCGCATTTCTCTCTTTAACAATAATGCTAAGTATGCCTTACCTGTGCGGGTGAAATATGATGAAGGAATACTGTTAATACTTGAAAAGTATGAAAATGGCAATAAAGATATTTAAAAAAAAAAAAAAACATTGATGCTAAGCTACTTGAGCATCCTTGCTGGGTTGGGCCCCTACATGGAGGGATTTACCCACTCTGATCAAACTGACTTCATCGCTGAAAGAGGCTGGAGTGACACCACCAAACGCCTCCCCCACCTCATGGATAAGGCAGCCTGATTGGAAAAGACATTTGATTGGGTGTAATGCCCATTTCTCTGACTGATGCTGGAAAGGGCCGCAGTTGGACACTGATTCTTGACATAGGTTTAGAGTAACTATGCGAGCCAGACTGCTCCAGTGTGAGTCAACAGCTAATTGTCTCAGCCCTTTCTAATCACCAGGGGAACAAGGCAAGGCTGTCCCCATTCTTTTTTTGAGCTCTACATAGAACTCCTAGCAGACCGAATAAGGGCAAATAAACTTATTAAAAGTGTTCCCTTTGGTAAATAAGAGAATAAGTTAACCCAATATGTCAATGACATAATGATCTCACTGACCCAACCCCATACCTCCTTTGCCCCCCTTTCAGAAGACCGTGGGACATTTAGAAGAGCCTCTGGCTTCAAATGAATATTCAAAAACCCTAAACACGCAAGCTATAAATTCTGCTTGTTGAATGGGGCAGTCTGGAGCTGTGCTTTCTCTTCCAATGGGCATGTAAAAGGCTATCTTATGTGGGGCTTACATTGTACTCTTCCCTGAGGGAGACAGTGGAGTGTAACTATCGCTCACTCCTAGACACAACTCACAAAGATTTTCAGAGCTGAAGAACTAATGGCCTTTTTTTAGATGGGCAGCCTAGCTGCAGCAAAATGGCATTGCTACCCAAGCTCCTATATATATAATGTGGACTCTTCCTTTCGCCTCACCACCACATGTGCGAACACAACTCAAGCACATGATAGCCATACATTTGGGATGGTAAGAAACCCTGCATAACCTGAAAATTAGCATACCTTTCGACCGTGGGGTTCCACAGCTTGAGCACCACTGTTTAGCCACCTAACTTAGATACATGGTTGAATAGAACAGGCCTCTTACTGGAAAACATTGGTGCTTTATCAATCAAGCCATAGCAGAGTTTCATATATGGAAGGTTCTGTGGCTTCCCAAAAACATTGCTAAGTGTGTGTATACATCTCACTCATCACCAGATGGACCATGATGGCGTGGGATAGAGTGATGTCGACAAGAGGGCTTTCCTACTCTGTGGTAGACTGTATTCCAACAAAGGGTGTCATGTTGTAATGAGGGAAGTTCACTTTCTACCCCATAAGGAAACTGATATTGCCACTGGCCTCCAGCCACCCAGAGGCGCCAGAGTCAGCCTGGTTGGGATCCACCCAAGAGCAATGCACACTAGAGTCTTGTTACCTAGCACTACTCTACTTAATACATCAATGCTTTGCAGTGCCAGCTGGTGTACTGGTTTACAGCCTTCCACTTAGATTTACAGATAACTAGTGATTGATGCCAGCTGCTGTCTGAGATCCTTTGTCCTCTATTCTATTCTCTGTAGGGGAAAGCGGATTAGTCACAGTAGAGAAGGGCACTTGGCAGACTCAGACTTGGTTTCTGCCCAGCTTTCAGGCACGGATGTTCAACCTTAGTCTAAATATCCTTTGGCGCGTATTTACCAAAAGACAAGTTCCTGTAATGGATAAGTTTTATTTTTATAAATGCCAGTGATGTTTGAATGATTTTCCCTTAGTAAAATATTTGATACTCCTAAGCATCCCTTTAGTGTAGTAAAAGGATGCTACAACTTGTGATGAGAGGAAACTTTGAATCACTGAAGAGATTTGCTACCTTTTATTAAAGCTACGGTTTGAGGTAGGATATGAACATGTCTGAAGGATTTACTTTTACAAAATCGGACTGCAGCTTTTGGCTACAACAGTTCATGAATCTAGAGGCATGTACAATGCCTTGCTGTAAAAGCCACTTGTGAACCATGGGACAACAGACTCATGCCAGTGGGGCAGTCCCTGTGCCATACCTCTACCATCTAATGTGAATTCAGTTGTGTTGAACCAGTTATTCAGCATGTCTGAGATTACTTCAATGTGTTTAGTAGAATCCCAGAACTTAGTTCCAAAAAAACACACAAGTATATCCCATCCCATGAAATAAAAAACCTGGTGAAGCAATGGAAAATGCAGTCCTTTATACATTTATTCAGTGGGAAAATGGCACAGGAAAATGAAGAAAAAAAACCTCACCTACTCATCTACACCATATGCTCTGTAGTGTTCTTTAAATTTTCAGTGATACAGGTTAAGAGAAACGTACACTGTTCAGGCTAATTCTGATCTATCAGTCAAGTGTACTGGCTAATGATCCAACGGGCAAACTTACCTTGGTCGTCCTCGAAACAAGACCTACAAAAAATCAGGGCAGATAAGGTTGGTTAGAGCAAAACACTACTTCCGAAGTTATCAGTGGTGAGGAGATTGCTTGTGTGGGAGTTCCGCTTAAAATCTATAATTTACTTGTTTTGGGGCAACCCTACCAGGTTAAATTAACACCTCAACTCGTTTAGTTTCTTCAAAAATCTGTCTTTTCTAAACCTCATTGCAACTCTTCATTGGTGGCCCACCTCCATCACATAACCTTGCATGACATCTGCTACCACATGTATATAAAAAATCATATAGTGGACTTTATACCACCTAACCCTTAGAGATGCACCATCCTCCCCTTGCTATTATTTACATGCCTAATGACTTGTAACATATACTGTATGGTGCAATGTGCAGTCAACTTTCTCGGGCAAACAACTTGCATCCTTTGTACCAAAGGAAGTTAAGAACAATTTATTGTCTAAGATTAGCGCATCAACATAAAATCAGCTCTATGGCTAGATTAACTCACAAAGCATGTTGGCTTATTGTGTCTTTTAAAAAATGTCTAACCGTGTCCTTGATTTATTTATTAAACAAGTTTAGGGGAATTAAGTTACTGTGTGTAGTTCCCTTGCAGAACTGCATTATAATATGCTGCCATGTAACAGCTTTTATTTTGCCACTCAAAAGGAACTCTGTGATTGAGAGCCTTAAGCCATAGTTGCAGTAACAGTGTTACAAAAGAATAAAGAATGTTGTTTTTGAATGTTGCCATTGGTAAATCAGATGCTGAATCTGGTGTAATAATTAGTGAATAAAAGTAGTTATGTTATACGTTACATATCAGTAGCCAAAACTAGTTTGCATGTTGGCTGCTGCTAAATTGTAGGTGAAAATTATTTTTTGTTTTTTCAGGTAATGGGTTTTTTAAAGTTCTCATGTGAGCCCTTATTGCAAGTGCATCATTGACTTTCATTAGCACATGTAATATGCTAGGTTAAAAAGTAAATGGTGCAGGTCAATCTGATGGTATGGTTCTGCTTTTTAAGAGTTGTTTTAATTCCAGTGTAATTATATATCCACTCTAAATCCTTGTATGAATCTGATTGGGAAAACAAGTTAACTAAAATATTTTAATGTCTCTACATGAAGCACAAGATAACATATTGGTGGGTGAAATTCAGAGAAAGAGCTATTTTAGAAAGTTACTATCTTCAAAGTTGTTATCGTCTAAATAGGTTTACTAATCCTCCTTTGAACCATACCCACTTGCACAGGATATTCTGAATAGAGTATTAATGCATTACATTGTGAATAGGATTTTCAGTTTTAGGAGTATTAGATTTACATCACACTGTCTGTTGGGGATACTTAGACAATGGTTCCACAAAGTATGCAACCACGCACATGCCTACTACATAGGAATATGAGAATATGCTGCAGCAGGAAATGGTCTTATTTGATGCAAGAACTTTTCCTTCATAATCACTTTTATGAAGGACCTTTAGTGGTCTCCTCTGCATTGTAGCAATACACTTGTTTTGTATTTTATTGTTTTTGAAAATGTAGGTTGTTATAACTGACTTTTTATCCTCAAGGCAAGGGCATTGTCAGATGATACAGCAATTGACTTGCAGAGAGCTGCACATGTCCCGCTGTCTGTTTTTCATCCTTGTTTTTTTAATTTGAACTTTATACTGTGCGAGACAAGGTCCATCAATGCTTGGAGCACCTAGCATCTACGTGCAACATATAATAAAGAGCTGGCTAGGTTATTATCACTGGCACACAAATGTAGCATATGGTTTTATTCAGTAAATCACATGGCTAACTATGTATCTGGTGTAAGACTGATATATATTTAGACTTGGAGAAGATTGTCATAGTGCATTTTGTGTAGTATTTCAGCAGGAGAAGCAATAATGCAACGATGCCATGATAAATCTCCTGTGACTAATGTGGTAAGTGCGATGAGGAGAAATGGACTAGAGGCAAACTGATAGCATATTCAAATACAATGTGCTTTGATAGATGATCTTTCAATGAAAGCTTAAATTGTTTGTGTAATGGACTGAGATTTGTTTTTTATATTTTGCAATATGGCCTAGAAAGGTTTGTGATACTGTTGTATTTTTTAATATAGAAGTTCCTAAATGATGATTGTCTGCTGTTTCAGACACATTGGAAGCTCTCAGAAATTATCCCTTTCTTTGACAGGTATTTGTGAGTGTTTGATTGCCGGCCGCCAGTAAAAAAGGAATGTCCCTTTAGATTTAGAAACCCTTTTTATTTACCTTCAGAAAACTCTTGGCCGAGCTTCTGATATGTTGACTATTTACATTTTTTCTTCATTTTTTTTTTTTTATCTAACTTGGTGACCTGTAGTCCTAGATTATTTTTCCAAATTATTTTTGCCCTTTTTATTCTTTTTGTATTTTGTCCGCATGTGTTTCCCCCTCCACACATGTATTTCCCTGATTTGAATAGTAGTAGGGTTGCCCTGTGCCGAGCTGAATATTTTTGAGTCTGCTGAATTAGAATTGACTGATAATTGCGAACTCTGAGTAACCTATTATGTCTGTAACTCAGATATTTTTTATTGATGATATGCATCGTTGTTCTTGAATGCTTAGTTTTATTATTGTTAATTTGCCTAAACCTGTTATAACGGCTTGGGCAACCCTTTGTGATTTATGTACATTTATAATTTGGTTTTGCACATTGTCTGCATTCCTGCATTACTGAGTTTGTGTTTGTAATACATTTTAACTTTATTTCTTGATTGGAGTTTTCCTTATCTGGCCACATTGGTCATCGTGTTTAAATTGTTTGGGGTTGTATTGAAATTCTGTTGATGGTTCTACCACACTGCTTACTGTGTCCAAAGACTCATCCAGGAAGAGCATCAGTTCCTGTGAATGATGAAAATGATACAACCCGTGCATCTTTAGTAATGACCTTATATGCCGGGCAGTGCATGCTGTTAAGGAAAGCAGGATTCACACACTTTTATAAACTTGTAAATTAATTAGGAAATCAAATCTAGGTCTTGTGGTAATCAGACAATGCCTGCACTGTGAAGTAGGACTGAAAGTAAACAGCTGAGTCCACGGACTTCCCAAGTTAATAGATTATGTGGAAATAAGCAAGCTTAGTCAAAATATATATAAAATGCTCGCCTCCACCTTGTGAGAATGAGCATGAATGTCTGCATTGAAAAAACTAAACTGCTATCACTTACAACAAATAAGATTCACATTACACCTTACAATCTTTTTGAATCTTGGTTTTAATGTAGCATGTGATCTGAAAAGAATGGGTTTAGGAGAGATTAATTTACATCAAAATGCTAAATCTGTGCATAGTTTGTAAATCAGATTAGAAACCGGTTTTAAAAGGAATCTGTTTCTAGAAGAATGTCATTTATCCGATGTTCACTAAAAGGAACACCAGGCGTGTCACAGAGGTTTGGAAACTTTTCTAATAGCTCAGTGAATCAACTTGTGATAAATTGTGGCGCCTTATCGTTGATTTATATTTAATGAAATCTACATTATGTCTGATCACTAAGATTAATGTGGCATTAACCTCCATGTCTACTCCTGTAGATGAAATATCATTCTTGCTGATTACTGGACTAATGATACTTGTTGGCTTTTGTGTATGTTTACATCATTAGTCTTCACAAGAGTATTACTTAGGCCTGATCCTCATCTGCCCTGTGACCTCAAGAGTACTTTACAGTTTCCACAAATTGATGACTGCCTACATATTCACTAGAGATGAAAATGTGAAACAAATTACATTTTAATGGTCACTGTTCCTAGTGAAATGCAGGCCATTAGCTAATGATTATGGCAGTGTACAAGTTCTGTGTAAATGATTGTTTCATTTGAGAGGACATGCTGTATTTAAGGAAGTTATGTCAATAGAAACAATATCTTGAAAATAATTGTGACATTTGAACAAAAACTAGCAAGAGCATAGAATGCAAACTGCAATGTTTGTTCTCCTGAAATATCTTCTACCATTGCATATAGTAGCAAGTTAAGACATTACTTTTAGGTCTGTCAGTGAGCCATGAATGTGCAGCTTAGTCAATGGCTGCTCAAACACATGGCTGTTTAGGGCAGAGCCCCTGGCAGAAGAGAACGAGAGACATTTCACAGACTGGCCGGCTGCACTTCCACAATCAAGTGTGGCAGTACAGTAGTGTTCATGTACACATTCACCAAGTGTGCAAGTTGATATTTTTAAGTTAACCAAAACTTGAGTTAAGATAGAGGTAAGGGCAAACACATTCTACCCAAAGTAGAAATTTTGTCAGCATTCGGTGATACAATTCCTTGCCTTGAGCTTTGTCATGATCCTAGTCAAGAAATACATACCCACCTCCTTCTTTCACTGGGTAGGCTTCTGAGACTCTGCTAAACAAGAGTGGGGACAGAGTCCTGTGTTGAACAGTGGTCAGGAGATGTATATTGGTGCTGGCCCATCTTGGCTTTGCCTGCACTCTATCCTTGGCCTTTCCCTTAACGGTTATGCTTCATTGCTAGCCATCCATGGGATGGTTCAGAAGAGCAGAAACAGCAGCCTACAGCTCTGTTTCCAGAGCCTTTGGAAATCTAGCACAATGTAGCTTGGTGAGCCCTCAGCTCCCTCCTGACTCGTTAAGGACTTGCAGCACTTCTGCCTTGTTTGTTGGCAAGTATAAATGGATGTCTGGCAGACGCCAAGTCATTTAAATGTCTTAGGTGCATCTGTGCATTGCTGGGTGCAGGTGTGTCTGTCTGTGAAAGTAAATGCAATTGAGCTTGTGGGCTTCTTTATGCCAACCTACAAAAGTTTGCCTTCTTATCAAAGGAATTTGGATTTGTGATCCTCCTTGAGGATAACCCACTTCCATCCACAACCTATGTGGTTTGAGAACTAATCTCACCATGTATATACTCCATTAGATGAATCACAAATGTAGTGTCTTCCCCAGCCTGGTACACGCTGAATAACTAGGCAACACATGGAGCTGTAAATCATGTATTTATTCCTCCACATGTACCTATGAACTTCAATATTCCAAAGAGAGCTTTCATACATTCTGTTCAAACAATTAAGTCACAGTGATACAGAGTCCTGGGGAGACAGAAAGGTTCCTTTCTAAATCATGCATGACACAAAATCTCTCCCTTTGTTAAATGAAAATCTCAAATTTGTAGAAAATCATACACAGGCACAACTATCTACATATATAGAGAAACATGTACAATATATCTCTTCAATTAATATTCTTGGCGCTTTGACCTGTCGACCTGATCTGGTTACTGGAAGCTGTAAACAGTCATCTTCAATATCGGAGATTGCCAATGATGGTAAGGAATCCACAAAATTCATTGAGTTTTGAGACTCAGTCTTTCTTTCAACATGTCGAGTTGGAGACCAGTGAAACAAGGCCGAAGTGTGTAGTTGTTTGTAAGGGACTTCCCAAGTCGTTGGACAGTCACCCTATGTTCTTTGATGGACGCTACTTGTAAAGTTGCAGCATTGTAAGGAGCATCAGATTTTCTTTTCCATGATTGATGAATGATTACCAAATCTCTTTTTCGGAATGAGAGGTCTTTTGCATGTTGCCTCTTGTCTGCACATATTTTAATTTTCTGTTTTTGAACTAAGTTGCCTATTGGAATCCTGTTTTCATTACTTTTACTTTCTGTGGTCAGAAAGGCTTGATGATCAGTCACCAGCATAAATGACTTTCCATACAGAAATACATGGAAATGTTCACATGCCCATATTACAGCCAAACTTTCCTTTTCAGTCTGCGAATAACCACATTTTGTTTGAGGTAAACTTCTACTAGCATAGCCCATAATGTGTCATCTTGCATTTGGGCGTCCACTATGCTGTGCAAGTATAGTGCCTAACCCAACAGGGCTGGCGTCAACTGCAATCTCGAGATTGAGTTTTGTACTGAAGTATGCCATTTCTATAGCATTTTCTATGGCATGTTTGATTTTTCTGAAACTTTTCACATTCTCATGACCATTTAAAAGGAATATTTTTCTTTGTTATGTCTAGTTATTAAGCACTAACAGCGGCAAAGTCCTTTGTGTATTTTGAACTGTAGCTGGCCATTCTAAGAAAATAATGTTTCATTGAAACATCTTGTGGGGCTCAGAATTTGTCAAAGGTTGTACTTTTGCAAGATCAGGCTTCATGCCCCCATCAGAGAAGATATGGCCAAAGAATTTCAGTTTTGTCTTATTGAACTCACACTTGTCTGAATGTAAAGTCAGGCCTGCATCATTGAGTAATTTACATACTTGTGTGGAGGCTCTATCATGCTCCTTTTGTGTAGCTCCAAAAACCAATGTCATTGCTATAGTTAAATACATTCACAACAGGTTGATGTGTTGTATGACGTCTTGGAAAAAGTCTGCAGCCAATGACGCACTAAAACTAAGTCTCTTGTATCTAAACAAACCAGCATGTGAAGCAAAGGTTGTAGTATTTATGCAGTCTTCTTCTAGTTATACCTAATAATAATAACCTTCATTCATTTGAATGGTGTTAATCTTCTATCGACTTGATTAGAATAATCATGTCAGCATTGTGCAGCCCTGGATGTTGTTCAATTGCTTTGTTTGCCTGGTGCATGCACTCAGCTCCTTCATGGTCCTTTTTAGATACTAACACTCTGGGAGAAACCCATGCGTTGGACCATTGGAACATTCAATAATGTCATGCTTAAAGTAATGATTCAAGTTCTTTTGCAACGACTTGTTGTAAGTGAAATGCAACTTGTCTTTCTCTGAGCAACAGGACAGACATCCACATTAATATGCAGTTTTACTTTCAAAGTCTTTAGGAAAGTTAAACCACGAAACAATAAAGGACATTTACTCACTATTTCAGGATTAGCATTCATGTTGCAATTCAATTAAATCAGTCCCATGCCAGCAGATGTGTTGGAACCGAGCAAGCAGGCACTTGCCTCCATACCTTGAAGTACATGGGTCGGTGCTGGTACCTTTATTTTGTTATGTTTCACTGTCGCCATTAACAAAGCTTTATTTTTCATGGGTATTGCTGCAGCCTAAATGTACACTTTGGTCTTGGACGGCATAAACCGGAGTAACTGAGACAGTTCATTGTACTTTTTTCCAGGCATTATATTTACCAAAGCACCAATATTGATAATGAAAATTATTAAACATCCATTTATTTTCAGTGTCCTCTTTGGACAGTGTTTCTATGATTTCTTTATTTTTTACTTGTTTTTCTTTGATCTTCTTTTCTCCTCACAGGCAATCAGCCCGTCATTTGTGAATTTTTTCTGAGGTAAGTATTGACCTGGCAAAATACCTTTCTTCACTTTCCCTCATTCAGGCTGAAGAACTGTTTGACGATGATTTAGATGATCAACTTCATTTAGTATCTACTTGCCTCCACTTATGTTGCTCCTTGGCCTTATGGATGTGCATCGAATTCTGCTTCTGGAACGTTCTGGTGGCCATTTTGTCTGTGCATTGTGATGGCCTTAGGTTTTTCTTTGATCTGCACATAGTCAGGAAATGATTGTCTTTTCCTTGGTCTTTGCATATCTGACCAATGGTGGGACAATTTCCTTAGTGTGGAAACGCAAATCCACACTTGAAGCACACCTTTTTGCAAGTAGACATCACTTGGTGTCCTTTAGTCTTTTGTTTTCCAATTACTTTTCACACTCATGACTGACTTACTCTGGGCACTTCTGGCCTCCATGACGGCAGCTTGTCTTTCAGCACGTTCCTCAGCTCTGGCAGTCATCTACACCTGTTCCACACTGAGTTTCTCTAAGCATTTGTTGTCTGAATGAATCGGACAAGCATCCATTGATCACTATAAGCTGCATCGCTTCTTCATCATTAAATTCAGTGTCTAGTCTTTCCACACATTTGAGTGCTTCACAAACTCCTTTTCTTGACTAAAAACATATCATTCATAGTCAACATATGGTACTGGATTAAATTTGAGATTCAACACATTATTAATCTGACTGTATGTGACTTTATCAGTTCTTAGAATTTTCTTTTGACTTCTTTCACACCATCATCAGCTCAATTTTTGTGATATTTGATAATCTTTCTGTCATCAGTTTCTTCAAGCACATCTATAAACTCTTCAAATCTCTATATCCATGCTTTTTGACAGTTTGAATGATGGTGGTGGTTTGATGAAGTCTGCAGCATTGTAGACCAGTGTGGAACTTAGACATCGGAATCTGAGCTTCCATCTGCCTGAAAATCAATCTGTTCCATTCATAGCCCGGCCCTGGCCCTACCATCGGGCAGACTTGGTGTCATCCTTAATAGGCTCCATCAGCAGAATGACCTTCTGCCTCGTTCCTGGCCACTAGTAATATGAACTGCTACTGTAGCACAGCACCGGCCACCATTGACTGGGATATTATGACTGTCTATCGGGCTCTGTAAATAATTTGCTTTAGTCTTTTTATGCTTCAATTTGTGTTGAACTTCACCTGGTTTATCCATCTTCAGCATTAATTGGTATCTGATAATTCTTTAATTGCGTTTTGTAAACCTTGTTGAATCCACTTTCAGCATTAATGCTCCGTACACTAAATGTGAAGCTTTTTATTCACACCGGCTGGTGTTGAGCTTTGACTCGACGTATGCCAACCGTCGACTCAGCACTTCTACGAAGGCACATGTGGTATGCACAAGCAGTTTGCATGGACCACGGCAAACTCTCCAGGAGAGCACTTTCTTCTTTGGGTTTACTTATTCTCCCTCTTGTCGCCAATTGTAGTGTCTTCCTCAGCCTGGTAGCCGCTGAATATCTAGGCCACATATTGAGCCGTAAATCACACGTCTTTATTCCTCTGCATGTACCTGTGAACTCTAACGTTCCAAAACAGCTTTCATACATTCGATTCTACTGTTTACATCACATTGATATGGAGTCCT
Source organism: Pleurodeles waltl (assembly GCF_031143425.1). Classification (NCBI taxonomy): domain Eukaryota; kingdom Metazoa; phylum Chordata; class Amphibia; order Caudata; family Salamandridae; genus Pleurodeles; species Pleurodeles waltl. Next base: position 181,428,244 of record NC_090448.1, on the reverse strand, counting down.
GGGGGACACACAAACGTTCCATTCTAAATCATGGAAAACACTACAACAAATGCATGCCCACATCTCCACAAAGCATCAAGGGGCCAAGTAGCTGGCAAATGCTTAACTGTACAATTGCGTAGTAACATATATATTGCTAATTTTATGTCCTACATTTAATAGTGCTATTGGTACTTTCGAAGCACATTTTGAAGTATTTTTATCCACACCATTGACATAGATAGATAGTATTTATTATCATTGCTATTGTGGTACTGGGCCATTGTCTCATATTGTTGGGCTGTTCTGACCAGTGTCCAAACCTATGAGATATGTCCAACATGACAACAATATTCACAGATAATGGCCTGATGTTATGAGATCTTTGGACATTTAGTTCTACCATGTTTTCCACTGTATTTGAAATTGAGCCCTGTGCAGCAGCTATAAGTGGCTATTCCCAACCAGATTGCATTCAAATTGAACGAGCCGCCACTAAGTCAATCTTTTTATGAAAAGAAAGTGCAGACCAAGAGGTGAAGGGTACGTCGAATTCTAGAGTTTCAATATGCATATTTCAAATGCTGCCCCTTTTGTATTTGTAAGTCCTGTCTAACTGAAGAGAAGCCTCAATGTCCTTCAAAAATTATTAGTACAAATAAAGGTTTATGTCCTACATGTTGTGACTTGGTCCACGAAAAGCTTGGAAATGACATGATCATTTCATCACATTGTCATAATTATTATGCTTTCCATAATAGTCATTGCAGAATTTGTGCCCGTTCCACAAATGTGAAACATCTCGCCAATCTAAATGGTTTTACTACTGCATGTTGGGTCTCCAGAAGTGTAGAAAAATCCGCAAATACCATGCAAGGACTGAAGTGGATGTTGCATAGTGTGGTTTGTCTTGTAAGTTTGAGACTCACAAAGATGTGTTTGTGGGCGTTCATACCCTGAAACACTGGAAATGTGACTTAGCTTCAAGAGTGTATTACTTTAGTATCCTTCTCCTCTTGGTAAAAAAAAAAAAACATGTTTTACTTACAGAGGGTAAAACAATGCTTTCACACATTGGGCTGTTATTTCCCTTGTGTGTTAATGATGGGTGGAATAGTACACATGAAAGACTGCACCCAATGTGGACTACCAAGGCATACTATTAAACCCGTTTTGTGAATCGAAAAATCGAATTATGATGTGAATTGAGGCAGAATTGTAGGGCTCTGCCTGTAGTTTTACACTTTTTGACGTGTTAGCCCCACTGAATTTTAGTAACTTTCATCCCAAGTTTCCCATTTCCATTCTACACCACTGTCAGTGACTCAGCTCCCAGGGGTGCCATTGCAAAAGCTAGTGTTGGTGATTCATTCAATTTGCAAAACCGTGAAAATTATGTATATTCTTTCTGGTTGAAAGATTAGTTGACTTCTGTTTTATGCCATATCTTATGTAGAAGTACTGTCTCTTTAAAGAGTAATTCCAGCTTTTGGCAAAAGAACTAATATTTTATTGGTTTTTAAAATGATACTTCACGTGCAAATGATAGCTATCACAATCACTTTCACACGGACACTGTCTTGAATTTATGAAAATAACTTTCAGCATTTCACCAGCCTGTAGCTACTCCTCCTACCAATTAGGAGTTGACGGTGGCAGTGCAGAAAAGAGATACATTTTTCTCTATCTAATGTAAGTATGCCAACAGGAATTAATACTGTAAATTACACCCATCTGAACACAGAAATATCCTCCCCGTTTAAGGCTGCGTGCAGCAACAAGAGGAACAATGTCAATCGTGTACCAACTCCATACTATCTGGAGTCCTCTTCTGTCCCACCCAACAACAGTGGTTGCCACTTTTCACTTTCCTTTGAGTCCTAGCATGTGCTGTCCCCCTTGTAAGACACTTTTATGATACGTGAGCAATAGGCAGCTGTTTAGAACTATTATGTAGCAGTAAAGTTCTTTACAATGGCTGCAAAGTTTATACATTAATATATATATATTTTTTTTAATAGCATAAATAATTCCTAATAAATGAGAAGGTGCTTCAGCAACAGGTTCTTACAAGTGACCAGCTGTGGCACGTCATTTAATGGCAGGGTGACCCACCTTACCTTTTTGCAGACATGAACGATGTTGGTCAGGCTGATCAAAGGCCAACCTGACAGACGCTCTTATTGTTCAGGAATTGCAGCCAGACTCTATACATGCACTAATCATGCAGGCATCTGGCTGCCTGAGATGAACTTTGCTGGGCTGAAAATTTAACAGCCTTCTGTGTGTGACCTCATCTCAGACACCAGAACTGGGCACTTCCGTTTGACATCTACCACCCATTTGCCTAGGTCGGTATGGCTCTGGTGTGAGTGTAGTCTGATTCAAGTCTGGTTACTTGGGTATAGAGTCTAGCTTCAAAAAGATGTTTTTGCGTTGCCAGGAGTATTTGAGCTTTCAGTTGTGATGTTCATCACTCGAAGGTATGGTCATTGGGCTATCTGTTGGGTCAGAAGTGAGCATTCGGATAGTAATTCTCATCACAGTGACCTATGACTGGTTTGGGGATGTGATTCTGTGATATTCTGGAACATGGGCTAGAAGTGAATGAGCAGGTATTAGTTGCCTGTATGCCAGCTTCCTGGAGTGCTTATTAATCTAAATTGAAGAATACAGTTTTGGAGGATGGTATGGTAACGCATTGTGAGTGCAGTGGGGTTATGCAAGAGGTAGATTCTGATGAATTGAGGAAGATTGGTTGGGGAAGGTAAATATGGTTTTAATCACCTGTATTGCTTTGTAGGTGGTGGAAAAAGGTTGCTTTATCTATGAGATACAATCATTGGTCTGGTCCTGAAAAGAATCCTTATTGTGATTATTACGATTGACTGCTGCATGATGTTTAAAAAAAATCATTGATCTACCCTCAGCAATCCTCCTTGCTGTGTCACTGAATTATAAACATTTGCCACATTCCTCTGGCAAGCCCATAAATCAATTACGTTTTGTTTTCAAGGTAATTAAAAGATACCTTTACTTTCATTTGTTTAGCATTTTATGTTGAGGTTTTCAGTAAAAAATCTAGCTGTTTGTACTATGATGGTCCCTGCATTTAATAGTGTCACTCTTAGCATACAAAATTTACAAAATTGCTTTATTTTAGGGTTTGTTTGTATATTGTTTTGATGACAAAATCGTTTATTGGGTTGATGTTCCTGCAGCAGAGACTTGTGTAGAAACCTGCAGGAACCTGGCTTGAGACTTGCTGGTAAGATTTATTACAGTTTGGTGAAAGAAATGCCTGTCAGTGTTTTGGTACTGTGACAGTATTTTCGATACACATGCCGTTGCTTGTGCTGATTGTTGTATGTCAGCCTTATAGCTACTATACACTAGTTGCCTAATTCAGCTACACTGCATGAAAACATTTACATAAGGAATGTGTTTTTATAGGTGTCTGAAACAGTATTAAATAAAAGGAATACAATGCATCTCTTTGCATACCTGTATTTTACGGATTTGCTTTTTCTCTCTTTGTTATTGAAATGTACGTTATTAAGTAAACTCTTCCAAATTGTTACTGGTATTATATACAAACATTTCAACTGTATTCAGTCTAAGTAACACCTTTGGGAGTTAATTTGCATAATTGTGAATGCAGTGAAGATTTCCACATGTGGAATGTGTACCTTGGGCGATTATGTGCTTTGTCAACCGTAATCTGGTACAAAGAGGAACATTTATCCATGAATGTATTAAGGTGGGTTTTTATGCTGTACCTGGGATTATTTTACAAATTGCAGCTGACAGAGAATCAAACAAAACAGGACTTCGAAATGAATGCAAATAGATGTATTGCCAAATTGAATTATCCTGAAGTTGGATACTTTCTCATTCTGCAAATATTGAGATGTAATTCAATCACGTTCTGCAGTAAATGTTAATAAACCACAATAAGGTGCATTTCCCACAGAAGTGCATATAAATTAGTTTGATACGTGTAGCTCAATTCTTAGATCTGGTTTAGAAACAGGTTTAACAGTTTGCCTGCATCATGTTCTCCCCCCCCAAAAAAAAAATATATATAAATATAAAGGTGGGGGTGGGCTGACCCATTGCCCACTGCCGCATGCTGTTGGGGGTGGGGGGAGTGGAAAAATGAGAATGACGCATGCAACAAAAAAATGGATTACAGAGACTGTTGACATTTGATTATAACATTATGTATACCTAATTTAAGTGAAAGATCTTGGCTAATGCCGTACCTAACAACTACCTTTTTTTAATTTTTTTTATTCATTGTGTTTATGTGGTTAGAATGACGATCCGGGTTGTTGTGATTGACGATTGCAACTCGCAGGCTCTGTACATATCTCTGCTATGCCCACAATAACGCGCTGACTTATTCTGACTTACAGTACAGCCCTAGACGTTCCAGGTTTTTTGATCCATGAACACAAATATTAAGCTGTATACAAGTGTCGTGAGCCAAAAATTTCATATTTTGAGTCTTAACGGGCTTCCTTTTTCCGCGTGAGTAGCTTGTGAATATAAGAGACTGAATCGCTCTGTAATGCAGGGGAAAGAGTTGAATGGACTTAAAAAAAAAATAAAAAAATAAAAAGTAGTTTTAAGCACTCGGCTGACTTCTGTTCTTGGAAATGTGACAATTTATTCTATAAGAAAAATGACAGCACATTTTGAAATGTCAGGACCATTGCCAGTGCGCGGTTTGCAGGTAATGTGTCAACTTTAAGCTCTGGCTGTTATGTTTTTTAAGTCTTTGTGTGGTGTCTTTAGTTAGGTTACATGGCGCATGCCTTGCATTCGACTGAGATGCTGAACAAACGCCACAGTTTATTAATTCACAGGCTGCTTCTGTGACAGCAGTAAACATTTGGAGGCTTGCAATTGAACTTTTCCTGAACCTTTCGTGAACCTCCTGTGCTTTTTTTTTTTTTTTTTAAGACTTGGGAGGATCTAAATAGAAGGTCTCTTAGATTTTCTAGTGCAGCATCCACTGCTTAGCGTGAATATTGACCACACATTGTGACTAATTTAAAATTTCAATTAAGTAGTATCTGTGAAGGCAGCTGCGTGCACTCTTGCTGGCATCTTATGTGCGTTGAATTGTGTGTGTAATTGCATGAATCTATATCATGTTAAATGAAAAACGAACATATTTTTATTTTATTCATGTATTCATTTTTGATTTCTCTGCTTCTTGGAAAGATGTGCACACGTTTAATTGAAAATAGATGCCATTTGTGTCTGATAGATTAGTAAGATTGTCTATGTACCGACATGAGCCCTTATGAAAGCCTTGATTCAGAAAAGGATATTTCTTGGTTGTGCTGAAAGCACTATACATCATAAATGGATAGCAGATGAACGCCATTTATGAAGCATCATACTTCCCGAAGAGAGAGTCGCATTTCCTCTCAACACCTTTGGAAATGTTTCTCGCTGGCGTTCGGAACATTATTTCTGCATCTAGTCTCTTTTGAATGTCATGTACACATCTATACACAAATTGGGTCCGTATAGATGTCATAAAGCACCAGATTTGTTGCTACATGGCATTTTGGGTTAGGCAAGAAATATGTATTTTGGCTCACACGCTTTTTTGCCGTTTCAAAACAATCGTGATCTGTGAATTCATTTTTTTTTATTTCAAATATTTTAAGGCATGTACTGAAATCAAACTTTGATCATTTTTGAAGAGCTACATGCCCAAATATGAGAGAGAGACGAAGAGAGACGGGGAGAGACGAACTTGCAGCTTAGTTAAGATAATAAACAGCCGGGTGCTCGCTTCCAAAAATCAAGCAACAGAGTAAAATCAACTGTTGCCTCGCATCCTATTTCTTGAAGAGTCTGCATTTTTTTTTTATTGTTTACTATTTGCTCTTCAAAGAGTCAGTGCAGCTCGAAGAAGCCTACCCCACTTAGCTATAGGGAGAAAAGAAGTCTCGGTCACCAGAGGCGCACTGAAGCATATTTGTGCTACTTATGAGTTACCCAATACTGATGTGATTAAGCTGTAGGGGCATCATCGCTTCAAAACCAGAACTACGGAGACCGTGCTCAGCGCGAGTCGGATTAGCTAAAAGAGATGAAGCATCACTCTTAGGTGAGTGTTGGGGAAGTTGTGACAGGTACTCTATTATCTGTCCTCTCCACTGGTGGACTAAGGCCTCGTAGGAAGAGCTACACATTTTGTAAAGAGGCAAACAAATGGTGTTAAGGCAACTAAACACACACAGATGTTAGGGCAAAATATTTGAAACCATTGGAAGCTGGGTAGTCAAGTTATGCATGTAAACCCATCAACTGGCCATTATAAGTTCAATTTGGAGGTTGTGAAACAAATCAAAGCAACAACAACTTGTATTTAAATCAATGTATGAATCTGGAAAAGATATGACAACGAAGAAAAGTGAATTCCAAAGTTTGAGAGATTAATGCGTACTGACCTCTTCTTTGTGAGGAAACGCAATAAGTGAGGTAGTGTTAGTATGCAGTAAAAAGTGAGAAGGTGATTGTATCGGAAGCAAAATGAGAACATTGGTGAATGTTTATGGGTATTCGTTGTACTGTATTTGCCTTCTAGGTAAAATGTGCATGCTTAAAAAAATAATACCCAGCTCATGAGTTTCCATCAAGATCTGAAGAAGTGGACTAATTAGGATGAAGTACTTTTCTCCTTTTTTTAACCATCTTCTCTTCATTAAAGCAGTGGTCATTTCCTTCCAGGCAATACCTGCTGCCATATCAGATGCTGTGCTATATGTCTACTTAAGCATGCCTGTCTCGTCTATTGATGGCTTAAAATCATACTGTAAAGGCAAATGGATCTTATCCCATTTTCTCTTATCTGCTCTTTTCTATTATAGCTCTGTCATACCATTTGAATTGGATTTCCATTTGAGGTTATTTGTAAGGTAGAATTTTTTGGTTGCAAGCTTATAAATCACATATATTCTCAAAATGCAGGTGCTAATGAAATAATCATTACTTCTTTCTCAAGCCAATTAGTAAATGCCTATCACAAATGGCTTTCTACCTCGAACTTTTATTCTGTTGTGTCCTGATGGTGCTTAACTAACTGAATAATTTCGTCAGAGAAGTAAATTGTTTGCATAAAAAACATAACACTTTATGGGATTTCTAGTATGAAGGGGTCAATCGGTTTCAGGGCCTTTTGTTAGCACAAAAATAATTCAAGGTTAAGGATTATGGATAATATGAAGTAACCGCAGTAGCTTTAACTACGAGTGCTTTTCTTAATGTCTATTATAGAAATAAACTGAATTACCACAAAAAATGGTGGCACTTAATCAGCTGAGAAGACTGTGGGTGCATAATCCCAAATTTTTTTTTTTGTAAAATTAAATAAACCACATAATTCCCCGTATCAGTTGGTTACATCTGTGAGGACATTTCAGTTGGAGTTAGAATGCATGTTGTAAGTGACTGGTTTGCGCTATAGGCAAATCAGCTATATTTTAAGATTCTAGAATCTAATATTCCATACAAAGAGGATGTATAAACACATATGAAGTATAATTAAGAGGCATTCTTTGTTTATGCTTTTTCTGTATCCAAATTCACTTTCGTTGGTAGCATTTGGTCACAACATAGGTATTTTGTTGGTTTAGTCGGTTTAGTCGTCTTTAAGATTGAAGCTATAGTTGCATGATAACCGATAGCCAGTTTATCAGTACACCTCATAACGTCATGAATGGTTATCACTGACCTTATACAGGAAAACTTTAGGATTGTTTGTTGTAAGGAAGCAGAAATACAGAGCCAGGCTGTCCTGTCCTGTAAAGCTTCAACCCCTAATATAGAATTACTTTAGGAGGCTGCCAAGAATCATTATAGAAACGAATCGTCCAAGGACTATTGCATACATTACTGTAATCTACAAACATTAACTGAATTTTGACCACAACTTAATTAATGGCGTGCATTTCGCTAGTAAGTATTTATTTTTAATGACCTGGTACCAGAAATTTCTGCAATGACGCATAAATTACACTAATCCTGACTTCTCAGGTTTATATAACTTGCAAGATTTATGCATGCCATCCAGATCCTATGTGTTCTGTATACATCTTCAGTCCAATTAATGTCAGAGCGGAGTTCTTCCGTGGTTTCCAATTGCACAGCAGTGGAGAAGTATTGGGGTGTCTCTTCATCCTAACTAATGAAGTGGCACAGAATACGTATTTCCTCCAGTACTTCTATTCTGTCTACTCTGGTCTAATTTGTTTCGGAATAAGTATTTATATGCCTCAAAAATTGTCTGTAGGATGAGTTAAAGGTTTTATTTGTGTCTTCAACACACATGTACAGTAACAGACATGTTCCAGGCCCTGATTTGCATTTCATGTTTGTAATAGATCCTCTACTTTCTGTCTTCCGTTTGAATTCTTCGATCACCTTCATGTAAAAGTCCTGGCTATATTTGTTCCTGTGTGCCTTGAGATTTGGGTGCATGCAGAGTTGAATGAAATCAAAGTTGAAATTGTAGTATCTCAGACAATAGAAATCTCTCCATGCCATCTATTTATAACACCATGGCCATTAAATGTGAAACACTCCCCTTTGCACGTTGTTCAGTTTCCAGAGTAGTTTATGCTGAGATTAAGTGGATAAAATGAAGAGATTGACATACATTTTAATAACGTAATTGGAATTGTACGTATAGAGGGCCGTAAAAATTGTACATATAGAGGGCAGTAAAGGGTCACATAAAAAATTCTTGATGTGGGTCACTGAAATGTTATGGTTTATTTTTCTCATGACACTTTCATAGTGTCATGAGAGGTAAAAGGCAGTAGATAGCAAAGGCACAAATTATAGTTAGCTAAGTGAACTATAAATTGCAATTTTTAAAGTTTTTTTTGTTTTTTTTTGTGTGTGCTTTTTAAACATTAGTTCCTACCTTATTTCAGCACCTAACGATCACGCTTTAGTAATACCATTTTTATGTATATATATATATAAAGATATACTGGAAGAGTGTTTCTCCCGGGATTACACCCAGGCGATCCTGTGGATCAATAATTATATTAAGGAAATCTTTAGTGACCTGAGTTTTCCTGATCTATTTTGTTACTCCGTCAAACATTAAGCAGGATGCAATGCCCTAGGTGAAAACAGCATTTAGAGAGCGGCGGGCTCCTCTTCTTCAGGCAAATTGTGATAAACTGAATAGTAGCACCAGTTACAATCCGATTAAAATATCGCTGAGATGCGAATTTTATGTCACATCAATTTTATCTTATATGACTAGGTTTCATTTTAATATCTTACATTTACTAGTGGCCTTTCCTAGGGATGTTGACTGGAGTAGTTTCACGCCAAGATGCCCTTGTGATAATACCACCAAACAAAGCACCATGCACTTCAGTCTCTTTTGCCACTGATGCTGCCTTCCATGGAGGAGCTTTTTGACCCCAATTCTGTGCAGATCTAAGATGCGGTCTCACAAAGAGGCATTTATCTTTTTGCAAACTGTGCAATTTGGAACACTGTTGCTTTGGTCCATTTTGTTTGCTGTGCGCTAAGAATAAGAAATGGATGTGGATCCGCATAATGTATTTTGTTGATTATATTAGGCTGCTTTGTATGAGGGTCCAGCTTCTAGCAGTGTTTATATTCTAACCTTCGCTAAATATTAATTTCATTGTATGTTTTAACTTGTGCTTTTATGGCTCTCTGCAAGGCGAATAAAGGTGACTTGACTGAGTGATTAGCAGTCATTTAACATACATAACAAAACTTAGTACATTAAAAAAAAAAACTCTTGAAATCACTGACCTAATAAATCTTGAAATCTAATTTGTTAAACCTTTCAGTGGAATGTACATGTTTTTTTTTCTGGGGGTGGGGGCGTGGGTCTCTTTCGTATTTGTTGTTTGAGCTGTTCCACTTGTGTAATTTCAGAATATTATTTCTGTATGATGCTTCGATCTGTTTCATTTTTGCTGCTGCACAAATTATGTAGATAAAGTATTTGAATTGAACTAGTCCATATTCATTTTTTGAATGCAAGAACATTTTTGACACATTTCAGTGTCATCAAAAGGACCCTTCTCTGCATTTAACAATGTGAAACATTGACAAACACAATGTGTGTATCATTGAGTTCTAGTACCGGGTTGTAGACCAGTACATAATGATTGAATTACTAAGGTCATTGTTCAGTTTCTTCTGTTTGTCTAAGGAGGATACGTTTCATTTAAAATACTTTTTAATATCCACAAACTGTGAGTGCTGTTGATTTTGGTGCCACTTTGCCATGTTTTCTGTATCACTTATACCTCTAGGGCATTGAGGTGTAACTTAGATGTGAATTCTGATCATAACATAGGTTTCCTGTGATGAGTAGCACAAAACAATTTGTCCAAGGAACTGCACTTAGTTACTTAGTCATAATCACATGTTTTAATGTGATGATTATTCTGATAAGTAGGATAGTAAAGAATCTATCTTCGAGGTCTAATGTGGTCTGCAGCCTCCATTGGCCTGGTGTTTTTTTGTGCCACATAGTATCTTAATCTGTCCATGAGAGGCGCGATGTTTCTAGAATCTACATAGCAAATTTAGTGGAAGATCCTTTAGCGCCTTGTTTGAGAAAACTTTGGGCTGGGTGTGCATTTTGCATAACTTAAGGTGTTTTGTTTAGTAAAGAAGACTGGTGAGCTACCCCATTTAAAGTCTTGCTGGACTTTAGGTAGACTTTAAACTTTATCGTTCTTTCTTTTTTTAAATTTCTGATGCTATATCCCAAGGCATTCTCATTATACTTGACATAACTAAAACAGAGACAGGACACATTAAGCATTTCTGAAATGCTTCAACTCTTTACAACAGTATTAGGGACCCCTCCCACCCTGCCAAGCAATACATTTTACAGTTTTTCTTGTGAAGATGGAATTGATTGTTACTGTAACAAGCAAGTGCACTTTTGACATTATCATAAGCATTTTTTGGTTTCACTCCCTGATATAGGGCACATTTGTCAAAAATCATTTTTTGTTATATAGCACTTTCTACATAATGGATTCCACTTTTTACAGTAGGTTTGTTTTTCCATTTAACCTGTGTGAAAAATGAAAGCTGCAGCTACCAATGTACACATTACAACTGTGGCCACAAGAGACTAGGAAATGTACAGTTATCAGGGGCATTATCTGCTAAATCGAACACACAAGTTTTCTATCCATGCCTAAAGTAGTGAATTTCCAATGTTGTGTGATGCAGCTATTAATATTTTGTATGGCATGGTTACAGTAAATTATACAAGGCTAAATCTTATGCACAATGCAATGCAGTATTGCTTTGCTTAAATACACTGAGTGCAATTGCAGAACGCACTTCATAAATGGTTAAGAAATGCCTACGAATAGTTATCCCACCTGCCTCATTTGAATTAATTTAAGAGTCTTCATTTTTAAAGTAACTAATATAGAGAAAAACCACCACACAAAATTGCTTTAGAACCCTAAAACATACTTAGCAAACATAAAAACATTTTCATTCAGTTCTACAGTACATTTATAGCAAATTGCATCTAATTCAACTAAATGAGGAATGGGCACATGAAGAACACAGTTTCCTTATGTTTTTATACGTTAAACAGTGGCCTCACATAAAGGGAGGTAACTAGTGAGTTTCCTGAAGTGGAACATGATGAAAAACCATACCAAGTAGCAAAGAAGATAATGTGCCCATGGTACATTGCTCGTTTGTAGTCTGGTGACGTTGTGTAGGTTACTCCTCCCAAAAGTCTCTCACATTAGCATAATAATTTGCCACAGAAAAATATGCATCCATTTTATTTACATAAATTAATTGGCTTGTTTGTCAGTTATTTTAGTAATTTTCCAGGCAAGGATTCTGAAAGGGTTTTAATATAAATTCAAGAAACTGACACAGTAAACAAAAAAAAAACTACCTTTCATGCCTTTGTTATTTCTGGCACCATGTCTGTGCCGTTTGTGACCTCTTGAACTAAGGTGTTAAATTGCTCCAGCTCAGCTCCAGGTTTCCAATTTCATTACAGGCTTTATTTTACATTGAAAGTGTGAATCAAACTGACATTAGCTTTTACATGATTAAACATTGATGTTTAAGGATGATAATTGCATTGGAATAGGATTGCCTGAGAATTTTAATTCGGGACAGGGAAAACCTCAAACAAAATGAAAAATATAATTTTTATCACAGTGAAATTGAAATACACCTTTATTTAATTGCAGATATTCATTTGAAATTATTCAGCATTCTAAATCCAATCCACGCCGAATGACAGATGTAACTGCCTGCAATTAATAACATAATACATTAAGCTTTATAAAGGTCCCAGCTTTGGAGAGATTTATGCAGTGCAGAAAAGCAATTGCGCTTTGAGGCAAGGAATGGCTAATCGATGAAATCAAGTTTAGAAAAAGTGCCTTATTTCCTACCTGAATGATAGTTTCTTTTTTTTCCCTTTCTGCAAACAAAACACGTCTGGATTGTGTAGAACCGGGTTTTGTTTGAAAAGTGAATTGGAGGATCAAATTTAATTAAAACCACACTTGAATATGCATAGTTCACATGAGCAAAGTGTGACAAACCTAGCTATTAGAAAAAACAATGTAACGTGTTACTCAACAACTAAATAACTGTTTTGTGTGTACAAATATGGTTACAATTCCAAATGTCTAAGTCTGTGTGGGCTTAATTTTGAATAGTTGATAAGACATGTGAACTAGAATGGATCTCTTCTGTGCTTAACTGCAAAAATCTCCACTTGAGTGCGATTGAAGCATTATGCATACTCCTACAGAGTGACTGCTTTATTAGAGGAAAAAGTAATTTTTCTACAATAGTGCACAGGCAATGGGGTTTCTGAAAAGTAAAACACTAGGTTCATAGTTGTGAAGCACTGTATTAAGAAACTGGTTCTTCTCCATGGTCCAGTTCTCCCAAAAGTTACGTAAGGTACTTTAGTTTCCTTTTCAAGGCAGTGGTGCATTATGCACTTTTTAAAATCCTGTTAGCATAGCCCAGGCTGCACTGAAGGTTTTTAATTTTGGCAGCAATTTGGATGGGGATGATGCCCCACCATGGTGGCGTCAGAGGATAAGGACTGTCTCAGGGTAAAAAAAGAGGTAATGCATAATTACTTAGAGGGTCATTATGAGTTTGGCTGACGAAAAGGCCATCCACTAAATTCCCGGGGTCAGGTTACTGCAAGTGCAGTCCTCTTTCCGTGGGCTCCATTACGAGTTTCCCGATGGGTCAGCGGACAGAAACAGAGTTTTGGCCCACTGGTCCAGCAGTAAACAACCCACAACATTGACGCCGGCTCTTAATTGAGCCAGCGGCAATGCTGTGGTGCATAGGGTGCACCAGCACCTGTCGCGCTTTTCACGGTCTGCAAAGCAGATGGTGAAAAGAGCGATGGGGCTGGCCATGGGGGCCCCTGCGCTGCCCATGCCAACTGCATGGGCAGTGCAGATGCTCCCCTGGGGCACCCTGCACCCCGTCTCTGCCAGCCTTTACATGGCGGGCTACTGCTATGTATTCGCCGGTGGAGAGGGGACTCGTAATCATCAGGGCAGCGCTGCCCTGGCGGATTACGAAGGCCAACACCGCCAGCCCCTCCAGTGGAGGTGAAGTGATGGTGCTGGCGGTCTGACCGTGGCACAACTGCCACAGTCGTAATTTGGCTGTAAGACTTCCACAGTGGCGGCGGCCCAACAAGCACCGTGGCCCTGGTGGTTTTTAAGACCACCAGGGTCATAATGAGACCCTTAGTGTCTGCTGCCGAATGCCGTTTGTGCTGGGCCCACAGTTTAGAGAATGCAGTTTCTGGTGTCTGTGGTTCTGCTTTAACATTGAATATCTCATTTTGTGAAAAATTATAGTTCACAGTGAGAAAATACATTGCCCTTTAAATGAAGTAAAATGGGCTTTACCATTTCAATCTTTATTCAGAATCATTGCAGTTTAAGAGCAATGGTGTTGTGTGGTTTATCAGTGACCTTGAGAAGGATCGTTTGTACCAAGTTCTTGATAACTGAAGTAAGAAACACATTCCCTTGTTCACCTTTCGTATAATAGGTTGAACTAAAGGAAATTGGGAGAATGTGGCGTATCTCTTGATGCCTGGTCAGATGCTGCTGCTTCTCAAGTGATGTTTTTCGGTTCCTATAATATACTGTACACTCATTTTTGAACTTAATAGACATCATTTAAAGGAAAAAAAAAAGTACCCTAATCTATGGAATCTGTTTTTCTTGTGAGCTATGAAGAGGCAAGTGTTGGCATGATTATATTTCTATGTGTTGATGTACCTTTTAGGTGAATATCAATGGGGAGTCTTTGTAGTGCAGAATTCAAAGTGTGTGCAGTAATCCTTGAAAGGTTAAGCAGTTTATGGATGGATGGATAACCATTCACATCAGAAGCCTATATTGACTCAGAATATACTAGAAAACTGCATGAAGGCTATGAGAAAAGCTCATTGATGGTTGGGGATAGCCAATAAGATAGTATAAAATATGTCTAACAGTAGCCAAGCAGAGAAGAGATGGTAAGGAAGAAAAGAGGAAGATATAAAGAACAGATCCAGGAATATTATGTAGAGCTCAAATGCCTCGTGTCTGGTTAGATGAGCTGCCAGGTATTTGTTGATGGCAGGGAGAAGAAGACACTCACTCCAGTGTGCTTCATGAATTAGATTGCCAGTTGTCTTTGACATGAAAGGAATGAGTGGCAAGTTCGGTTCCACTTGAACTATTTTTCTCTATTAACCACACCTGTGGAGTTAGATGATGCTAGTTTCTTGTACATGTTTATTAATAATCCAAAAGCATTAGGAGTGTAAAAATGAGTCTTTTCATCTTGATGCCAGTGGAGATAAAGATGCTGTAAACGTATGCTCTCTTGGATAGTGCAAATAAGCGTCTGTGTCAGTGGTCGTAGAGAATCTTTACCTTGGATAACCATTTTTATTTTGAGTCTGAAATTAATTTGAGTAGACCTTTGTTTTTTATTTTATTTTTTTATTGTTTTTATTGTCCTCATAAGAAATCCTGTCTCTCTGCTGGAGGGTCATCAACCTGCGTCCAGCAAAATGATCCAATTTAAACGGTTCAAACCTGAGCAGACACAGCTTTTCACCTCTCCCAGACAGAACCTATGCTCATGGGCATGGCAGTTCCACAGTACATTCCAAGGCGATCAGAGAAAAACTGTAGGAATTAGCCACCCAGCACGCTGGGGGTGGGGGGAGGCAGGAGGGATGAAGGGGGGCAGGGCGGGGGGGATAAATCATTGGACTATATACCAAGAGTATTCCCCTTTTGACGACAATTTTCCCAGATGGCCCAGAATTCATCTCTATTACCCATTGGTCCAATACGTTCTAAACAGAAAAAAATAATCTATAGATGACAACCGATCAGATACATTCGGAGGTGTGGGCATAATCCACTTTAAACATATTTGTCTTCTGGCCAACAGCATCAATAAAAACATCATGCACTTATGCGGCCTGGAGAGCTTCTGGTCCCATAGGGAGCCAGGAGAGACCCCAAAAAAACACTAAAGAGGGGGTCACTCCCACCTCAAAGCTTATAATCTGTTTGAGAAAACCATTGATAGAAGACCAGAAGACACAAAGGTTAGGGCAGCTCCAGAACATATGTATATCATTCGCATTAGGCTCACTGCACTGTGGACACTTTTTCTGACTTCTCTAAAGTAGATAACTTCTGGGGGGACCAATAGACCCTATGCATCGTAAACAAGTGATTATTTTTCAAGGCAGCTGATCTAGTTACCGACCAGAGCATAGAGCATGAGGATTCCCAAGTGTGTGCTATGTCTAGGGCTGGCAGAACCCTTCCCCTTTTCTTCTCGGGAAGAGAAACCGATGAATCTGAAGCATCAAGTAACGCCTGATACCAGACAGAGGTTTCTTTATGAACCAAGGCCAAAGATAATTTCTCTTCCCAATAATTGTAAACACCCTCTTTCTCTTGGAGAGACACCGCCCAGCTCGCTAACTGCAAATATTTGAACTTTGAAAGCTTGTGATCTGTTAACTCCTCGAGCCTTGACCAAGACACCAACTTGGACTCCTCCAGGCTTTGTCCCCACCTAGTCACTCCCTTTAATGGAAGAGCCAGTTTATCTAAAAGAAGCACGGATGTACCGGGAGAATCCCAGACCGGGGCCCGAGGACTATATTAATAGATACCCAATCCTTGTGCCAACCACCACACTCTAGCAGCATCCTTAAGAAGCTTCAGATGAATCTTTTACAAAAATTTGGGATGACCAAACTTATACAAGAAGAAACTGCCAGTCACTAAAAACTTTTGAGTCATTGCACCCCAAAAGGACGTATATTCAGAACTGTCACCTAACAAAATCCGAACATTCTTCAGATGAAAAACCAAGTAGTATTTATAAAAATCTGGAGCTGCATTCCCCCCTTTTCCCTTGGGCCTGCACAATTTTCGAAAGGTGATCCTAACCCCTCTAGAGGACCATACAAACGAAGTTAAACCTGCTTGTATCTTTTGGAACCAACTCTTCTTAAATTCCAGGGGGATGGCATTAAACAAGAACGTGAATTTAGGAAGAATAATCATGTTAAGAACATTAACTCTTCCTATAAAAGACAGAGGAAGCCCAGCCCAAGTTTTAAGCAAATTACGAGTCTCCTTGCAAAGCTTATCAAAGTTAATCCTGGCTAATTCATTAAGGTTGGGGATAACTTGAATCCCCAGGTATCTGATCTGTTGCTTAACCAGAGGGCTATCAAAGGTGGTATTCCAACACATGATTTCAGTTTTCTTTGGGTTAACAGAGTAGCCTGACAAATCCTTTAAATGTTGTAAAATTCTGTAAAAAACATATGTCGAGTCTCCAGTATAGATCATAAGGTCATCGGCGTACAAAGTGACCTTTTTATCCCAACCCTGACATTGAAAAGGAAGAATCTCTCTATCCACCCTAATTGTTGCTGCTTAAGGTTCAATGTATAGATCAAAAAGAAGGGGGGATAGTGGGCAACCCTGACGCGTCCCTCTCAATCCTGAATCTGGAAGAGATCCTATCATTGATCAAAATACAAGCAGACGGGTCTTTATAAATAGCCTGAATAGCCCCAATAAATTGAACCCAACTTAAAACCCTCCATAACATGTTGTAAAAAACACCAATTCACCCGGTCAAAAGCTTTGGCTGCGTCAAAAGTAAGAACCGATAAGGGAACTTTTTCAGAAATAGCCAAATCCACCGCACCCAATAAGTCCTGAGTTATCTCGTGCAATTGTCTACCTCTGACAAACCCCTTCTGGTCCACATGGATCAAGTTGCTAATCACACCCTGGAGCCTTTTGGTCAAGATATGGGTATAAAGCTTATAATCTGAATTCAACAAAGATATTGGCCTATACGAACTACAAAAGGCCAGGTCTTGCCCTGGTTTTAGAACGAGACTGTTAGAAATGGGGTCTTTGTTTGACAGTCCGGTTACCACCTGTTCAAGGACCCTCACTCTAGTTGGGGTAAAAGAGAATCACCCTCCGCTAACCCCTGCTTACCCCCTTGGTAGCTTGGCAGAGCAGTACTTCAGAGTGCTAGCTGTAAAGTATTTGTACCAACACACACAGTAACTTAATGAAAACACTACAAAATGACACAACACAGGTTTAGAACAATAGGAAATATTTATCTAAAGAAAACAAGACCAAAACAACAAAAATCCATTATACACAAGTCAAGTTATCAATTAAAAATCAAAAAGAGTATTTAAGTAGTTTTAAACACACACTAGCGCTGCTAGAGTGAAAATGTACCTGGTGCGCGTCAAAAATAATCCCGCACGGGTGGGTGTGCATCAAAAATAACTCCGCACGGCGGTACGTGAGTCGAAAATCCAGCTGCACGATAATCCGAAAATCCCGCAGCGCAGGTTGTGATGTCCCAGCCTCTGTCATCGATGCTGTGCGTCGTTTCTCCTTCTCCGTGCGTCGATTCTTCGGTTGCGTTTCCTGTGAGCGTCGTTTCTCAGCTGCTGAGCCGGCAGAGCGTTGTTTTTTTCAGCCGCAGATCGGATTCGCGTCAATCTTTTCCCCGCACGGCGCTCTGTGCGTGGATTTTCTTGTCTTTAGGCTCCCAGCTTCTCCTTTCAGGGTCACAGGAATTGGATGGGCACACCCAGGGCAGAGTAGGAGTCTCTCCAGAGACTCCAGGTGCTGGCAGAGAGAAGTCTTTGCTGTCCCTGAGACTTCAAACAGGAGGCAAGCTCTAGATCAAGCCCTTGGAGATTTCTTCTCAAGATGGAAGGCACAGAAAGTCCAGTCTTTGCCCTCTTACTCTGGCAGAAGCAGCAACTGCAGGATAGCTCCACAAAGCACAGTCACAGGCAGGGCAGCTCTTCTTCCTCAGCTATTCAGCTCTTCTCCAGGCAGAGGTTCCTCTTGGTTCCTAAAGTCTGTGGTTTTGGGTGCCCTTCTTATACCCAGTTTCTCCTTTGAGGCCTACTTCAAAGTAAAGTCTCTTTGGAATGTGAAATCCTGCCTTGCCCAGGCCAGGCCCCAGACACTCACCACGGGGTTGGAGACTGCATTGTGTGAGGGCAGGCACATCCTTTTCAGGTGCGAGTGACCACTCCTCCCCTCCCTCCTATCACAGATGGCTCATCAGGATATGCAGGCTACACCCCAGCTCCCTTTGTGTCACTGTCTAGTGTGAGGTGCAACCAGCCCAACCAGCCCAACTGTCAAACTGACCCAGACAGGGAATCCACAAACAGGTAGAGTCACAGAAATGGTATAAGCAAGAAAATGCTCACTTTCTAAAAGTGTCATTTTCAAGCGCACAATCTTAAAATCAACTTTACTAAAAGCTGTATTTTTAAATTGTGAGCTCAGAGACCCCAAACTCCATATGTCCATCCGCTCCCAAAGGTAACCTACACTTTAATCAGATTTAAAGGTAGCCCCCATGTTAACCTATGAGAAGGACAGGCCTTGCAACAGTGAAAAACAAATTTAGCAATATTTCACTGTCAGGACATATAAAACACATTATTATATGTCCTACCTTAACCATACACTGCACCCTGCCCTTGGGGCTACCTAGGGCCGACCTTAGGGGTGTCTGACATGTAAGAAAAGGGAAAGTTTAGGCCTGGCAAGTGGGTACATTTGCCAAGTCGAATTTATAGGTAAAACTGCACACACAGACACTGCAATGGCAGGTCTGAGTCATGATTACAGAGCTACTTATGTGGGTGGCACAACCAGTGCTGCAGTCCCACTAGTAGCATTTGATTTACAGGCCCTAGCACCTCTAGTGGACTTTACACAGGACTTACTAGTAAATCAAATATGCCAATCATGGATAAACCAATCACATACACATTTTGTAAAGGAGCACTTGCACTTTAGCACTGGTTAGCAGAGGTAAAGTACCCAGAGTAAAACAAATAGCTAAATCAGAGTCCAGCACACATCAACAACCTGGGGAACAGAGGCAAAAAGTTAAGGGAGACCACGCCAAGGATGAAAAGTCTAACAGAGACTAATAACAGCTTCACCCCAAGACTTAGGCATATCGGCCCCCTCCTGTAAAAGAAGATTAAACAACTCTGTCAAAATTGGCACTAGCTCCTCGCAGAGATTGCCATATAACTCATTAGGCAGACCGTCTGGGCCTGGGGCCTTCCCCTTCTTTAAGTTCTGAATTGCTGCTTTCACCTCCCCAAAATTTATATCTCCCTAACCAGTTGTTTCTGATCCATATCTGTTAACCAGGGGAGATGAAGGACCTCCAAATAAGCCCTTGCCAATGTTTCAGAAAAGTACATATTTTCAGTGTAAAGAATCTGAAAAAAGCCAACAAAAGCCTCCTCTATCTCCGTTTCGGCTGTGGATAAAGCTCCAGTAACCTCTGATCTAACTGAAGAAATAATGTTCTTGGAGCGGTCTGATTTGGTTTTTCAAGCTAAAAGCTTCCCACACCCTTCCCCATAATCATAGTGGGCAAACCTGCGGCATTCCCACGTCCTATTTTTCCTCTCGAGAAATAGCCCCAACTTGATTCTGCCCGATTCTAACTGAGCATTGAAAGAACCCATCTGGCTCTCCTCACCCTTTAAAGTGGCCTCCTGCAGGGAGGCCACCTGAAACTCAAGTTGTTTTTAACTGATTTATTTTCTTCCCTGTAACTATAGGTGGCCAAACCCACAAGCCTACCTCTAATAAATGCTTTGTAAACATCCCACAATATCTGCAATGTGGTGGATCCATAATTACATGAAAAAAATTCTTTGGTATCCCTCCTCAAACCATCCACAATCAGCTCGTCCAAAAAGATAGCGCGGTTAGCTGTCCACCTAGGAGTAGACACTTGAATATTAAGAGAGACGTGCATTTTTACAGCTGAATGATCTGAAAGATGTGCCGGAGCATGGCTAACCAATCTTACCATGTCCCTTAACTGATGCTGAATTACGGAAAAATCGATCCTAGAATGATGACCATGCTTCTTGTTATTAAATGTAAACCTAAGACCTTCTCCGCCCTTCTGATGCCAAATGTCTATCAAACCGAGATCTAACATTCCTTGGTTTATCTAGAACAGAGATTTAGGTGAATTCACCGTTGGTCTTGACGTGGACTTATCTAACATTGGGTCCAATAAAACATTAAAATCCCCACCAACTACAATCGGATACTTGGCAACCAATAAATGGCTATAAGGATCTTGAAAAGGTGAGGGGTCATCAATATTAGGCCCGTAATACCCAACAATTGTGAACCAGACACCATACAGGCTGGCCTCCACAATCAACCACCTACCCTTAGGATCCTTTTTGACATTTGCAACCTTTACGCTTCCCGGCTTCTTGATAAGAATTGCCACCCTCTTGACAGCACATGATTGGTTAGTACATGCGCAATAGCCCACCCAATTCAAATGCTTAAGATACTCATTCCATTCAGACTCTAACAAATGAGTTTCTTGTAAGATGATCACTTCCTCTTCTATCCTTTTTAAGAACTCAAAGATTCTCCTCCTTGGAACCCGCAAACCGTTAACATTCCAAGATAGAAATTTCATCAAAGCCCTCTTTTGACTAGCCATTGTCCAAAGAAACAAAATTATCAGGAAAAGACCATGAGCTTGACAAGTAATCAAAACCTCTC
This sequence comes from Pleurodeles waltl, assembly GCF_031143425.1. Lineage (NCBI taxonomy): Eukaryota > Metazoa > Chordata > Amphibia > Caudata > Salamandridae > Pleurodeles > Pleurodeles waltl. The sequence goes on along the minus strand of NC_090448.1, from coordinate 181,407,029 downwards.
ACACAACAGCATACCACACTACTGAGGAAATTTTCAAACATAGGCGTATTTCCCTCCCTATAACTCATCCCTAATGAAAAAACTGCACCAACCTATATCCCAAGTAAACCCCATCACCGCCCATGGGAACCCTCCCATTCCTTCTAATAGGGTGACTATTACCACCCATATGAGCTCAGTTTCCGGTCGGCTCTTCTAAAAGAAATAGACCATCAATGAGAAATCTTCATCTTTTCAATTAATGCCTGAACTTCTGCAGGCTTCCTAATATTATACATAGTATAAAATTGCTAGTAACATAAATGCCTAAATACCTGAGTGGGTTTTGAGCCCTAGCCTCATGTTGTAGGAATAACGGTAATTCCTCCATCGATGCATTAAAAAGCAAAATTTCCTTCTTACTTTGTTTCACTGTGTAACACCCAATGCCTGTATGTTCCTCTAACAGATCCAAAGTCCCCTGCACATTTGCTTATCCTGCTACAAATACAAACCATATCATCTGCAAACAACTTTAATTTGGACATCCCCGTCATCTGTGCTTTTATCCCAGATACTCTATGCAATTTAAGCACTAACAACTCTATGGAAAAGGCAAATAGTATCTCACACTGAATGTGCTACAGCTGCACCTTTGCAGTCCAGTGGGTCCCTATCATAATAAGTGACTACATAAACACTTAACACCTTCTAGTGTTTCAGTTACCCTGTTTTTGGTTTCTTGGCCATTGCTTCAGCAATTCTGATAGCTGTCATGTGTGACAGAGCTACTGATTATATTACCCCTTTGGTATACAAAGCTTTCTTCCTTCCTCTCCTTGTATTTATCTGTGAGCAGTCCACCTGCTTTATGATGTACAGCAATTGAATAGAAATCTCAATGGGCTATGTGTAATTTTACTGCAACTTTAATATGAATGTTTAGTTATAGTGTGATGTTTTGAATGCAATGTTATCTGTTGACAAGATCATGTGTGCTGCATTTGACAAGCAGAGCATGTTACCATACACAGTGCAGGAGTGCTTTGCCTTAAAAGTAAGCAACATTAGAATGAGAAAATAATTACTTGTTTTTGAACCGAAGGATGTCAGCAAGTACAATCCCACTATGAGTGAAATATTTGGTTTTATGATACTTCACCTGAACATCTTGAAAAAAGCAGATAGGACCAAGAAGTAGTACAAGGAGCATTCAATCAGCAGAGTGAATTTAAGAGGTTAACAAAAGCAAAAATGCCTTTTTATGTCTCTAATGATTTTGTTCTGAATCATGAAACGGTAGACTAAGTCTTTTATGCTCTAATGAGTGGGCTTACCAAACAGCCCAAGCTGACTAGTTGCAAAACACTTATTGTGGGCTTACCAAAACGTGATGGGACCCACAGCCATTGATCACCATTTGCCAACTTTATTGTCAAATTTGTTTGCTTACTTCTTATTCTATCATTCTGTCACTTTCCTTTCCCAGTTTTTTATATCTTGTGTATGTTCCTCAACTGGAACATGCCTCCTTAGCATTTGTATGATCGTCTGGCTCGCCGGTCCTTTAAGACACTACTTTTTTAGTTTGAGCGCTCAAGCGCTTTTCGACCTGTTCTCTTCCTATGGGCTTTTAACCAAACCCATCCCTCGCCCTTGAATTTCACTTGTTCATGGGTTTCTTTAAAATAAATCCCTTGATGTCATTGGTATATGCTTTACGTTTGTCCTGCCATGGGACGGTTTTGTTACCGCCTTGGAGACTGACCCTGTTACATGGTTTATTGCACGATTGCCAATACACTTCAGTGTGGGCGAACTATTTTTTCTTTTGTCTCTCCCCTTCGTACTCCAGGAAGGCTATGGTGCGCTCCGTGCAGAAGAGCCGTGCAAACTCCATCGGCGGAATGGAAGCGCCCATCACATTGTTCACACTGTTACCTAATCAGAGTCCTTTCTTCTGGCTCTCCCCTTCGCGCTTCATAGCTTTCACAAAAACACTTGTAAGCTTTAAATAAAAAACATGAAAATCCTCAGAGGCTCTCCCAACACAGCGGGAGAGCCAATAATACATATTCACTGCAATCGGGGAAACTCACCCCATAATGCTTTGCAAGCATTCTTTTACAAAACACATTTGCCCATAGCCCAGCCTGTGTTGGTGCCAGGACAATGGGACCCCCCATCAAAACATTCAGCACTGCCAACTATTCCTATTTAGGTCATCTCTGGGTCCCCACACTAGGTTAATGGGGATCCCCCCAACTATAATCCCTCACACCATGCAGTGTCTTTTTAAGTTCTCTCATGGCTGGAACTTTTGTTTTATAGCTGAGTCGTTTGTGTTTTAAGGGCCTAGTTTGTAATAATAATCTAGTAGGCCTGCTAGCTCTGAAAATATGTAATGCATTACACCCTGCAGTGGCTAAATCTATGGTTGCATTACATTACTTTCTGTCATTCTGTTTTCATGTGGTTATGCCCTCTACGGACTGACTATGACCATGTTTTTTTTTTTTTTTTTTACAATGCTAGGTTTATTGTGGTGTTATCCAGGGGCTGTTCTGAGCATTACAGTCCAATACCAAAAGTTTATTTCTGATACAGGTTTTTATTGAGTTAATATGATAATTGTATAGGTTGTATTAATCTCTCCGTACTGCAATTATGACCATGAGTCAGGCCAACTTAACATCCTTATTACACTATGATTGTTTCAACACTCTTGATATGTTTGGGTGACCTTTCTAGTTTTACTCTGGTTACTCCTCCGTGGTTGTCTTGTGTCCTTTTTGGGGGAATTTTGTTAGCCCCCCAGCAACTCTGATGGTGAGGTGGTGAAAGTGGTATTCTATTGGAATTAGCATGGCAGATTTAAATTGGGATGCTAAATGGCAACATTTTGGGCTGCAGAAAGAGGAAGAAGGTAAATGGAAGTACTTTAATTGTATGCAGAGCCACTGGAATTATGGGGCAGGGTTGACCAGTTTATGTGGCAAGAAAAGCCCCGTTAGGATTTTACAACACCAATAGCTCTTACTCAAGTGAGACCCACTGCATTGTAAATGCTTGTTTCTTATTTCTTTAGCTCCTTGAGACTGTCTGTTTTTCATCTCTCTCTCTCTCCCCCTCAACCCCCATCTTCTCTGACCAGATACCCTGTGGTCCTTATTGCGGTCTCTCTCCTGTTTCAAGCAGCTCTTATAGACTTCTACCCCGCCAAACTCCCTCCCTCCTTGTGGTGTTTTCTAGCTCATACTTCCTTCCTAAATCCCATTTGCTCTTCCTTAATATACTGCTTTTCCCTCTGCCACCCATTGCTTCCCTCTCACTCACTCTTGTGTTGCCCACTGTGTGTGTGTGTGTGTGTGTATATATATATATATATATATATATATATATATATATATATATATATATATTGAACTGACACGAAGAAAACCAAGGCACCAATCCAAGTAAGTCTGAGCATTTATTCAGGCTGTAAAGCAGTATATTTGTCCATTTCCCTGACGCGTTTCGACATACATTGCCTTGTTCACAGGTGAGTAAAGGCAAACATTTAATCACCAGTGCTTTTAAATTCTCAGTCATGTGACTTCATAGTTAGAATACAATTCTCACAATGCACTATTCAATATCTGTGTCTCTGTTTCCGGAATGCTTAATCTCAATAACGTTGAAATAACATCATAGGCACCCCAGTCACAAAAATATTTGGTCGTAAAAAAAATGTCTCTAATTAGTATTCCACATACTTGTACTGGTGCTGCTCAACTTGATTACTGCTGCTGCCACAGACTCCGTGAAAAGCTGGAAGAGAGGAAAAATGCCTCTATCCCATCCCTTGCTCACTTCCATCGTTATTTTGGATAAATGCCATTTTTCCCGGGAGTGAACGAATCGGGCCCTTGCAAGTTTAAATGTTTGCCTTTACTCACCTGTGAACAAGGCAATGTATGTCGAAACGCGTCAGGGAAATGGACAAATATACTGCTTTACAGCCTGAATAAATGCTCAGACTTACGTGGATTGGTGCCTTGGTTTTCTTCGTGTCAGTTCAATATTTCAATGGGAAGCTTCACCCCTGCAACCAAGGCCGCCCTGCAGGATCTGTGGCCCTCGTGTGAAGTAGATGAACTTGGATTTAAACTTGCAAGGGCCCGATTCGTTCACTCCCGGGAAAAATGGCATTTATCCAAAATAACGATGGAAGTGAGCAAGGGATGGGATAGAGGCATTTTTCCTCTCTTCCAGCTTTTCACGGAGTCTGTGGCAGCGGCAATAATCAAGTTGAGCAGCACCAGTACAAGTATGTGGAATACTAATTAGAGACATTTGTTTTACGACCAAATATTTTTGTGACGGGGTGCCTATGATGTTATTTCAACGTTATTGAGATTAAGCATTCCGGAAACAGAGACACAGATATTGAATAGTGCATTGTGGGAATTGTATTCTAACTATGAAGTCACATGACTGAGAATTTATAAGCACTGGTGATTAAATGTTTGCCTTTACTCACCTGTGAACAAGGCAATGTATGTCGAAACGCGTCAGGGAAATGGACAAATATACTGCTTTACAGCCTGAATAAATGCTCAGACTTACGTGGATTGGTGCCTTGGTTTTCTTCGTGTCAGTTCAGTATTTCAATGGGAAGCTTCACCCCTGCAACCAAGGCCGCCCTGCAGGATCTGTGGCCCTCGTGTGAAGTAGATGAACTTGGAGATATATATATATATATATATATATATATATATATATATATATATAACAGGCAGTAAATTGCTGCTGGCCATGCTCCATTAACAAACAAAAATCAACGTTTGCCCTTCAATAGCTTTTTTTTTTTTTTTTTTTTTTCCCCTAATGATGCATGTGTGGCTTAGTGTTGTTTTTTTTTGTTTCTACTGATGCATGCTTGTGCCTTATTTATTTATTTTTTTCCTTTACTTTTGGTCATGCCGCTAAGCATCTCTTTGACCCTAGACAATATTGCCAAATGGCTCTGCCAATGCTTGTTTTAATCAAGACCTGGTATCTCTGTACATTATTTAATAAACAAAACAAAAACATTTTAATAGACATGTATAATGACTGTAAATTAAATTGTATGAAATTGTTGATATGCTCTGATACAGTTGAAAAAAACAGGAGAGACCATGTATTGGGACCCTACTATTTTTTTACATAAAAGCCCTTTATTCCAAAATCGATTCCTTGAATGTAATAAGTCCTGTTTTGCTTTGAGTTAACTCTTGTTTTCATAAGAGTACCCACCATTGCATTATTTTTTCAGTATCGATTTTTTTTAACATTATTGTGCCATTTTTCACCTTACTGCCAAGGCTTTTTATGCAAAACTTACTGAAAATCTCTTCTTCCTTCCAGTGTTCTTGGCCACCATTTGATAATAATTAACAAAGTTTGCAGCCTGACTTAGTTTTCTTTTTAGGTAGTTTGACCATCACGTTACAATTGATTTTTAAATTTTTATATTCTTCTACAGAAGATGCCAATTTTGGGATTTGTTGCACTTTTTATTTCAAAGTATCTTTTTATTTCTTCTTTGTTAAAGTGATGTTTATTTTTATACTTTATATTGTAGGAACTCTTACAACCGTGATTAGTGTAAAATATGCATGTAGTTTAATTTTCATCTTGTGCTTTTTATACTGTTTTTATGGAAATGGAACTCTTGAGTTTGACCATTGTTAACGAAATCGAGATCTGTACTTACAAATATATACTTTTAAGCAAATTAATTTATATAAAACGTTATGTCAATGTGTGCATTCAGTAACCTGTCATCGGGCACACAATTTGATCTAGTTGGGTATCTCTAATGCTTTGTTCCAAGCATTTGCATTATTTGAGTGACTTTCAGTAATTTCAGATTGTCTTATAACAGGATTGTATGGACCTGAGAACTGGGTGTTATCAAGTGCAGACTGTGGAGGCATCTATCAATCCCCAATAGATATTACTGATCAAAATGCACAGGTTGGAGATGAATACCAAGAGCTGCAGCTGGATGGATTTGATACGGAATCCTCAAACAAAACCTGGATGAAAAATACTGGGAAAACTGGTAAGCTTTTTTGATTAGGAAATGTTTTGCAGTGCATGTTCCCAATTCATTATGCAAATTTAAAAACAGTTTTTATCAGTGAACTCTCAGGTAAACCATAATATTAACCTTAGGTCCTCTCACACTATGGACAGGGAATCCATTGTATTTTTCGATGTGACTATCTTTGCCAAACAGGGAACGTTATACTCCAAAACATATCGCAAACCAACTGATAGGAATACCTTACTAAAGTTTGACAGCTTCCACCCCAAAACCCTCAAGGAAAATCTCCCATATGAACAACTACTTAGATTTAGAAGAAATTGCAGAAAAATGTCAGATTTCATCATCCTGGCCAAGGTCTTCACAGAAAGGTTAGGGGCCCATAACTACCCCGAGAGAGTGATCAAAACAACCCGAAAATGGTGAAAAACAAAACAAAATAGAGAGGCTTTGCTATAGAGTTCTGCCCATAATGACGCAGCTATCGCGTAACTACTTACAATACAGTCTGACAAGGTGAAGAAGGTGATCAACAAACACTGGCAGATATTACACACAGGGCAAACTACGATAGGAAAAACCCCTTTTTTTAATTTCATTTAAAAAAGCGAGAAGCCTCAAGGATAGTTTAGGGTCAATCCACTCACAAACCAGAACTGCAGTTCTGAACAGTTGAGGGTCTACCTGACCAGTGGGACACTATGCATGTGGATATTGCAGTGTATGCCACTTAATCAGCACCATAGAAACAATGAATTTGGAACCAAGAAAAGTATGGACAATCAGAAAACACACAAATTGCAATTCTATTAATGTGGTATATTTAATAGCTTCCCCATACAGACTTCACTATGTGGGAATGACAACAAGGAAGGTAAAGACAGCGATATGTGAACATCATAGTAACGTATAGTGTAAACAGAATACTACCAAAATGACAGATCATTTTCTCAGAGAAGGACATACTACAAATGACATGAGAGGGGCTGTCATATAGCAGGTTAAGTGCAACACCAGTAGCACTGAGGGGCTATTGTTTGAAAATTATCAACGACTGATATACCACATGTCCACACATAAAACTGGTTTAAACAAATAGCGTTCCATGGAATACAGTACAGCTATAATGAATAAGAACTGTCCATAACATGTACATGACACATATGAGATGAAGTGAGACTGCTACAGATGAGGTTGTCACCTGACATATTCCTAGCTCTGAACAGTCCAAAACATACATGTTTAACAAACAAATAAGCAACTGCAACAGATCTGGTCTATACCAGTCCACATCATGGCAATCAGGCATATTATACGCTTAGCATGCACTCTAGACATTCCACAGAGCCAGTACCCCCTTTGTCTAATTTCAAGCCAATATATAGCCCATATTTAATGCGCCTGGCATAGGTTCCCTATCCCTGAATAAGATAAATACAGTGTGCACTTTATATGCTATATTGAACCAGAGTCACCATATTTGAATTTTAAGTTCATAATGGGCAGAATTGCCCCACATTCCATGACAGAGAATGTAGCGGGTTGATTAAGAGGTTCGCCTGGTATTCCCCAATGTGGTTCTAGCATGGTTGGAACATACTGCATGGCCTATGCAAATGGGCAATGCCTATGTTTCATGTGATCTTCTGTTACCATGTAACAGTTATGTCTCTCTTCATATTTACAACAGAATATTCGCAAAAAGTGACATGGTTCATCGTAAGTTAGATTAGTTACAGTAAATACTGCATGTCTTAGTGTGCATGCAGCACCAGTCTTGACGAAAGCCATATTGACCCAGTGGTCACTTAGTTGAAATGGTTGAAATATGTAGACCAAAACTAAGGATGTGAGGGGCCATTTATGTCTCATGACACATCCATTATTGTTTTTAAACCTTGCCCAAGTTTACCATTGTTAAAACATACCTTAATTTGCTGGCAAGCTTGGGACAGTTTTAAATCACCTTTTCTTACTTAAGTTTCCCAAACAAAAACCTGCGCCACTGTAATTCAGGCATAGCAGCATACCCAGATTTATTCGATGTCTCGGGTGGGAACCCTTTGATGAAGCATGCCACCAACTAGTGTTGGTGGGTGGAAGTTCTTTTAAAAACCCTTAGGGTTCACCAATTTCTTTGAGCAAAGGACATCATAGGAGTAGGTTTACATAGATTTTCTTTTTTTATTCTTTCATATCACACACACACACACACACACACTTTTAGAGGGCACCAGAGTGGTGTGAGAATGTTTTTTTAATTTTTTTATTCTCAAATCTGGGTAGCATGGCACTTTGGCCCTCATTACGAGTGTGGCGGTCTTATGACCGTCACACTCCCAGTGGCGGTTTGGACCGCTGCCAATGCGGGGGTCTGACCGCCACATTAAAACCTTGGCAGTCATACTGACAGATCCTAATCCACCAGGGCAGCGCTGCAAGCAGCACTGCCCTAGGGATTATGACCTCGTTTTCCACCAGCCTTTTCATGGTGGTGTTAGAACAGGTGCAGGGGGGCCCCTGCCCAGACACCCTCACTTTGCAGACAGTGAACATTACAAGGGTGCTGGTGCACCCTGCTGGCTACAGCATTGCTGCTTGCTCGATTTGGAGCCGAGACCATGCTGTAGCCTTTTTCCTGCTAGCCTGGTGGGCGGAAACCAAGATTTCAGCCCGCCAGTCTAGTGAGAAACTCTTAATGGGTCCGGCGGGGAGGTAGCCTGTGTGGAGGGCAACCTACCTGTCGGAAGTTTGGTAGAAAACCGTCTGCCAAACTCCAAATGAGGCCCTTTGTATATTAGCCTCATTGCTGTTTTACATAAGAAGGCCAGCCTTCCTCCAAGTCTTGATACTGCCCAGTGGGAGTGCATTGTTTGTGTTGCTTGTGTTATCATGCACTGTCTGATTGGAAAATAACTATACATCAGTCTTCCATATAAATATGAAATAAATTGAAATGCATTTAATGAATGTATTTATTTGTTTTTTAAATATCCTTCTTTCTGTTGACTACCAGATACAGTAACAGTTTTCCAAAAAGAGAAGAGTATTAGTTAATTAAAAATAATTGTTTTCATAATTTGATACGTAATATTTCACTGAGATATTGCCTTCCAAATAAATCTCTCCTCGAGACCTATTGTATGATAGGACATACCAAGACTTCACAAGGGCTATTAAATTGTCCTGTTTGGAGTAGAGTGAGAACTGAACCAAGTTGGCCATGCATTAGGAAAGTCAGAGGAGACTACAAATCTCATTGGAATATTGACAATGGATATAGACTCGTGAGTAGGCCTTCATTTGCAGACCTTCTTGGTAATGTGTACCAGGGAGCAAATACAGCAAAGTTGTCAGGCTGGGGAACATGCTGGGTTTGATTATTCAGTAAGTAATATTTTGCTAAGTAATAAAACAATAAGTAATATTTCACCAAGATATTGCCTTCACTAAATCTCTTCTCGAGACCTATTGTATAATAGTATACCAAGGCTCCACAAGGGCTATTATATTGTCCTCTGTGGCGTAGCGTGAGAACAGAAGTAAGTGAGCCATCCATTAGGAAGGGTAGAGTACACTCCAAATCTCCCTGGAATATAGACGATGGATGGAGACTAATGAGTAGGCCTTCATTTTACAGATATTCTTGGTAACGTGCATTAGGGAGCGAATACAGCAGAGTTGTCAAACTGGGGAACGTGCTGAGGTGTTGATTAAATGGGAATGGACTTACGGTCTGCAAAAGGGCACCTAAGGTGTCATTGTCTCTGTGATACTTCTACTTTGGGGCAGTGTGTTGGGACTGTCGGGCATGAATCTGGTTGATAGGAATTTAAGCAGATTTTGAGTCGGTTGGATAAAAATCTAGAAGCTGTGTCTCTGTGACCATTGATCCAGTAGAGAACCCAATCTGTGTATTGCAATATTAAACTGACACCGCGATTGTGGTCCAGTTTTGTTGTTCCTGTGTGAGAGTTCATACATTAAATTGGAAATTACCAGACCAAGAACATGTGCAGACATGGTGGCCAGGAGGTACTGAACTATAAATGCAACAAATCAGTAAAGGGCTCTGATTAGGGCTAGCTTTAGCCACGATCAAGCACCTGCTATTGCACCAGTAGCATGCTTTAAGTTGTTACTTTCCCTGATGTGTTCTATATTGAAACGCAGACTACATGCATATCTCTGTGATGGTTGGTGGAAACCTACAGTCAGTTAACAGGGTGGTCGACTATGTCCAGACACTGCAATGGTGTGCAGGAAGGGATAAGCATATGGGCTGTTTAAAACTCTGAATGGGCTGGACTGCCTTTATACAAGAAACTAGTGACTGTAGCAGCATTCAGAGGCTGACCATCCACAATTTACTAATTAATTCGCTGATTAGTCACAGCCCTCCAATCCAGGGTGTGAGCTGACAAGATAGTCAGGGGTTCTATCATCCCTGCCAATATGTTCTTGGGTGACTTTAGGCTTTGTAGATTGGACACCATTCTCAGACAAAAATACCGGCCATTTGTTTGTTTTTTTGTTCTTAGGATCAAGAAATGGCAGGTGAAGAAGATATGGCATACAATTATCAATATATTTCTGTAACGTGGCATTGATCCCTCTGTTTTAATAATCATTTAGTAATGTCTTAGACTTCTCCCAAATGCTTTTTAAGTGATTACTTCGTGTGTTTTCTATTTCAGGTTTGTATTTAAAGGATCAGATGTCAATGCTTTTGCTATGTTTGTATTAATTTTGCATGGATATGAAAACACAGTCCAGGCTAGGTAGGAACTGGCTTTGTGGGCTACTTGGGGGCTTTTGTGAAATACATGACTAGTTTTTAGACTAGTAGAGTTCCTTTCTGTCTAGCCAGATTTGCCAGATTTTCTCTCTAGCTACAGTCACTAGGTTCTTGTATAAAGGCAGTTCAGCCCCTAAAGTGTTTGTAGACTTTTTCAGTGTTATTGCCTGTGTGCATTCTGCAAGGGTGAAAAGGATCTTTGAGTAGGTCACTGCAGCTAGTGTTGGGAGACCTGAAGACTGGGTGGAACACCAGGTAGACGAAATAGATTGTCAGCCTCTCTCCTGCTGGACTGAAACCGCTGCAGAACAGACAATAATCAACTGATAGACGGAATACTTGAAATAATGTCATCCACTATAATTACTCTGATCAGCACTCCAGTCCATCATGTTTTTCCCCTCACTGTGTCACTGCAGACAAGGAGCAACCAGAAAGCAAATCTGGCTTGACTCTGCTCCAGTAGAATTAGTCTATTCTGAACTGACAGATCGTTTTGCTTCTGAGCAGGCAAAGCAAGTGTTCCTAAACCTTTTTAAGGCATGTTGGACCTCATCTGTGAGGTGCAGTTTCAGTCCTACGGCACAGTGAACCACTAGACCCTCGTCGTTGTATACCAGTCACATTATATCAGCTGAATACAAGTCTGACTGCTGTCTGTATATGCTAGCAGTGTTTTAAATGTGTACTATTTTCGATTTACTTTTTTTGCATAACCTCCATTATAATTTAAATAATCTAAATTTGTTTTGGTTGTTAATTGATTTTTTGAATATGCAGAAATTGTTTAATGTTTAAAGTATATTTTGCTATTTTTTTTCAAATAATAGTATTGAAATAAGTAAAGTAAAAAAAAAAAAAAGTGGTATTTATGTATCGCAAGCGTAAGGAAAAGGAAGCAAAGTCCTGTAAAAGACTGAAGGCAAGGACTCGGGAAACATATTGGTCGATGTGTTCGATAGATATGTTTGCTTGATATATTTTCGTGTTTGTCTTTGCTTTATGTGTAGCTCTCTTGTTTGAGTCTGTGAGATTTTTTTTTTATTTAAATCGGTTACAGCATTGGCAAAGTACTGGAGTGTTCTTGTGCTCGCGTCGCGTGTTCTACTTTACTCAGTGGCACCTCCAATACTTTGACAGATTTTCCTCCACGTTCTTATGATGTGCAAGGATTTGATGCTGTGGGCTTGACACTGTGTACACTTTGGACGTTTTTAAAACTAGTAACTCGTTGCTAGATGTTACCCGTAATTCTCCTTTCCCCCATACTCTCCCTGCCCAGTGCTCTAATAGTACGGCGAGGCAAATTAGAAGCCAGCAAGGGTCATAAAATAACATGTATATGTTTCATATTATTAACATGGCTTGCAAGCCTATACAGAGTTAAAAGAATAGGAACAAAACATTTCTCCGTAGCAAGACATGCTTAGATCATGTTTCACAGTTGGAATAAAGGTTTAATAGATACCTAAAAGGAAAAGGTTTATTATCTTGTTTATCGTGATCTCGTGACTTTGATCTTTCTCGCCATGTAGATATGCAGCGATGCCTCTCTCTTCCAATTCATTCTAAGAGAGAAATGTTATGTTCGATGGCATCTGTCGCTGTAGATACGCATGTTTTGCAATAGCTCGCCATCTGGTGTTGGGCCGGAGTGTTACAAGTTGTTTTTCTTCGAAGAAGTCTTTCGAGTCACGGGACCGAGTGACTCCTCCTTTTGTCTCCATTGCGCATGGGCGTCGACTCCATCTTCGATTGTTTTTTTTCCGCCATCGGGTTCGGACGTGTTCCTGTCGCTCCGAGTTTCGGAACGGAAAATTAGCTAATTTCGGAAGATTTTCGTCGGTATTGTTGCGTTCGGGATCGGCGTACTTAGATTCCACACCGCATCGAAGATCGAAGAGCTCCGGTGCCCTTCGGGGTAGTTTTTCGATCCCCCGTCGGGGCCTGGTCGGCCCGACCGCGTGCTGAAGAACGCCGATGGAACGGACCCCGTTCCGTTTCTGCCCCAAATGCCACAATAAATACCCCTATACAGACCAACACTTGGTCTGTAACCTGTGCCTGTCACCTGAGCACAGTGAAGACACCTGTGAGGCCTGTCGTGCGTTCCGGTCCCGAAAGACACTCCGAGACCGTCGAGCCAGAAGACTTCAGATGGCGTCCGCGCCGACAGCCCACCGAGAGTTCGAGGAGCAGGAAGAGGAAGGTACCTTCTCGATCCAAGAATCGGACTCCGAAGGATTCGACGATACACAAACCGTGAGTAAGACGTCGAAAACCACACAGAGAAAGATTTACAAGGCCCAGGGGACGCCACTGCCATCCGGCCATGGCTCCACCCATAAATTCGGTGACCGACCGTCGGCACCGAAAAAGGCCCAAACAGTGCCGAGGTCGTCCGACTCCGGTCGAGACACCGGCACGCAGCCTTCTCGGGACCGAGAAAGTGCTGGAGACAAGCCTCGACACCGAGATGCCGGTGTGGACACGGCTCGACGCCGAGACAGCGGCACCGAAGAAGATCGACGCCGAGAGGTTTCGGCCCCGAAAAAGAAAAAAGTCACCTCTGAGCCGAAAAAACACGCAGACAGGGTTTCGATGCCGAAACAAACTGCAAGCGACCCAGCTTCAGGCTCTTATACAGAAGAGCACTCGCTAACCTCCCAAATGCAAAAGCATAGGTTTGAGGAAGAGCTACAAGCAACTGATGTGGACCATACGCAAAAGCGTATCTTCATACAGCAGCGGACAGGAAAAATAAGCACCCTTCCCCCCATTAGGAGAAAGAGAAGGTTGGAGTTCCAGACTGAACAGACACCACAACCAAAAGTGGTGAAAAGAGTTACCCCACCACCCTCTCCTCCGCCCGTGATTAACGTCTCACCAGCACGAACTCCATCACACTCCCCAGCTCACACCACCATAAGCCAGGGTGACCAAGATCAAGACGCATGGGACCTATACGACGCCCCAGTGTCAGATAACAGTCCGGAGGCATACCCTACGAAGCCATCTCCACCAGAAGACAGCACCGCGTATTCTCAAGTGGTGGCTAGAGCAGCACAATTTCACAACGTAAGCCTCCACTCAGAACAGGTCGAGGATGATTTTTTATTCAACACACTCTCCTCCACCCACAGCTCATACCAAAGCCTGCCTATGCTCCCTGGTATGCTCCGGCACGCGCAAGAAATCTTTAAGGAGCCGGTCAAAAGTAGGGCAATCACACCAAGGGTGGGAAAAAAAGTATAAGGCGCCTCCTACAGACCCGGTTTTCATCACTACACAGCTGCCACCAGACTCTATCGTTGTAGGAGCAGCTAGGAAAAGGGGCAACTCTCACACATCTGGAGATGCACCACCCCCAGATAAAGAAAGCCGTAAGTTCGATGCAGCTGGTAAAAGAGTCACAGCACAAGCTGCAAACCAGTGGCGCATCGCGAACTCCCAGGCACTACTTGCGCGCTATGACAGAGCCCACTGGGACGAGATGCAACATCTCATTGAACATCTGCCCAAGGACTTACAAAATAGGGCAAAACAAGTGGTTGAGGAGGGACAGACCATTTCCAACAACCAGATCCGCTCCTCCATGGACGCTGCAGATACAGCTGCACGGACAATTAATACATCTGTAACTATCAGAAGGCATGCATGGCTCCGAACGTCTGGATTTAAACCAGAGATTCAACAAGCAGTTCTCAATATGCCTTTTAATGAAAAAGAACTGTTCGGTCCAGAAGTGGACACAGCGATTGAGAAACTCAAAAAAGATACGGACACTGCCAAAGCCATGGGCGCACTCTACTCCCTGCAGAGCAGAGGGAATTACAGCACATTCCGTAAAACGCCCTTTCGAGGGGGGTTTCGGGGTCAGAGCACACAAGCCAGCACCTCACAAGCAACACCGTCCAGTTACCAGGGACAGTATAGAGGAGGTTTTCGGGGACAATATAGGAGGGCAATTCCCTAGAAATAGAGGAAGATTTCAGAGCCCCAAAACCCCTACTACTAAACAGTGACTCACATGTCACTCACCCCCTCCACACAACACCAGTGGGGGGAAGAATAAGTCATTATTACAAAGCATGGGAGGAAATCACTACAGACACTTGGGTTCTAGCAATTATCCAACATGGTTATTGCATAGAATTTCTACAATTCCCTCCAAACATACCACCAAAAGCACAAAATTTGACAACACACCATTCCAATCTCCTGGAGATAGAAGTGCAGGCACTATTGCAAAAGAATGCAATCGAATTAGTGCCAAACACACAAATAAACACAGGAGTTTACTCACTGTACTTTCTGATACCAAAGAAGGACAAAACGCTGAGACCAATCCTAGACCTCAGAGTAGTGAACACTTTCATCAAATCAGACCACTTTCACATGGTCACACTACAAGAAGTATTGCCATTGCTAAAACTACACGACTACATGGCAACTTTAGACCTCAAGGATGCTTATTTCCATATACCAATACACCCATCGCACAGGAAATACCTAAGGTTTGTATTCAAAGGAATACATTACCAATTCAAGGTACTGCCTTTTGGATTAACAACCGCACCAAGAGTCTTTACCAAATGCCTAGCGGTAGTCGCTGCACACATAAGAAGGCAGCAAATACATGTGTTCCCATATCTAGACGACTGGCTAATCAAGGCCCATTCGTTAATACAGTGCTCAAATCACACAAATCATATCATACAAACCCTCTTCAAACTAGGGTTCACCGTCAATTTCACAAAATCCAAAATTCTGCCGCGCAAGGTACAACAATACCTGGGAGCCATAATAGACACATCAAAAGGAGTAGCCACTCCAAGTCCGCAAAGAATTCGAAATTTCAACACCATCATACAACGCATGTATCCAACACAAAGGATACACGCAAAGATGGTACTACAACTCCTAGGCATGATGTCTTCATGCATAGCCATTGTCCCAAACGCAAGACTGCACATGAGGCCCTTACAACAGTGCCTAGCATCACAATGGTCACAAGCACAGGGTCACCTTCTAGATCTGGTGTTAATAGACCGCCAAACTTACCTCTCGCTTCTATGGTGGAACAACATAAATTTAAACAAAGGGCGGCCTTTCCAAGACCCAGTGCCACAATACGTAATAACAACAGATGCTTCCATGACAGGGTGGGGAGCACACCTCGATCAACACAGCATACAAGGACAATGGAACGTACATCAAACAAAACTGCATATAAATCACCTAGAACTTCTAGCAGTTTTTCAAGCACTAAAAGCTTTCCAACCAATAATAGTTCACAAATACATTCTCGTCAAAACAGACATGACAACAATGTATTATCTAAACAAGCAGGGGGGGACGCACTCCACGCAGTTAAGCCTGCTAGCACAAAAGATTTGGCGTTGGGCAATTCACAACCAAATTCGCCTAATAGCACAATTTATACCAGGGATCCAAAATCAACTCGCAGACAATCTCTCTCGAGATCACCAACAGGTCCACGAATGGGAAATTCACCCCCAAATTCTGAACACTTATTTCAAACTCTGGGGAACACCTCAGATAGACTTGTTTGCGACAAGGGAGAACGCAAAATGCCAAAACTTCGCATCCAGATACCCACACGAACAATCCCAAGGCAATGCCCTATGGATGAACTGGTCAGGGATATTTGCTTACGCTTTTCCTCCTCTCCCTCTCCTTCCTTACCTGGTAAACAAACTCAGTCAAAGCAAACTCAAACTCATATTGATAGCACCAACTTGGGCAAGGCAACCCTGGTACACAACGCTGCTAGACCTATCAGTAGTACCCTGCATCAAATTGCCCAACAGGCCAGATCTGTTGACACAGCACAACCAAAAGATCAGACACCCAGATCCAGCATCGCTGAATCTAGCAATCTGGCTCCTGAAATCCTAGAATTCGGGCACTTACAACTTACCCAAGAATGTATGGAAGTCATAAAACAAGCCAGAAGGCCATCCACCAGGCACTGCTATGCAAGTAAATGGAAGAGGTTTGTTTGCTACTGCCATATTAATCAAATACAACCATTACACACAACTCCAGAACATGTAGTGGGTTACTTGCTTCACTTACAAAAATCTAACCTGGCTTTCTCTTCCATTAAAATACACCTTGCAGCAATATCTGCATACCTGCAGACTACCTATTCAACTTCCCTATATAAGATACCAGTCATTAAAGCATTCATGGAGGGCCTTAGGAGAATTATACCACCAAGAACGCCACCTGTTCCTTCATGGAACCTAAATGTTGTCCTAACTAGACTTATGGGTCCACCTTTTGAACCCATGCACTCCTGCGACATACAGTTCCTAACCTGGAAGGTGGCATTTCTCATCGCCATTACTTCCCTAAGAAGAGTAAGCGAGATTCAGGCGTTTACAATACAGGAACCTTTTATACAACTACACAAGAATAAGGTCGTCCTAAGGACCAATCCTAAATTTTTGCCAAAGGTTATTTCACCGTTCCATCTAAATCAAACAGTGGAACTTCCAGTGTTCTTTCCACAGCCAGATACCTTAGCTGAAAGGGCACTACATACATTAGATGTCAAAAGAGCATTGATGTATTACATTGACAGAACAAAAAACATCAGAAAGACTAAACAACTATTTATTGCATTTCAAAAACCTCATGCAGGAAACCCAATATCAAAACAAGGTATAGCCAGATGGATAGTTAAATGCATCCAAATCTGCTACCTTAAAGCTAAACGACAGCTGCCCATTACACCAAGGGCACACTCAACCAGAAAGAAAGGTGCTACCATGGCCTTTCTAGGAAACATCCCAATGCAAGAAATATGTAAGGCAGCCACATGGTCTACGCCTCACACATTCACCAAGCACTACTGTGTAGACGTGTTATCCGCACAACAAGCCACAGTAGGTCAAGCCGTATTAAGAACATTATTTCAGACTACTTCCACTCCTACAGGCTGATCCACCGCTTTTGGGGAGATAACTGCTTACTAGTCTATGCAAAACATGCGTATCTACAGCGACAGATGCCATTGAACTGAAAATGTCACTTACCCAGTGTACATCTGTTCGTGGCATCAGTCGCAGTAGATTCGCATGTGCCCACCCGCCTCCCCGGGAGCCTGTAGCAGTTTGGAAGTTACCTTCAATTATTTATATATGTATCATCTCAACCTTAAATAGGTGCATACTTAGTCACTCCATTGCATGGGCACTATTACTACAATTCAACTCCTACCTCACCCTCTGCGGGGAAAAACAATCGAAGATGGAGTCGACGCCCATGCGCAATGGAGACAAAAGGAGGAGTCACTCGGTCCCGTGACTCGAAAGACTTCTTCGAAGAAAAACAACTTGTAACACTCCGGCCCAACACCAGATGGCGAGCTATTGCAAAACATGCGAATCTACTGCGACTGATGCCACGAACAGATGTACACTGGGTAAGTGACATTTTCAATATTTCACTAAGTTTTGCGAAATAGGTCTGCTTACCTTAAAAAATGGAGATCTTCCTCTTGTATTTTTTCCTCTGGAAGAAAGCAACTTGCAAGGCCATTAAATTACTGTTTTCTCCCAAACACAAATCTTTACACGCTGAGACATGGTTTAATTCATAGAATGTTCTCCAGATCACCTTTTAGGACACCCCCTGTTGAGATGCAACCCCATGTAAGTATACCACAGCATAATTCTATGGGTATCTTTGTAGTTTAGGCTAAACCATGGTCTGCTTCCTCTTTTTAGTCTTGACTATTTAAGGTGAGAGTGCACACACACCTTTATCCCCCCCACCCTAACTCTTTGCAGAATAGTTATTTTATCCTTCCCAAGCCACCTAGGAGGTGTATATTATGGCCATCTATAAACAAGACATTGTGTTTTGTCTGTTCTCTCTGAAGGCTCCTCAACTCTGTTGTGATAGGACTGTATTCATTTTTTTTCTAGGTTTTATTTTAGTGCTGGCCATAAGATTGTTTCCATATGACTCATTGGTCACTGCAGGACTTGGCGTGACGGTGGGACTGGCCTGTGGGGAATAGGTGTGGAGTTCGTGTGGTGTGTCTGTGTGAGTGGGGGTGGTGGGTTTGGTTGGCCCAATTTCCTTTCAGGGTCTGAATTTTGTTGGGCATGAACAAAGTGCTAACTTTGCTACCAATACATCTGCAAATTATCTGCTTGGGGAGTTTTACTTGGAAGCAGCAGAGGTTGTGGTGCTTTTGGGACTGGATTCTGCACCAATTTAGGAATGATGGTCCTTCTAAACTGAAAGATTGAGGACTCTCAGGTCCATGTTGTCTTTAATGGAGGTTGTGTCCTAGGCTTCCTCCTAAATGATGATTCAAGGGGACATCACAGAGGCGATGTCTCGGGTGTCATGCTTCAGTGGCCTTCTAAGCTTACCAAAAATGTTTGCCCCAGTATCAGCACTTTGGTAACATGATTTCTCAGCACCTGCCATCATACAAGCGCTCCTTTTGTGGTTGGACCTTAAATGTCTCCATGTATGTGCTTCTGCTCCTACCTCATATAGCTATTATCTGAGATGTATCACAGTCATAATTGTGTACTCCTATAAGGTTAAAGAGTCTAGGGGTTGCTGATCTCCTTAAGTCTGAACCCATTTGCCAAGTTAGAAGCTGGAACTAAATTAGTTGTCCCTATTGGGGTTCCCTGATCAGGTGCTGAGGTTTTGGTCAGCATTGTTTGGCTTTTTCATTCTATATCATCAGTTAGATGGGTTCTCTCTACAATAGTCCGGTTTTGATTGAATGATTAATCTTTAATTTTACTCTGGATTGTTTCATTCACTCAGTGCATTTCAGCAGTGTATACTCGACAGAGGCCTGAGGCCTCAGTAGGAGTTTCCCAATCTAAGAAAAAACCTGGAAAGAAGTAGGTGTTCTGGTTTTTAGTACTGGAGTTATTTGTGGCTCTTACAGGTGCAGTGGTTCTGTTCCAGGTCCTAAGTCATGGGGGATGGTAGGGCAGTTGTGCCTGATAGGCTATTTTTATGCTTTACCTGTTTCACACTCTATTTGTGTTTTTTTGCACAGGCTCGTAGCAATTCCGTTTGTGCCAGCTCCTTTTTGTTTCCTCTGCTCATTTGGGAAATCTGATCAGGCATTCAGAGTGATTACTGCCACTCATTAATTTTCCACACAGCTTTATCTATCTGTCCACAAAGGTCCTGGGTTGATTTTATTCGGCAGAGTGGTGGTTAGCCTATCAGTTTGTAGTGCAAGGGACCGCTTGGGGATTGCTTCCCTTTAAGTGGATGTGCCTCCATAAGTTGCAGTCTGTGAAACTTCTACTCCTTACTTGATGAATGTTTATCTTGGTGGTAATTACTTTCACCAGACTGCCTTTGCGTGCCTCCCACAAGGATTGCAATATTTGATGTCCTCTTTCGTTCTTATAGTTGCCATGATTTTGAGCATGTGGTTGTATTCTTCTTATACCTCTTTCTCCTACATACGGTTTCATAACTTTTTCACATACGCTGTGTTGGCGCTCGTCTATTTATTGGATAGCTTCTGCCTGCTGAAATGGTCTCTACTGGTAATCTAGTTTTGGCCGGGTGTGGTTTGCATGATGGATTCGCTAAATTTGCTATCCCATTTCCTTTGTTTAGGTGTTAGGATAGTTTCCCTATCCTGAGGGTGCAGTGGCTTCCTAATCATGTATTGGTTGATTCATGTGTGTAGCACTGTAGACTCCAGTATGGGTGGACAGATTGTGCTGTCATTTGGATCCAGGATTCTCTGTTGGTTCTGGTTGAATGTTACTTCAATGGCTGGGTGCTATAGTAGTACTGTGCTTTGCCATTCCTTAAGTAGATATCACTGGAATAAGCTAAGCATGAATGATTAACCAGTAATCCTACGAGTCTGTTTTTTTTTTTTTTTTTTCTTTCTCGCTTAATCATTGTGTGCCACCCTTTCTCCCAGGTAGTTGCTGAATCTGGTTTATATGGAGTTTGAGCATATTTCAGTATGCCACCTGGGAAGGTTGTTATCATATGCTCCTCCTAGGTGGCATGGACTCCGATAAAGGAACACTGTTGGGGAGAATTAAGGGGTAGGAGAGTGCTTGCCAAGCGAGGCGGACACACTTCAGATTGGAACGAAAATGAGTGGACTTGAGTTGAGGAATAGCTGGTCTGTACTTAAAACATTGACACCAGTCGCTGAAATCCTAAATGCCTTAGTGTCTGAAAGTGTAGATCAGTATAATACCTCCACAAGGATTTCACTGGCTTGCTTCTGCATTTTCCCATTTTTTAAATACAAATCAAAACGTTGACTTATGTTACAGCAACTGTTTCAGGGAGCAGAGCTACAGAGTCCATGCTTATTTCGAGTTTTCACAGTTTTACATAACAGTGCTGTGCAGTATATACTAGAACTAACTCCTGTGCCCTGTTTTCCATATAGCAATACCTAGTACTTTATTTACGATGCTCTGCAATCTATATTAAATATTAGAGTGAAATATTCTTTGGACAACGAGGTGTTATTGATTATGAATGTTAACCACACATCAGTGGCAATCGTGAATTCCACCACATTCACTCTCCTCAGTGAACGAAATGAAAGACACCCTCAGTTTCCAAACCCCACTATTTGATCACTATAATGCTAGAAGTATTAACCTCTCGCCATTTTGAAGAAGAAATCCGGATCCTTTCTTCTTTTGTTATTTCCAGTCGTGATCAACCTCCACTCAGATACCCCTCGAGAGTCATCTACCGAAAGTGAGGAAGAATCCACTAAAGCGATTATGAATAACTATAATGAGGCATAAGACTTATTTCTACTACACCTCAGCCCAATATGCCCCTTTTACCTATGTTTCTCCTGTCCTTTACTTCCCACTTACCTTCCACTCTAGTTTTTTTTACACCTAACGAATGTCCCAACTCCCACCCCTAATTGTCTGTCCCGCACATTATACATCATTGTGACAATGCCCCACATTTTACTTATTTGAAGTAGAGAGCTGATGGCTCTGTATCTCTGGTTTATGCTTTCTAAACTGCTATAAATTTAATAAACTCAACTGCATGCAGTCAAAAGATGCAAAGAGTCAACATGCAGTCAAAAGATGCTTAGTTTTTGTACACCAACATATGTCTGCAACCCACCACTTCCAAATGAAACAATGTGTGCCCCCAAGCTAAACCCCAAACAAGGCCACAATAGAAAGATCACATTCACTTAACCTGCACGACACACCCACCCAGATTGTTTGCATGAACTAAACAGACCAAAGATCCGGAAAAAGGACTGGTAACTAGACATTCATGCACAATGTGACCGGACTGTTCGTTCCATGTGACATAATTGCAATATTCTAAAGTGAACAATTTGATGTACATTTTCAATTGTACATTCTCCTAATTATCGTGTAAATAATTCATGTAATAACAAGTAAAATGACCCCTGATGGAAGCCTGAATTATTTAAAATTGATCAAGTATTTATAAGGTGGCACTTTGTCTGCATTTGTCTATTGTAAATGAAAGGACACGCATGGCTCGGCTTCTCACTTTGTGGCAGGGTGTAGCTACGTCCATTTAGTTGGTAATGTGTTGTGAAGGCTAAGGTCTGTGCAATACTACATAAAGTCGTGCAATCTGTGTAGAATTTTAAATCTTTATGTGATATAATGTATCTTTATCATGCCAAAAAAGCTCGCATTGCATCAGTTTTGACAGTAAGCATGAATTACAAATGTTTTAATGAAGATCACTTTTTAAGTGTTAACATTGATTCAGTAGATTATCTTTATCTTTAAAAGAGGAGATTTAAGTTTTCTCCAAAAAATGTTATCCCAGCCATGCCCAGCCGAGGATAACCGCCCTCTTTCTCTGTTGCTCAAAGGCTTCAGAAAGGTTATTGGAACAATATAAAACACATTGGGATCCAGGAAGGCCTCCGAGCAGGTAAACTGTTCAAAAAGCCCATTGGTAAGAACGTGTTTCTGATCTGACTAGCCGAGTTAAATTCAAAACAAAAAGAACAATCCCCTTAGTTGAAAATTAACCGTACCCCATTAACCCAGTTTACTTCCATGTGACTGAATCATTATCTTAGGTCAGGAGTTTGGTGGTGATATAAACTCAGTGCCCTTCAAGGAGAAAATATTTGTAATCCTGATTTGTTTGGCCTATCATTTAACTGGACAGTTGTTATTTCTCTTGTCTCACTGATCCCTGAGAAAAAAGAAGTTTCAGCTTATAGCTTAACTAAAATAACTTGTAATAACGAAGGACATTTTAAAATAGGCATCTAACAAAAGAAATCCAATTCAAGTATTTAACAATAACAAACTATGACAGGCCGTAGAGGAGAAATGCAGGTCATGGTGACAGGCCTCAAATTTAGAACACTGCCTGTGGAAGATCACTTGTATTTCACAGAAAGGTGACTGGGAGGCCTTTTGAAAGTGAAAGCAACGTTCATGTTTGTAAAACTCTCAAATGCCTTTCTGGGTTTTTGTGGTAAACTACATTTGTGTTGAGAGGCTTACACGGTGTGGTGTAGCAAAAGTGATTCTACAGTGTAGGAGAATTCAGGAGATAGGGCTGAAGTGATTTGGGGACACACATTCACATGACACTTATTGGAGTGTCTCAGGTAGAAGCATTCTGTTATTCATATGATTTTTTTTAACTAAATAATTTGAGGTGTACAAGGCCATCATGAAACCAGATATTTTACTGTAAAGCTCAGTGAATGAATGAGACTGTTCCAAAAGTAAGGTTAGTAAAGCTGGGGTAAGATACAGTTATAAACAGAAATGCCATAAGATGGGGTGGAAATTGTTGCAGGTGAGATGCATGGAAACATCTGCAGTTGGTGGCTCAGGTTGTGCCCGTGGTAGTGTTCTCTCTGATTTGTCTGTGGCAGCAATGGTGGTGGGAGAGAGGAGGTTGGTGCACCGTGATTGTCACAGCATGTCAGTTTAAACGGGATACTGAGCATGTTGAGGGACATTATACTGGTCAGAACACTTCTGCACAGTATAATATAAAGCTCTAGATCTGCTTATGGAACCTCTTCAACACAATATCACCTTTGTTGCCTGTCAAAACATATATACATGTATTGCTGTGTTGACTCTTGATAGTGCTTTGTAATTGCCAGTCTTTTTGGAAGATTAGATATGAAATGCTGGACAGTGTGATTATTTTTGGAATTTTAATATTGGATGAATTTCGACCTGGCAGTGTATATTTGAGGTAGTGTTTTAACTAGGAAGGGAACTTGGCCATATGAACCAATGGCTGCCATTATTGCAGTTTCAAGACTGTGTTGGGCTGCAGGTTTGATGGAAGCATGCCAGGTGATATCCTTCTATAAATCCTAATTTTTACAGATGTTTTATTGTTAACTAGGATGTTGTTAGCGCCCATGCTACCAGTGTCTGTGTGGCCTTCATCTGGTAGAAGTTGCATTGTGGGGCATAGGATCAGCTCCCAGGGGAAACCTATTGAAATATGTGCAGGGCTTATTACAAGAAAATGAGAGAAATAATTTTAAGTGAGTTAAAAATAATTTCAGAGTCCGCAAATATCCATCAACTTGTGATAGACAGTGGATAAAAGTTGTTTTTATTTTTTTTATTTATTTTTTCACGTTTCATGCTCTACAATGCCTTGTGTTAAAAGGCACGTTTTAAGCATATTTCACATTTAGGCTGGCTACACCAGACACAGTCCCCATGTCAAGAGGTAATGAAATGCCATTGAGTGCCATATTTATATCAATATGTTTGTGGGACCTGAATGAACTTTTGAACACTCAACCGACTGTAATGAGGATGTCACTTAAAAAACAGAATCTTTAAAAGAATGTGCTATAAACATAGTCTACACACGAGTTGTCATCCTGCGTGTCTTGTCAGAAATTAACCTGCCTGCATAATGCATCTTTTTTCACTCCAGAGTACATGCCCTAAGTCACCAGAATAAGATAAATACTGCTGGTGCATCACACTCCAGAGGTATTGATACCTAAAGATAACTTTCTGGTTATTATTGACAATAGGCCACCCCTGATTTGTCGGCTCTGGCCCATTTAGAAAGTAGCACTTCTTAGTTCTTAGAGGGTAAATACTATGCTGTCTATGCCAGTGTTATGGGGCAGTGCATGATTTTTTTTAACTAATATTTACTTTGTACTAACAGAAAATGTTTCATGATGCAATACCGTATAAAAGATCTATATAAAGTAAGTGCGTTAAGTGACCACATGTTTTCCTTAATTATATAAATATACCAGTCATCCTAGCTAGAGCATTTAGAATGGCTGCTTGTGACTTGCTGGAGCTTTAAGGAGACCATTGAAATCTAATTAGGATTTATTTATTTCATAACAATTATATACAATTAGGAAGTCCAGCTAAGTATCTCTCCGGCCTTTACTGCTTGTTCAAGGCTTTTTCCTTTAGGAATGCCATCATACTTGTGTGATATTCTGAAGTACATATATATGGGGTTGTCTCATACTCATTGCATAATCGGTGACTTTTCCAGTGATTTTTGGATTCATCTTTTCCTATTGAGACTCTGCCACTGCTTGGGAGAGATTTACGTTTTTCCAATAAAGATTTAGGAATGTCTGATTGAATTTGTCGTCCTGGGGCAAAGAAGAGGTAGTCCGGAAACTGTCCTCCCACCAACTACCATCTAACCAGCCCTTGGTCCCAACAAGTGCCTTAGTAGCCCATTGGCCATTTGCCTGAGGAGGAGGAGAAAAGGAGAACATTGGGAAACCATCCTCCCACCAACTAGCATTTCGTGTATTATCCTTCCCAGAGACTGCCCTAAACCTAATAAAAGGGAGCCTACCTTTCATGAATCTACGATTCTCGAAGATAGGGATTTCGTATTGGCTTCCTCATCTTTTCCCTGGAAAGCAGGTCAGTACTCAGCTCGCCCTAAGCACACCCCTTGCCGAACTGTGGACCAGGAAAAGGTCCAATATTATCTTGATTCATCGACAATATCTTCTGAAAGGATTTTCATTGGTGTCATTTTATACCATTTAGCATTTTCCCAAGTTGACATTGTAAAGATGTTTAATTCTAAGTTTACATAGTCACTGATACCAGCCCATCTGTCCAATGAGTAGGTTGGTAACAGGTGATGATGAATATGTTGAAGCAGTACAAAAAGCATCCATTTAGAGCCTTAGTAGCAGATATTGGCTTTGTGCTGGGTACATGAATGTGAAAAAGCTGATGCTTTTTTTCAGAGCTGTGGGCTGTATATTGAAGAAAGCAGTATTTTCTTTGCACCTATCCCAAGAGACTATCAGCTGAAGGTTTTTTGGTCAAAATACAAGCCCAAGATGCAATCCGTTTAAAGCATTCTCTAGTTCTTGGTTGGTGCTGAAGTAAGGATGCATGCTTACTCGACATATGTTCCGAGGGTCCTAGTTGGCTCTGTTTTATAGCACATTTAAGCTTTTTTGTGTGTGTTTTTTTTTTTTTTATACTAACTAAAATATGTCCGAGAATGTCATCTAAACATGAATGATCTTAGTAGTGACGTTGTCCTAAAAGGCCAAAATTCACTTACTTGAAGGTTTAATCCCTTTTGTATCGTCTCTTCCTTGTTTATAGTAACTGATATTTCTGCAGACTTGCATGCCAGAAGTTGCACGTGGAACATTTGAGCCTGGCCACCTTTTGAAGTCTTTGGATTGCCACATTATTTGTGTCCCAATTGACCTTTGGTTTCTGGCAGTATAGGTTGCCATATCCAATGTACTAAAGATGGACCATCTTCTGTTCACAGTAAACATTAGTTACTGGTGAACTCTAGAAGAGATCGGATATCCAGGGTCATCAACAGAAGCTGTCCACTTTTGTTTGGAGATATTAATCATCATTGGTTAGGATACATGATTTTGTCATTAACGATGCAGTCACATCTGCTTAAGAATAGGGGCTGCATGACGAAGCCTTTAAGAAACTGGGATTCATTCACAGAGAGAAACCCCAGGTACTGCAAGAACCAATTCCACCCCGTGTAAGTTTCGGTTTTACAGCACAGTTTGTAAATCAAAAACTCCATTGCATATTGAAATAGTGGACTTTGTTAATTAAAAATCAAAATAGGTAGTGCCACAGAAGAGCTGAAACTTTAACTATATTATCTCGCTGCTCTGATCAAGTTTTCTGCTGAGGATGCCTTGAGAAATAAAGAAAACCTTTCCTGTGCCTTTGCAGAGAAAATCATATGTAGGCCCTTTTTACAATATGGTTACTTTTATGGAATTGCTACTTTTGCACCTTGATTTTGGAGGTAATTATTTCTATTGTGCTAGTCACTTGTTATTAAGACCACTTCCAAGTGCCAGGAAAAGGTCCCAATGTCTCTGGATAGACAAATGTATTAGATAGAAAAATAATCTAGTTAATTATTTTATTACCATGTGCATACATTTTGTAGTAGTATGTAGTGAAACACCACCATGCTTTTGTTCCTCATACTCTGTGTGTGGCATAACAGTTGTGTTTTTTTTTTCTCTTAAACATAGTTGCTATCCTTCTGAAAGATGAGTATTTTATCAGCGGTGCTGGCTTACCAGGACGATTCAAAGCAGAAAAAGTGGAATTCCATTGGGGCCATAGTAATGCATCTGCAGGGTCTGAGCACAGCATTAATGGAAAGAGATTCCCAGTTGAGGTAAGTGAATGTTTGTATAAGTTCTGTGTTCCTGCACATCTGACATACAATGTGATGCCTTGTTTAAATATAATGTGGAGAACCATTTCATCTACAGAGTGTTGTAAAATGTCCAATGTGAATCTAATTCCACTGATCACCGAGAGAAAAAAAACACATTCTTGAATGGATCATCTCTCACAAAGATGCCTTAGAGCACACTAAATCTGAAATGCCAGTTTTAGCACTGGATATCTAGAGAGCAACTTCTCTTACCCACTTATTAGATATCTTACAACCGTAGTTACCAATTTATCGAATTTAGGTCAAAGTGCGGCATGTTAATGAAAGAATTGCGAAGTATCCCAAAGTTGGTATTAAGCGTCACTCTCAAACCTAAAAAATGTTTTTACATTTATTTCTCCAAGATATATGGTGATTGTGGAATGTAGTCTTTGTGGTGTGAGAAGGAGAAGAGTTTGAGGAGATTAAAGAGTTGGTATCTTTGAAGCCCACTCTTGAGGAGGAAGGCTTTGTCAACCTTAGCATTCCTTATGTGCAATACATTTATCTTCAGTTAGAATGTTAGTCAAGTTTTCTACTGTAATGAAAATATTTTGAGAAATTCAATACACTTTAATGAACCTATATTAACTAAAGTAATTTTAGTGGAGGTTAAATTGAAGCAGTGCTTTGGAGGTTATTGGAAGAAAGTCATAACTGCATTCTTATGAAGTATGACATATAACTGAAAATCAAACTACCATATCTTTTTTAAATGTGCATAGTCATTTTTATTTTGCTATTAGTCATTGGAACTTTTACCTCGGCTATTCACTCTGTAATGCTTCGCTTCACCATCAAAGCTCCTTAATAGCAGGGGTCTGCAAATAAATGAATCAAAGCATTCAAATTTTATGAGATGAATCTTTGATGGCCATAAATAATTTGATTTGATTCAATTGATTATGATTGCCCTACCCAATGCAATTTGCAGTTAATTTAATCTCTAATTAGATAATTTTTACTGCTGGGAAGAAGTTTAGAGATGCAATTTCTGTCATCCTGTGAAAATTGCTGACTTTTATTGCTTTTTTCCAACTCTCACACCAAAGTTGTTTGTAGCACAGCTCTTACGTGATGTGTATTTCTAGCAAAGGTCGAACATACCATAGTGTTTTGTTTATTGTCCTCTGAAGTTGGGATTGGATGCAAAGCTATGTCAGATTTTCTCGATCTGTGGTGCAGCACCATTATTAAGCCAGTTTAGTATGCAGCAAGTGTCCATTTTGCTGCATTGCAATTTTGATTCTGCCTGTCATGCGGGTGACTTTCTGCTGCGGTATTTAGACACAGTAAAATGATTGTACACCATTCATCTGGGCATTTTTCTCACCCACATTCAAATGTTGTGGTTTCTGGAAAAAACAGATTTACTGTTACCAACTTTTAGCACAATGTAAAGCTTCAGATGATACAGCTTGTATGTGTTTGCGTATGATACAGGATTTCATATGTGATACTTTAACATTTGCTTGTATTTGACCATTTGCTTCTTTTATTTTTACTGTTTTTCTGAATATATTCCATGTAACATTTTGTGCTCAGCAGTGACATGATTACTATGTTGTTTTGAGGTACTAGTGGAAACGGCCATAGAGATGTACAAAAAAGGTTTCATTCTTATTTGTCAGGATACATCCTAATCCAGGGTCAACCTGTGTGTTTTTGCTCATACATAATGCGAGATGTGTGTTGCAGTTATTGTTTGCAAAATTAATGTACAAGTACCTTGGGCCTCTGTCAGAAATGTGGAAAATATCTTATCAGCGATCATGTCTGTTGGAAGTGACCCTTTTACCCCAAATGTTTTGCCTTCCTTCTCCTATTTCTCTGACATTGCTTTTGTTGGCTTTAGGGCACTGGGCACTTTTTCACTGTTTACCAGTGCTAAAGTACCTGTGCTCTGGATCTGAAATGTAGAAACATTGGTTTATCCTCAATTGACATATTTAATTTACTTAAGTCCCTAGAACAGTGCTTACATGTGCCTGTACATTAAATGCTACTAGTGGGCCTGCATCACCGATTATGCCACCCACTTGAGTAGCCCATTAAACAGGTCTCAGAGCTGCCACTGCGGAGCCTGTTTTCACACTTTTAAACTGACATTCGACCTGCAAGTTAACCTTCTTGCCACACTCGGACCTTCCTCTTTATTACATATGTCACCCCTAAGGTAGTCCCTAGGCTGCCCCATGGGCAGGGTGCAGTATATTTAAAAACTAGGACATGTACGTCTGAGTTTCACATGTCCTGGTAGTAAAAGAACTGCTAAATTAGTTTTTCACTACCACTAGGTCTATCTCTCCAATAGGTCAACATTGGGGTTGCCTTAATACATCTTTTAAGTGTACTTCCCAATTGAGAAAAGATAGACATTTTAAGTTTGGACTCTCTGGATTCACAATTTAAAATCCCAACTTATGGTAAAGTTGGATTTTAAGTTGTCGGTTTGAAAATACCACTTTTTAGAAAGTTGTCATTTTCTTACTTTAACCATTCTGTGCCTCTGCCTGTCTCTGAATACACGTTTGGGTTTGGGTGACAGATGGGCTTTATACATTCCCTCTAGAGCGTCACACAGAGGGAGCTGGGGAGTGACATTTGCATCCTAATGGTCTCTCACCAGGCTGATGGGCCTTGCTGAGCTAGATTGGAAGGTAGGAACAGACACTTGCACCTGAATAGGTGTGTCCCCACACAAAGAGCTGCATACCCCTTGTAGTGAGTCTGAAGCCAGGGCAGGAAAGGCAGGTACCCTGTAATTTTCAAAGGCCTCTTTGAAGCCTATCCCACTTGGAAGGCACATTTGGGTAGTACTAGACCTCTGACACCACAAAATGAATGAACTTGTGGGCCCGGAGGAGACTCTGCCAAGAAGAGGAGCTTCCAGGAGAGAATGCCACTTTGAGGCTTGCTCTGCTGGCTTGCTGCCTGTCTCCTCTTGCTTTCCAGTGAGAACGACTGAACCTACTGTCTACAACCTTGTGAAACCAAAAGTAACTCCAGGGGCTTGTTGGCTTGCCCCCTGTTCAGTGAAATCTCTGGGCCATAAAATAAGACTTCATTTGCACTGATTGGGCTTCCCATGTCTGCCTTTCCAGTCAGATCACCATCCCTACAGTTGTTTTGGTTTTTACCTAGGTTCCCACCTTTGTTTTGCTCCAATTTCGGTTTGTCGTGGCTGCACCTCCATTGAAATCGCCATGCCTACAGTTGCTTTGTGTGCTACCTATACATCCACCTGCAGTGTGCTGATTGGGCTTCTCGTGTCTGTCCTGCCAGTGAAAATTGCCATCTCTAATCCTGCAAAGACACCGCGGCGCCAAAGAAAGCCCTTCCAATGCGGAGTCCACCGACACCAGCCATTTTCTGCAACCCCAAGGGAGGGGCCCAGTCATGAGGTAGATTGCTGCCCCTGCATCCTTTAATTGCCATCGGACCTCCAAGTCGGTCTCTACTATGCAAAGGCAACCCAGCAGGCCCATTGCCACACAAGAAAACCATGAGGCTGATATCCTACTACTCAGCCTGGGAAATGGTACTATGTTCCTTGATTCAGACCTGTGAGGTTCACGTAGCCATCCTGCACACTCATGGGCAGCTGCGATT
Source organism: Pleurodeles waltl (assembly GCF_031143425.1). Classification (NCBI taxonomy): domain Eukaryota; kingdom Metazoa; phylum Chordata; class Amphibia; order Caudata; family Salamandridae; genus Pleurodeles; species Pleurodeles waltl. The sequence goes on along the minus strand of NC_090448.1, from coordinate 181,375,803 downwards.
TCCTGTATATCCCAGTCCCGAAGGACCACTGCAAAACGGTCATCATGTGTCTCTGTGAGCCCTGTTTTAACCCCAAAACGACAAAGAAATAACCATTCTCATTTCCTTATTAGACTTGGGTCGTTTTCTCCCCCGTCAAACATAACCGCCAGTAATCTTATGATCGTAAGTGTTGCTTAAACACTGTGGTTACCTTTATGCTTAAAAATCATGTAGTGCTGATTGGATTTTTGTCATTTTGGTCTTCGTTTACTCAGATAAAAATTCTCTATTTTTCTTAACTAGTATGGTTTCTTTTTTGTGGTGCTCTCACTGTTACTGTAATTTAAGTGTTGCACAAACACTTTACGCACCGCCTCTTAAGCCTTCAAGTTCTGTGCAGATACCAGAGAGTGAGCAGAGATTAATTTAGGTTGCATATCTGACTTACCTTGACAAGAATTGTGGTCCATAGTTGGGCAGGGTGCAAACCTCTATCAGCTAGTGACCCAATTTCTAACAATGTCTAACAGACCCTATTTCTAACAATGTCTAACAGACCCTATTGGGTGCAGAACAGTTTCTAAACTTCTTGCCTTATCTCAGATTAAATATTTATTTTATTTTTGACTAATTAGCTCTTATAGCAAAAACATTTCCACATCAGAGGAGTGTTGAGGAGAAGAAAAATCACAGAAATGCTACCTGTGCTTCGAATAATGATTCAGTAAATTGTAAAGTAATGCATTGTCGACAATGCATTACTTTACAATTTACTGAAATGTTTCCAGCCTCCACTGTAATGCGGGAGAGTGGCTCCTATAATGTAAGGCTACTAAATAAGTCAGATTGCTACTTTTTAATCTATAAACCTGTGTGAACAAATGGTCCTTCAGCCAGTGTCATTCCTTCTCTTCCCCAAATTAAAACAGCTGAACAGAGGAAGAGTTGAGGTACTGATGACATACATCAATTTGTTAAATGGGGTTATTTGACAAAGGCTGCGATACCAAACTTGGGGCTAGATGTACATACAACTGGTTGCAAAATACTGGCTGCAAATTATGACTAGTTAATTTGCGACCAGCGGGGTAATTTATGAGTGACTTCTGTACTAATAGGTCGTTTTGAAAACTAGCTAATTGTAGTGGCTCGTAATTTGACCTATCTCGGGAATATTAATAAGGTAGGTCACAATTTGTGACCCTATAGGATTCACTGCCATCACAGAGATGGTAGCCTGCTGGGGTCAGAAGACTATGTCTGTGAATGCTTTAAAATAAAACAGCCATTTTTAAAAATTTCAGCCCATTTTTCTGAAAGGAAAACGGGATGGGTTTAAAAATACAAAAATGTAATATTTAATTTTTATTCTTTAATAGTAGACAGTGGTATATGGGCCCACTACTTACGTTTAGAAATATTTTTGTTCAACATTCTCAAAGGGAAAAGGGTTCCTAGGGCACCCCTTCCCATTTGCGAATGGGATTGCACCAACCTTAGGTTTGTGGCAAAGTACTAATGTTTTGTGAGTCTCAAAGCATTAGTACATACCACTATAATTTAATGTTTGGAAGGAACACCCTAAACGCCCCTTCCAGATACTGAATCGTTGTTTGGTCGCAAAACCAAATTGCGATTCCATAATGTGTTACTGAATTGCAAGTTGGATTTGAAACATTAGAAAAAGCCTTATTGAGTTGAACAAACTACCAGATTCTGCTAATTGGACCTTTGTGAATGCCAGAAAGCTTCCTTCTTCTAGTCTAGGACAGATCGAGGAAGTGGCTTCTCTAATGGGACGTTTGCTAGAGCAAATGGTCTGTGGATCAGTCCTGAGCACTTCAAAGGCTTGCTTGACCTACTGTGGACAATTGTGGCAGAGCAGCTTTTTGGACAACTATTGTATGTGTTTGCATAAGGTGCATGTGCTGCTTGGCATTGCATAGGTGCCACTCCAGTATTCCCTTTCCTTCTGGGCATATCAGGCCATCTTTATCATACCATCATCGTTGTGCAGTGGCTGGAGAGGTGTGCATAATTTACACTCATCAATAAAACGTGGTACCATCAAGCTCTTGACTCTGACTTCACCAAATGAAGAGGAATTGACCTTGCCTGCATCACACATTAGGGATTCAGCACACTAACTAAAGTGATGACCTGGTAGCAGTCTCAGACAGTTAAATGTAGAGTACCATTAATTCATCAGTGGATGACTGTATACTGTCTATCTTCCTGTGGTCAATGTGACACCTCAGACCTACAGACTGTCTCCTAAGGCCATGATTGACAGCCAATTCTTCTCCATCTACTAACATGAGACTAAAGCTCTTCAATCTACAGATATGGGGAGAAGGAGTATTTTATACCCTACATTGCTCAGTTATTCCTAAACTAATGATTGACATACAAGTTGATATTTGACTTGTAAAACATATGTAAACTAAGTCCAGAAATGATGTTGAGGTAAAAATGTATCCTCATACAATAAGACGTTTTACAGTCCCTTAATGTCTAATGAATTTCAAGGATTACCTTGCCTCAAAAAGAGAAAAACGGAAAAGAATATAGTAGGTCCAGTCGATTGGGGAAAACATTCGAGATTCTGGCATGCAAACCTGCACTCTGGTAGAAAAAGCCTCTAGGTAATAGAGGGTATTAATTTACCAAAATCACACAGTGAAAGAAAGTGGGTTATTAATTGGGGTGTATGAGAGTCCATCATAAATAATAAGATTACAAACTTGTCAGAGTGAAACAGTTACAGTAATTTAAACCTGTGCTCAGTACCTTATACCTATGGCACATAGAATATAGGCTTACCTTAGGAAAATGTGTTAACGTATTTAGCAGTAACAAAACATCTAAAAAGTCGCAAAACAATAAAAATCCCAAACCCAGTTTCTGCCCATATAGAAACCTTTAATGAGCACAATTGTATTTAAATGATTTAAAAAAACAATAAGGGAAACCAGAGATATGAGTGTTTAAGTATATAATACAAAAGTCACAGAGAAAAAGTAATGCACAGTCAGTAGTCACTGTTCACAGTCCACCAGAATCTAGATGTAATGATGGGGGCATGGGTTAGATACATCAGCAGGTCATCCTGGTGAAAGATTTTACCTTCTGATTTAATCTCTGAAATGGAAGTTGAAATCCTCCACCTAGCGGGGCAAGGTTACAGGTTATATCCGATGAAGTCCTCTTGTAACCAGATAGCTGTTAGATGAGATATTGCTGAAGCTGTTGGTTTTCACATGAAAAGCTCAGAGTGGGAGAAATTAAAATGTTGTGGCTGCTAAAGTTCCAACTTTCAGAGTTTCTAGAGTAGTTCCTCTTGGTCACTTCTAAGACTGTCTGGGCCGAAGGGACAACACTCACTCCAGAAGAGGCTACCAAAAGGTCCAGTCCAGGTCGTGGTGCTACTTGTCAGCTTGTACTTCAGGAAAAAAGGCCTCTTGAAACTTGTTATGCACCTGTAATCTCACAGGTCATTGGATCCTTGGAATTTGTGTCTTAGTCCAGGGCACAAGTGGGAGCTGTCCAATCTTTGAGGTTATTACACACATCTCAAACTGCAAGCTCAGTCTTCATCAGTTTTTTGTCAGGTCCAGAGAATGTGTTGATGACCTATAGAAGTGGTGCCAATTTTGTAGGATTCATTAGTCACTGGATAGGGGTGACTTCTAGACACTCACACTAGCAAGGAAAAACTTCCCAAGGACAAACTATCCCACGTTTGCAGCACATGCTGTTTGCCTTACTGCAAACTATTGAGCAGTGCACTATTATAATTTCCAAGATTGTGCAGTAATCTGCCCTTGGTGGTGGCTTGTGTGCCAGCCAGTGGTGTGTCTGGGGATATGAGCGGACCCCTCCTCCGCATCAATGCCAGAGTGGTTCAGAGACTAGCTCCCGCTACCACTGGGCTGATGCAAACCTGACTACAGAGAGCCCAGGAAACAAAAGGCTTTGCTTCCCACAGGTCTCCCATTACAATTAATAATAAATTGGCAGGCCTCACCATGGATCCTTTCAAATTGGAGTTTCTGAACCCTCCCTAGCTGCTCTTCCTGAGCTGATATGTCTCGCATTCTTCACACCCAAAAGGTATGAGCCATTGTTTTTTCTCTGGAGGCAATTTGAACACATCATTAAGGAAGCGTACTGACAAGCCAGCTGCTGGCAGGCGAATGCTGTTTAGCCTAATGGAAGTACATGCAGAGAGTCTAACTTTTTCAATGTTATTTTTCCTAAATATTTATAAAGATCTAACTTCACCACTGAATTCATTGTTTAATAAACATTAAAATGGTGTTTGAATTATTCCGGTAGCTTGTCCCAAACCAAAAAATAGCAATGTCGTGTTTTTATTCTAAAGTGTATTGTTTTTCTCATAGAACCGCTACAACCTTTTGCAGTGAAAACAACTTTTGGGTGCTTTGTAGGTATATGGAAACTCTAAATCCTTGCATGTACCACATATAAAAACTAGCTAGCATGCCTTGTGGGCTACAGGGCCTACTTAAGGATGAATTATTCGATATTTAAAAGTAGACATCTTCCTTGTCGAATGGTTATTTTGACAGGTTGTCTGCAGATTTATAAACTGGATAGGTAAGCCTCAATCTTTGTTTTCTTTGTTACTCTAAGGACTTGCATATTAAGCGCTGCACCCTACAGGTGACATTTAACTTTCCATACCTTTAGTGTACTTTTCCTGCACCATATACTATTGCCCTACTGAGAGGGTAAGAAAGCCAATTAGAAGTTAGCCACATTTGCCATTTTTCAGGTGTCGGCGCACATACAATGCTGTGTTAATAGTTCAAAAACCAGCTGTACCAGTCAGTAAAGAATGGGGCTGATCATGTGAAAAAGGCACTTTCTCACCTAGTACAACAGGTTACAAATTCAGATGAATGGGATCCAAACTACTGAAAAGAAAAGCATGGGATAAATAGTGCTGTGCCTAGCTTACCAGTCCCCAAAGCCCAAATTCACACAAAAATTTAGGCAGATAATAGATCCCAAAACCATGGGGACACTCGGTTTTCTGTGAAAATCACTCTTGAACATGATGCAGAACAGCAACCCAACGAGAGGGCTTAATATCCTTTTTTGTAGCCAAAAAATGAAAAACTTGCATAGTTTCAGAAGAAATTTAGATTAGAAAAGACAAATGTGGGTGCATATTTAGCATAATCAAGAACTTAATGTGAATATCTGGTTTTGGTTGAGCAAAGGTATATAAGATCAAAAGGCATTGTAATTTTTTATGAAACATAGTGAGGGTGAGAGCAGAATTAGGTGGTATCTGACTTGTGCAGACCAGCAAGCAGTATAAAATATGCATTTTACAAGAAACACGAGCCAGTACCAACTGGCACGTCCCTGGCTATGAATCATTTATAGTTCCATCGAGGGGCAGACCCTCTGTGGTAGAACATCTGGGTGCCTCCAGATAATTATACAGGTACGGATATTCAAAAAAACAAAACAAATAGAGACTACGGCACTCTAACCTTGTATATGTGGCAGTTGAAGGAAGGGCAACCTATAAGCTGTTAATTTTCAATACCTGCCTTCCACCATCATGTTTCTATTGTTGATCGTAAAAAGCATGAAGGAGCAAATGGGTTAACAGACTGTATATTCAAACAATAAGAGAAGAACTTGAGCAGGAGAAGGACACTCCAAGAAAAGAGGAGTGATTGATCTCTTGCAATTCTTAGCCAACTGTTTCACCAGCAAATGCACTAAAGACCAGGAACCACTGAAGATGGTGATTAAGATAAACCTAGGCTCTGCCTACAAATCGTCCTCAAATTATGCTGGCTGAATGATAAATTGCCATGGTCACAAGACAGAGCCCCTCATAGACTATATCCTGATTTAGAAACATGCATAATTTAAAGATATGGGAACACCTTGAAAGTAACCACAATGCTTTAACAACATCATAGAGTGCAAGGTATGTGCTTCAGAAACTTTTGTCCATGGTCGAAAAAGTTTGGACCTAATTTGAAACTACTGTTCAAAAAAAGTAATGTGTGTTTATTTGGATTCCGTTCACTATGGTAGAGCATTTGACACCATACAGTGCTAGAGTATATGACCAAAATTAAGAATCCTTGGATCAATCCAGTTCTGAAGGCAATAATACTCTATCTGTACTTCAGCAGCAAAGCTCCGATCATGTGTGGCATAGATGCTACAGTGTCTTTCAAAATGATCTACAATAGAGGAGTGAAACAGGGCTGTTCATTAGCCATTTTTTTAAAGCCTATTTACCATGATGTTTACAAAATTCTGTGCAGTATCACAGAACCTGTCCCCAAGAATAAGAAAGGAGAAGATCCTACTCTTAATGTACGTGAAGGATTGTGTGATTATTGTGAGAACCCTAAATGCCTAGACCACTTTTGTTAGCAGTTCAACATTATTTCATAGAAAGTTTAGTGATCAATTAGGACCAATGAAAAGTATTGGCATTTGCCAGTGTAAGAATACGAACATAAACTAGCTTCTATTTTAAGACGAAATTCGAAGTTGTGTAAAGTGTCAAGTAATGGTGGATGGTCGCAGCACCTAGATTATGCGACCACATGGGCAGAGATGGTGACCAGTTTTAAATGGCTTTTCAACCCCACAATGTAGTTGTCATATGGTTGAACCTTGTCACTACTTTGTTTCTTACCAAGTGTATTCTAAAAGCACTAATAAAATGATTAACTCATTATCACTGTTTGAACCAGTAATAACAAACAGGAGAATGTCAGCAACGGGTTCATTTAGAAATAGCCTATCTACTCAGCGGTAGGAGGCATAAGGTAACAGTGATAAATCTGAATACTAGTAAGATTGCATCGATCAGATATCCACTGATCACCATATGTGTCGTACTTTTTCCCCATGGTTTCAACTTGAAATTGGGGAGTCGGGACAAAGCGACTACGTTGAAGACCCCATTCTTTGTTTTGTGGTGTGATGTTAATGAAGATGAAGATTGTGCTCATCCTTTACATTAAAGAAGAAAAACCTACAGACTGTGGTAATTACAAAACAATCCTATGTCCTTGCTCCAATCTCTTATTGTGATTTGTGAGAAATTACCAAGACATTGAAAAAGAACATCTGCTTTCTTCCCAACGATTCACATAATTTACCTTTTGTGTGTTTAAAGGTTGTTCATCTCCCTTTAGCTTGTTACACCTGTTAGCTTAGTTTGTCATGTATGCTGTAAAGCACAAGCAATTTAAAGTACTCTTCTTGACCAAGTCACTGTTGCAACTGATATTTCAGAACTATCCCTGATCATCTTCTAATTGTCTGCAATATACAGCGCACTCGTTGGAACCTCCAAATGTGTTTCCCCAGATTCTTCATTGAGCTCTTCAATGGCAGCTTTTGATTGTGACATGATTCAAACTCCTGAGACATAAGGATGGCGCAGAATGTGATGTCCATGGGTGTGAATTATGCGTAGCAGGTGTAGTATCTGCAAGTTCTGTCTCACCCTTTGGCACCCCATTACTGTTCTTACAACCCATGATGTCGTTGGAAACGACGGTGGCAGTAGGGAGGGCTTTTTTTTAATCCTATTTTTTCCTGCTGTTTTCTCTCCGTGCCATTTCCCATGTACCTCAGGAGTGAGTCGGTCATTCCTAAGAGAAGGACAAGAAATCAGCCTTGTTACTTCACTGTTGGTCAGAGAATTTGAACATCACCCCTGGTGGAGCTCGCATTTTGGTTAGTTGATTATTATTTTTTTGGCATGTCACACACTTCACAGAATTGAAAGCTAAGGGATTATACTGTAATTTTAGCCCAGGACTTCCTTAGCACTGTACTGCGAAACCTTTGTACCTTGATTACATCCACCCACTGCATGTTTTGGAACATGGAGTTGTATTCCACTTGCATGGTGCCTTATGTGAGACCGCTGAGAGAGTTCTGTGGTGGCAAAATAAGCCTACATGATGTTAGTGTATCCTCCAAATTCTGCACTTGAGATTTAAAAAAAAAAAGAGTTTATGTTGCGACATTCACAGCAAAATTCATAATGAATGAAAAATATCAATAACGTAATGAAAAATATCAATAACTTATTATAAAATGCTTTATTATAACTTATTCCGTGGGCACAACTAATTTTTATGAATTGGACTTGGCTGTGTGCTGAAAATAAATACTGGAAGAACAAAAGTTGGTATGCCAAGTATTTAAAAGAAAATGTATACTAGCACTTGACTAGTCTTTTGAGCTCGTGTTATAAAGTAATTTCGACTTGCAGATTACTGGTCACTAAAACTGTTAACCAGGTTCCCCTAAAGGACATATCTTTGGTCGCACCATAACATTTAGAAGCGTGTGTCATGTAACTGTGGACTTTCAACTCTTAGCAATAAAGTTCAGAACCTTGGAAGAGTAGAGGTTGATCAGTGTTTTCACTGCCGAAAGGCATGGTTAAAGAAAAAAGGTCTTGGTTATTGGCGAGTCTTGATAAATGAATATTGTGGTTGACAGTACCCTCTCCTTAAAGCTTTGCATACATCTCCCCTACTCCAGATTCATGTAGAAACGGCGTTTCCGACAGCTTTACCAAGATCTTCTATATATCGTGCATTTCACCTGTTCTATCCTAAAAAAATTCGATATACGCACACTCAACGTATATACATCCATACCATGTACTTTTTCTTTTACTTTCTGTCATACATTATCAGTTTTGTAAGAATACTGCTAGCGTTGCTTCTTAGGGTTTATATTAATAACTGCCCAACATTTATTATGGCAATTAACTACATGGGTTTCGTTCGTAATTATCTCATTAAAGTTCTGATTTGGGTCCATTGCTTACGAAAATGCACCTTTTCCGAACACTGCATGTACTTGAAATTGCTGTTGTGCTAGACTCCAGATCGGTGCCTTTGAATGTGCCCTTGCATTTTTATGGCAGTTTAATCTAGGAATTTGATGTCATCTGCTTTTGCAGCCTGCGGTTGTACGGTGCCTGCCAGCTGCTGCCAACCACTAAAAGGGAATCTGGGTGTGCCATTAAACCACATTTGTATTGGTTTACTCGCGACGCGTTTGCTGCATCAAGGCTGCTTCCCAGGATGAATCTCACTATAAACCTGTAAAGACTTGCCAACTTACGTTTGACATTACTGTACTAAATTTGTCATGGGTTATGTGCTAAAAAATTCTTTAAAAATGCACCACCTCCCTTCTGATAAAACGGACTATGTCGAGCTCTCCCGTACATTACGGCAGGGTCCTGGCTATATGTATCGACGCCTGAACTCGTGATATGATTTGAAGATGCATTTGCCTTTTGAATACCCAATCCGTTTTCTGTGATTATACACTAGGGTTTGCAAAACATTGTTAACAGCGAAGGCGGCTGCCTCCACGTGACCTCTGCCCAAGTCACAAGGACGTCGTCCCTTCTCTAGCACCGGGGATGGCCGCGCTTTGTAGCAATAGTTTGAAATTGATCGAGAAAGGCGGCCAACTTAAGTCACGTGACCGTCCCAAAAAGACAGCAAAAATGAATTGCGGACTGTAGGTGTTCTGTAATTGGCAGGCATCAGCCGATACTGGAATCAAGTAAGTTAATAGCAAGTGCGTATCAAGTCATTCAATAAAGGCATTCATCTGTGTCATCGAGACCACTCTGCTTTATGAAAGGAACATATTTATTGTGTTATGAATTCTAGGTGAATTTGAGAGGATGGAGAGCCTGGCGGTAGGCTATCACAGAATACCTTATTGCAATGCTTTCTTCGCTCTGCTCCCTGCCATGCACTTGTGACAGCATGATTGACAAGTATAAATCGTCTCGCCTCCTGTGGCTTTACTAAAGAGTGGAAAGTTGAACACTTCTTACCTAGTAGGTTTTTGTCCAATTTAAACAGATTATTGTGCTGAAGATGGAGCTGGCAGGAGGCTATGATTTGAGTAGGGCCTTCAGTGTATTTGTCACATCTAATGTCCTTATGAGATGCAGGCGGCGCAGTTTCCGATGATGGATCGCGCAGTTGCATTTGGGAATGACGGCCACATTTGCTGATTAGTGGATTGATTTTTCTAAAAGCCAGGTGCTGTTACTTCACCTCTACTTTTGGGCTTGAGTCACACAGGCAGACATTTAACACTTTGACGTTTGCTCCTGAGAATTTATTGGTGCCGTCCAGACTATGCTTTAAACATGTAACGAAATGGTGAAACGCAAGTACGTTGAAAAGTGGTACTCACACTTTGGAGTTATTGCAATTTTAGCAAAGCCACATGTACTAGATAAGTAAAAATATATTTTTTTAAAGAATACCTTTGTAGTTTGTCAGTATTCTATTGAAGTTCAAATCATTATAATTATTTTAAATGTTTGCTATCTGACTTTCTGCACGCCATATGTGAATTTAAATGAATGTGAATGGCACCGTACAGCTATTTTGTCAGTGATTGCTGCAGGTATTTTGTTTATATGCTTAGGGCAGTAAACGAACCGAAAATTCATATGCTCCCAGTACCAAGCGCATTGGCTTGTTGGTACTAGCCTCAAACAGTTCAAATTAACAGTGGCACTAAAGCGCTGGAATGAAATGCAGCGAGCATGAATGTGTGGTCGCTCTTTAATGTAAACCCTTTGTATTAACATACAACTTTTCTTTAGCAGTCAGAAACAAACTTGCCTTGGTAGCACTCAGAAAAGACAATAAAAGGTATTTTCCTAAAAAAAACATTGAATCAACTATATATATCTTGCTGATGGCATAAAAACCTGGAACTTCTAGGATATGAGGCTGCATGTTCTCCAGACACTCCATAAAATATTTTCCAGCCTGGATCTTTAGGTTGTCTACAAAGACTGTGGTCTCATGAAGGTGGTAGACCTAGAAACAAAACCATGTGTTTTCTGCTCCGTAGATTTGCGTGTAGGACTTAAACATGTGGGCACAGGAAAGTGCAGCTTACAAATACCAAGGTCTCAGAATGGGTAGTCCAGCCAGAGGGCACCATTTCCTGAATCAAGTGCTGGTTTAGTCTGCATTTTTAGGTCGAGCATAGCAGCGCGCAAGCTCTGTTTTTCTGACGTGTTTGTATGTATCTGTGCTTTTAACCACGCCCAGTGCACGCCCATCACTATCACTCGTTCATGGGCTTGCCTTTTAAAAATCATTTGTTTTCGTTGGTAACTGCTTTACGTTTGTCGCTCCTTAGGGCGCTTTTGCTACTGCCTTGGCCCTCGGCCCTGTTACATGGTTAATTGCACTATTGCCAATAACTGTGACTGCGAGCAAACTTATTTTTTCTTTTTGTCTCTCTTCGCGGTCAAAGTGGCGCTTTGAATCGACTCACTTATGTCAACTGTTTTACTTTTTCTTTTCAGTTTGTGTGGTAAGCAAAGTCTAGTTAAGAATTTACAACGCTAACCGCTCTACCTTGCGCAAACGCGAGAGCCACTGCATTGCAAATGCTTGTTAAATGTTTGCAGTGGTCTCAACATTCTCAAATAATGATATATTTCCAAAATGACAAACTGCTACTCCTAGCAGATGGGTGGGGAATCAAGTGTGTGTAGATTGTGCACCCTTCCTCTTAATTACCTGTATTTGGCCTCACTCAGGAATGGAAGGGGAGCATTGCAATAATTTTGCCCTGTCCCACTACAACCCACACCATTCATGTGGCAACTGCTCAGTTCCCCAGTTATTTTACCACCATCGCATGTGGTCTCGTAGAAATCCTTCCCTCTGACCTTGCACCCAGGCGGGAGGTGTTTACTCGCTGGATACTTCATTGAGGCAGCTAAAACTGATGGCTGAATGCAGAACGAGTCCGTAATATTTATATGAATTAACGTGTATGATGCTGTTTTATACTAGTACATTAGTTTCTTTTCACAAGTGACCTAGTTCTAGATTATCAGAAAGGCACTGTCTGGATGCTTTTGTGGAAACCTACAGGTTCCACCCCCTAGACAGGTGGCCAGAAGACTGAAATTCTAAACTGCAGCACGTTGGTACACAGCGTCATGCAGAACAATTTGTATTTGAACCATCTTCTTTCAGTTGTACCCTAGAAAACCATCACATGTTCAAGTAGGAATGTTTGCAGTGATGCCAGAATGTTTTGCATTGAAGTCGCTTGTAAGACACTTGCATTCTGCCATGAATAGCCTGTTTATAGAGTGAGTATGAGTTGGCTACTGAGGTACCTCCGAAAATATAAAGCCATGAACAACGTACTGCAATGATGCATTTAATTTTTATAAAGAACCTTACAAACTCCCTTACTGCACAGCATTTACTCTGCCTACTGCCTCCACACCCCTTTGTATGAAATGGAGAATATAATTAATATGTGTGCTTCGTATGTGTGGAGCATCCTTCAGGAAAAAGAAAGGCTCAGACACATGCTGCATGAGGACTTAACTCTGAGGTACAAGAGCCCACGTGCAGCACTAAAGCATTAGACCCTAGGACTATTCAGATAGTTCCACTTCGAAGAACGTGCCAGAAATATAAATGGGCTAAAAATAATGGGTTTTCTCTTTAAGCGAATTTACTCCGAGGGCTATTTGTGGAAGAAGGAAAGTAGCCTGCAATAGATGCGTTGCCATCCAGAATGAAGTTTAAAAAAGTGTATCAGCCATAAAGCTGCTCTAAATATGCTAGACAAAGCTTATTTTTTCTTACTAAAGTGATGTTCCCTACGACTGTACTTGCAAATCAATAATAGTATCAGGCCATACAGTTTTGAGGCACCTTGGTGTTATTCTGTCTCCTCCAGAATACTGGTTATTCCTTCACTTGCAATTCTCGAAGGCGTAATTTTTAATCTGAACAGGGTGCCACACTTTATCAGGTCCTAGTTTTGAAGCGATGAAGCCCTTTGTATTTTTGTCCCACTTATGCCATTCGTTGATGATCATGATCTATTTTTATGTTGGGAGAATCTATTCTAACCAGCTCCCAATGGAACCGTTTTGCACACATTAGGCTGTTTTTCATCTTAGATATAGTTTGGTAACAAATGCCCCATTAAAATCACTATATATATACTGATTCAGTATAGTTTTAAGCACTTACGTTAGTTGCTTTGCACTCTGCTGATTGTGCCGAAGGTAAACATGCATTTTCCCTTCTAAAAGAACTGTTTATTTTTTACTGAGGTTCCTCCTAATATCTGGTCCTGAGTTTTGACAGTAGCCAATCTTTGTAGGGTCAGGGCATTAGATTTTAGTCCATTAGAATCTGTTTTGGGGCTCACTGGCAATAGTCTTGATTTCCAGTTCTTAATTGAATTCTAGGTTGTGAACTTGGGTGGTTGGCAAATTGGTGCTTGTGCTGTCAAGTTATCATGACCCTTGCACAGTTTCTCAACTCGTATCTCAATCTGGGTATTTTTTTAAGCAAGGCTTTTGGGCGCCTTCTAAAAAGTTACTGCTCTCCAGTAGTAATGATCACACTTTCCTTCATCCATCTTTAGTCTATTTTGATTAAGAGAATCTACCTCTAGCCCCATTTTATTTTCAGAGTGTAGGAGCTTCTACAGAGGTGGCCTTTAGATATCACACCTGTCATCTGTAGTACGTATGACATGCTATGTTATGTGTATTTGTGTAGTGCATAACTCGCACAGGAGTGCATCCTGGCACGCATACGGGCTGAGCCATGGTTGTGGCTAGATGATGAGCCAGGTCTTCAGTTTCTTGCAGAATTCAAGGCTGAGGAGGCGGCTCTGATGTCCACCGGTAGGTCATTCCAAGCTTTTGGAGCGAGGTTAGAGACTTTATGACCACCGGGTCTGGCTCTGTATCTGTGGGTGTTATCCGGTGCCTATAGGAGTTCCGCTGAGCAGAAGTTCATGTAGTTGTTGAGGTACGTAGGACCATTGTTGTACAAGGCATTTTATATGTGTGTTTGTGAGGAGTTTGAAGAGTGCTCCTTTCTGCATTAACTTCTTTGTGCCTAGTGAATTCCGTGTCTCCCTGTGCTTAAGTATTATTAGGCTTTTCTCCTGTGAGTACTATTAATTACCCACCAAATTGAATTATCTTACATCATCCAATTCTTGTAGCGGTTTGATGCCTCAGAATCACTTTTGTAGTGACTAGCCACACTATTAGTTTTCAAGTTTTTTTCCCCAGAACATAGTCAGGTGGCAGGCCAAAGTACCACTGTCATGCCTTAAGACAAAAGTACTACCCCTCCCTCCCGTCCTTTTAGTACCAGCACCAGAATCATTGAGAGTCCAGTTGACAGCCGAGGACTGCTTACAAGTGGCATCCTGTCCTGATCAGCCTTCTTAATTTTCCTGCAGAAGATGCTCGAGATTCGGGAAAAGGTTGGCTCCTGCTTTAAACAATGTCTGCTGTTAGTTTAATCTTTTTTAGCTATGACCCAGGTCTTCATCTGAGTCTTGCACTGAGCATTCTTATCAATATGAAACAGATCACATTCAATTAGTATGTAAATTTACTTTCCGTAGGAAGCAGGGCGTTATCCGTTTAATAAAAAAAAAAAGTGTTTAATTCTTCATAAATTACTTAAACCTTGTTCATTGGAATACATTGCACAAAGCCGTTCTCATACTAAACACATCACCTATCTGTGGCTGCTGAAACTGTGCAACAGCAGAGCTAAATTGATCACGCAGCAGCAGTTGGCTATGAAAAATGGGAACACGCATTACAGAGTATTCTCAAGAGATCTGCTGTTTGTGGAGCATCCCTGCACCCCGAACTAAAGTTCATCAACTTAGAAACTACTCTACAGGTATACAATATTTTTGTAGGATGTTTTCTAAAATACCCAAAGCAAGAGTTGCTTGTATAGTTTGAGTTTACTCATGTTAGTAGAGATAGCGACTGTTTCTTAACACTTTTAGTAGAGGTGCAAAGATTTTGCTAATTTTGTAGTAATTATGTACTGGACACTTATTGTGGTAAACGAATAAAATGACAGCTGGGTTAATTTGTTTTGAAAAAATGTGAAATTAAGTGTTATTAAGTAGTTTAACCTATAATCGGAGTCAACAGGGATAGATGTTTAATTAGATAACTGTTCTGGGTCCTATCTGAAAATGGAGGAAATAGTACAGAATCAATCACAAGTGAGACTCGCATAGCAAGTACGGTGCACTGCGTTTCCTCTTCCTGGCGAGGAGGCCTGCTTTCCACTGATTTCTACAGTGAATATTTGGATTAATTAGAACAGAGGTCTGCTGTTATTTTTATTGTGACTGAAACAATAGAAATCATTTATTTACAATGTCCTTCGACACTGACTAATTTATCAAGTCTTCAGTAAAGTTTTTCACGCTGCAGATGCAATGCCAAAACACTTCGGGTGAGTGAAGGGAAAACAACACACATTGTTTTTTATTGCACAAAGGTGCTAATATCACTGTCGCTAAAACCTAACACGATTACATATGGCACAGATCAGTATGGTACTTTTGCTAATTAAACTGTGAGAGGAAGGAAAAAAAACAGGGAATTTCTGTTTTTGGACGTAAATGTCCCACATTTAAATAAGAATGTAATAAAACAGTCACTTCTTTAAACCCCAGACATTAGTTAACTTGAAAAAATGTAACAAACTAAAAAGAGCGGGATTGAATGGTGAATCTAGCACTCCTTGCAGGTATGAGAATGAGAAATGTTTGCAGTTGGAAGACTTGCATACTACAACCCTGGCAAGTTAGACTCGGTATTTAATCACTTTGATGTGCTGGAGATAAAATGCCCGATCGCAATAAGATGATAAAATACACAGCGCATTGTGCTTTGGGATGCTGGTACGGGCAAAAAAACTCATAAATTTCAAGTTGGACACAGCTCATGGTGCTAGGCCTTTCAGGTTTTAGTATTTGGCATCTCAAATTGTCATAAGAGCTTGGAAATCGCTGACATTAGATAAAGTGTGCACAATTGGCAGTGTAACACAAACACATAATTATATCATGTTTAGCAATTGTTTTAATACATTTTTTGGTAAATGGATATGTTTGCCTGGAGTTTGTCTGCTCATATGCGTTTTGATGATTTGGCAACTTTTCTTTTAAAGAAAGTTGCCCGATAAAAAGTCAGTGACAATCCAGTGCCCCTATTGCGCTAGTAAGTATATATTCCCATCAGGGCAAATTTGTAGGTAGATCATTGCATAATCAAGAGGAATACCCCCACCCTTTTAAGACAAGCCAAACAGAGTCTGCCTATCAGTTGACTTTGAATGTTAATAGGCATTCCCGGTGTTTAATTTGTAAAAAGTGCCAGAGTCCAAAGTTTTGTTCAGAAACCCACTGTTGTGCCAGCCAAGGGCAAGTTGCCGAATACAGAGGCTGTGTAACTTTGATTCCACCTCATGCCTTGTTAATCCATCACTAGACACTCCTTGCCTCTTTATATCACTTTTTCAGGCTCTTTTTCATCTGTGCATTCTCCCCTTGGCAATTACACAGTGTCTTTTCTTCCTCGTTACCCCTTTTTTTTTTTTCTTTTTTTTTTCTGTCTTGCTTTGGACTATAGTTAGTTGCTGAAAAATAAGAGCTGGTCCCCAAAAACTGGATACTGGCATCCACTGGCTTAAATTAAGCACTGCCCATGCATTTATCCATTTGCAGTCATAATATATACATTTTTGTTACTGACTGACAATTGCAAGCATGACAACCACTTTATAATCCTAGTTCTCCCATCTTTCCTCACAAATTATGAAAAAATGCCTTTTCACATTAATAAAGTCTTGCCTACCAGACAGTGCCAGCTGTTTGTTTGTGAAAAGACTTATTGTCAGCTAACAATGGGCTCAGATCTCACCCTTCGCCTACTCCCTGTTTGGCTGTCACTTTTTCACACCTCAGACATTGGTTAACTTGCGAAAATGAAAGAGCAGAATTGAATGGTGTATCTAGCACTCCATGCAGGTGTGAGGATGAGAAATGTCTGCAGCCGGAAGACTTGCATTCTAAAACCTTGGCAAGTTAAACTCCGTATTTAATCACTTCGATGTGCTGGAGATAAAATGACCGATTGCAATAAGATAATGATAAAATGCACAACGCATTGTGCTTTGGGATGCTGGTAAGGGAAAAAAACAGTTATAAATTTCAAGTTGGACACAGCTCATGGTGCTAGGCCTTTCAGGTTTTAGTATTTGGCATCTCAAATTGGCTTCGCGGGCATAAGAGCTTGGCAGTCGTTGACATTAATTAAAGTGTGCACAACTGACAATGCAAAACAAACACATAATTGTATCATGTTTAGCAATTGTTTTAATACATTTTTGGTAAATGGGTAGGTTTGCCTGGAGGTTGTCTGCTCATATCCGTTTTGATAATTTGGCAACTTTTCTTTGAAGGAAAATTGCCCGATAAAAAGACAATGACAATCCAGTGCCCCTTTTGTGCTAATAAATACAAATTCCTATCAGGGCAAATAATCACTGTATAATCAAGACGAGTACCCCCACCCTCCCCAAGCCAATCAGAGCCTGCCTATCAGTTGACTTAGAATTGTAGTAGGCATGTCCAATGTTTAATTTGTAAAAAATGCCAGAGTCCAAACTTTTGTTCAGAAACCCACTGCAGTGCCAGCCAAGGGCAGGTTGCCGAATACAAAGGCTGCATATATTTGATTCCACCTCATGCCTTGTTAATCCATCGCTAGATACTCCTTGCCTCTTTATAGCAATCTGGCAGGCTCTTTTATCTGTGAGTTCTCCCCATTGCAAACATACAGTGTCTTTCCCTCCTCCTTTCCCCTTTTGTGCTTTTTATTTTTCTATCTTGCTTTGGACTATAGTTTGTTGATGAACAAATAAGTGCTAGCCTGCACTGCTCTGCACTAGACGGCAACCACATGTTTAAATTAAGCACTGACAATGTCATGCATTTATCAATTTGCAGTCATAAAATAAAACCATTTTTTGTTACTGACTGACAATAACAAGAATGAAAACCACTTTAAAATCCTAGTTTTCTCAACCTTTCCTCACAAAGTATGAAGAAATGCCTTTGCACACTATTAGGTCTTGCTTACCAGGCAGTGCAGACAGTCTGTTTGTGAAAAGACTTAGTCAGCTTACAGTGGGCTAGGATCTCACCCCTTACTTACTCTTTGGTTGGCTGTAATGTCATTGTGATTTGCTTGCCTTTTATTCACTAGTTTGTGGGAGCTCTTCTTTCTCTTCCTGCGTTTGGCCCTCCTTGGAGCACGGACACATTACTTGTAGCCTTCAATTGCTTGCTTCTCAAGCAATACTTCTTTCATTTGGGTTAGGCACTTCAAGGTAGTGCATGTGTTTGGAGGCTGACTCCCTTCTGTACTTCTCTCTCCCAGCACTTGTTTGCCAATGCACTTCTGCTCTGCCCCTCCAAGGTGTGCTTACCTTTGTGTACTCCCTCGTTGCTTTCATGCTCCACGTTGCTCTTGCCTGTTGCTTCTCCTCCCCAGCCGCATCCTCTGTTGCATCCCCCACACCCTCCTTCTTTCACTCATTGATTCTCTTCCCTATCCCAACCCTCCATTTTCTTTCCCCTCAAATGCACCCTTACCTTTAGCTGCCCCAACCAGGGTGTCAAAAATGCTTTTGTGCTACTTAGTTCTAATGTATCGATACAACACTGTAAATTAAAAGGAAAATGGATTGCGTCATTTTGTGAGAAAGTGCCTAACAAATGAGACAGCTGCTGTATCACTGTGCCTTCTTTATTTTAATTTTCCTTTAGCCATTCTGCACTTACTCAGGTTTGGTCAGGTCCCCGTCATGACAATCTTCTTTCACACAAGTGGGTTGTGGGCCGGTTATCTAGGCAGTGGCCCAGAACACAAAGTCCATATTGGTCATGCTTGCTAATTTACAGCTACTTACTAATGTAATGTGGGCAGCCTCATATCAGTGGTACAGTTTGCTAATTAGGATCCATCTCACGTCTCCTAACTTCAGAAGCTGCCTCTACTGGCTAATTTGCAGACAGTTGCTCAGACATAAGGCTTTAAAGGTGTGCATTTTAGTAGTGTGTCAATTTCTGATTTCCCACTCAACTCATGCCCACCTGTTCCTGAATAATATATTTTCTGTAAGAGTTTTGTCTTGAAATGATGTGAAGATGATGATGATCAGTTATTTGTAATCCCCACAAAAGGTTTTATTGGAAAAAGAGACATGGCAATACTTAATTGTTTGCCCTGTGATCCTCACTCTTTGAGCACATTTAAGTAGATGTAAATTACATTAGCTGCATATGCCAGTGGAATGCATAGCATTATTCTTATAGTTGGAGGGAACACAACAATACTTATAATTATAAATGTACTTACGGAGCATAACATTCATTTGCCTGCATAGGTTTTCAAACCCCTGTTATCTTGTTTTCTACCCAGGGTGTTGCCTGTTTTTGTCTGACCTGTCATTGTCAAGAAGTCCATTTGTTTTTTTTATGTGTGTATTGTGCTGGGTAACAATCAAACATTTTGGTTGACTGTACAGTAACAGTACAGTAAAGTAAGAAAGTACAGTAAAAAGCTATTTTTTTGTTGTTTAACTTAAGTTGAAACATCGTCTTGTTTAGAGATGTTCTGTATTTTAAGTTGGTGGTTGACCACACCATAACCCAATTAAGATCTGATCTTTACTTACTCTGTTTAGTACTTTCATGTTTCTGCTAAAATGTGGGCACAATGATTAATTTTCATTATAAATGTGAAAGTTAGGATTATATGCTTGATTAAAAAGCGTTGGCCTGTTGTCAGGGGGTCTAGGTGCAAAACTGTTTGTCTTGTTTTTAGCTGCTGCATGAGTATTGTGCAATAACGTCAGTGGGGAAAGTGACAGCATAGCATGTGGAGAAGGATTGTCTGATAGAAGGGGGACTCTAAATTGTTTGTTTATCCATTTCATTTTATGCACTGATTCGGCCTACTGGCCTTTGGTGCATAAGAATGCTCGAGACGTACGAATGTATTTTTTCTTATAATATTTTATTGTGCAGAATCAAAAATCAATCCGCCATCCAAGACCCATCTACACTCTTGAACACCTAGTACTGAGACAGACTTATATAAATAACAAGCCACACTTCAGGGCATTTGATCTCTAAGAAACAGTAATACTGAACACTGAAAAAATAGTGCAAGAAACGATCAAGTGCCTTCGTGCTAATAACGATTCTAGTACTAGCTGTCACAGGTATAACAACTTATTTTATTAGCAGCGAGCCATAAAGTAAGTGGCATTGTGCCTTCATACAAATAATGAAGTGCAAATGCATTATAACAGCCATCGCATATATTTCAAGCTATTATATTATAACCTATAAATATAATAAGATACCAGCATACCACCAGTGTCCATCCTTTGTACAGAATAGTAATGCAGAGATAGATCAAAAAGTGGCAGCACACCATTTTAGCCCACCACAAGATCCTCTTGTGCAAATACTGATGTTCAAATTAATACAGAATTAACATATGCAACAATCACATGTAGCCAAAACTGTTATATGTGCAATACAAGGAAGGCTCATATCGTAGGTAGTTTCCACCATCCTTACCAACTCATCTATCACCTAAAAATCCACCCGGAGATAACTCCTGTAGGCTCGTGAAGCCTGCAGTAATGCAGCTGGTAGGCTGGGCTCCAGGTCTTCCAATACCTCAATGAACCCCTCTGAGGCTCGAAATTGCTTTATTCCCCCTACCCGTCTCGCATATGCCTCTAAAAATGTTTTCGTCCTGAGCACTTTATTCAACCACTCCTGGAACAATGGAACCGTAAATGATCTCCAGTTGTGCAGGATCAGAGAGGGAGCAACTACCGAGGCAATTGAAATAAATACCAACTCCCATTTATCAATGGCTGACCTCTGGTCCCTACTAACCAAGCCATAGACTGCCGCCTCTGTTTCCGGAACCACCTTTAACTGGAGTGCAAGGCTAAGAGCAACAAATACCTTTTGCAGAAATTGCCCCAGCATCTGACAAGTAAAAAAAAATGATGTGTAGCCAGCCTCCATCCCCTAATACTGGCAGCGGAAGTACCAATCCTCCACCAATGGAAACATTCTGTGGAGGGCCTCAGGGGAATAATAAACCATCCAACGAGACAAGAAGAAGTTTATTTTAAAATGAACGTCCCTTAATACCTTATGGTCTAATATTGAAATGGCATTCCATTCGACCTCTGAAATAATGCACTGTGTGGACAGACGCATTGTTTCCCAGAAACCTCCCAGTTCACACTTCTTTCCTTGTCCACGGAGTAGTCTATACAAATTACCTAGTCACTTGAGTTTCAACCTTACAAGTGATCGCATGGCTGAGAGAGGATTTGATCTGCATTCCGCACAGTAATCTTTCAAAGAGTGAGTTATCTGCTGGAACCCCAGGAAAAACAGCTTGCAGGAGTCTCCACATTGAACCTGTATTTCCTGCCACATAATACACCCCACCTTAACAATAAGTGGCTCAGTTCTTTAAATCCATTGGTATTTCAAAACCTTACCAGCCTCGGTGGTATTACCAACCCTGCATACCTACCCTCCTGCAATGTCAGAGAATACCTCTGAAAAACGTTTGGATAGATAGTATAAATGGAAACAATCACTCGTCTGTTGCAGCAACTTCCATCTTGTTTTCTTGGGTAGCTTGGCTGTTATGATACACTGGCATCTGAGTCCCAGCTTCCTGGATCATTTTATTCATAAAAAAGATTAACAGTCCTATTTCGATCTATTTATGTGGCTAAGCAGATCCAGCTGAGCTGCATCATAATATGTATGCATATGGGGTAACGACAAACACTTCTGAGGGGGATCCAACTGAAGTACCAACAGTTTAACCCCAGAGGCCTTCTTGTTCCAAACAGAATGTCTGAAAAAAGCTTCTATCTCAGTAAAACAGCTCTTTTTGGTTTTGATGGGGACATTGATAAAGAGAAATAGCAACAACGATAGAATTGACATTTTAATAAGCACCACTCTGCCCACTAATGTTAAGGGAATCAGATCCCATCACTCCAGCAGTCCCTTAATCTTCTTAAACATTGCCACATAATTCAAGTAAAAAAAAGCTCAGAGTAATTACTTGCTACAAAGTTCCTCTGGTAGCAGATCGGTTTTGATCAACTGTCCTTTTGCTGCAAGCCAGGAGGGAGTTCACCAGCTAAATAACTGAATAGAAGCAAATCAGTTTGAATCTGATTCATTTTGATTCCCCTAATCTCTTCAAACCATGCAAACGCCTTAAGGACCTCTTGGATGGTCTTCTCCTCTGGCCTTACATATAAAATAATGTAGTCCGCAAACATTTTTAATTTAGGCATCCCATCAAGCGGGCGACGATTCCCTGATTAGCCTGAATCCTAGCAGCTAAGGGTTCTATAAAACAGTTTTTTAAAAATTGGGAACAGAGGGCACCCTTGTCTCCTGCCCCTACTTGCATTAACCAACCCTGCCACATTAGCGTTCACATCGATCTTTGCTTGTGCCCCTTGATACAAATTCCACGGCATCGTGATGAACCCAGTGGGAAAACCAAACCTCTCCAAACCATGGAACAGTGCTTCCCAGTTCGTCAAGTTGAATGCTTTTTCTGCATCAACCATTATTACTTCAATACAAGTCTGATTGACAGTAAAGCAGTCCAGTGCCTGTATTAGGAAGCCCATATTCGTTGACATGGCCCATCGTGCCACAAACCCGGTCTGAACATGATGTGGTAATGCCTGGGCTGTTGGGTTATCTCTCTCACCCAAACTTTAATTAGCAACTTAAAATCCATATTTAATAAACTAATTGGACGGTAGGATTGACCTACTTAGGGTGCTTATCCTTCTTTAGAAAACTGATGTTGTAGACTCCCTAAAGGATGGAGGAACTTCCCCTCTATCTTTAACAAAATTAATCAACTCGGTTAAAAAAGGCACAAGCTCACTAGCCAGTACTTTAAAAAAAAAAAACTCAGTCGGGAATCCATCATTACAACAGTCCTTCCTGTTACGCCTTGTGGCGAGGGTTTCATGAACCTCGGTCCCCAGTATATTCAAAATTTGTTTCACCCTGAACGGATGGCAGCAGTGGAAGTTGAACAGACTGAAAATAATCAGCTATACTAGTCTGAGGAATTACAAATTTGTTTTCATGCAGGGCTTTATGATGCTGGAAAAAAGCCTGAGACAGTGCCGCCTTATGGAATATAAGCTCCCCAGAAACTGAATTCTGTAGCTGACTAATAAATGCATCCGCTCAATTCCGGCGAGCAGACCAGGCAAGAGGTTTCCCAGTGATCTGGCTTTCCTCATGCACCTGTTGCTGAAAAGCCCTAGAACTATTAATCTCTTCGGTAATAAAGAATTCTCTTAGTTCCTGCTTTACCGCACTCAGATGGGCCTCCATATGTAAATCATGACCCTGGTGTCTATTCTTGGCCTCTATGGCAGCATTGACTGCAGCTTGAAGTTCAGCTATACGCTTCGCCCACCGCTTTGATTGCTGCACCTTATAGGCAATAGTGTCCTCCCGAATTGTAGCCTTCAAGGCTTTCCAAACCAATGAAATTGGAGCTGTTCACTTATTCAATACAAATAAATCTCGAATAAAGACTCTCTTTTCTCCCAACCATTTTGGTTGGTGAGAAAGTTCAGATCCAGCTGCCACCTGGGCCTTTCCTCCTCCGGTTCCAACTGAAGAGTGGCGATAACGAGGGAATGATCAGAAAATGAGTTTGCCCAGATATCTGGCTGGCCCATTTTAGCAACCAAGAAATTAAGATGTAGTTTATCCAGGAAGCAGTATGAAAGTGCCTTGAGAAACAAAGTGAGCAGGCAGGATGGTCAGCCCAAGGATCAAGTAAGTGACATAAGAAATTATACAGTTAGTAAAAGAAATGTATACCTATAATCAACACAACAGCTGAGATGAACTTGGGCATAGCTGGAAAACGTTCCAGAGCAAAAGGATATAAATCTTGGAAGCGGTGGTACGTGCAAACGTCTGGAAGGACAAACAAAACATAATTTAGCGGTGAATCCATTGAATGTCTTTTTGTTTGACTTGGGTAATTGTGGAGTCAAGGATGTTTAAACCATGACAATCGGATGTATGACAGGAAGGAGATAGTTCTATTGTTATAGTTATCTCGTAAGTGGTAGGGCTTCACAAATGCTCATATTGTTTCATGTGAGTTCACTTAGTCATCTCCACAAATGTGTGTGAATTAATCAATGCAATGTTACATAAAAAGCTATTTCTAAATTAAGATAGAGGGCCAAGCTCCAGAGTTGACTTCAGCTACTAAAAAGATTATTCATGACAGGGTAAATAATCAATGGTCACCAGGGAGTGGAATCCAACGTAATCATTTACCCTTAACTTCAACTCATAACACATTTGCAATAAAATGCTTTTTCAAAAATGTAGTTTGTGCATATCATTGTCATGTTATCTAACAACACAATTATTATGGATTTCCATTTTTCAAGATGATTCAAGGAGAATGACACATGAATGAATGAAGTATGGTTTCTTTCCATTACAAATTGACTGGTTAGTAGTAATGCCATACGACCAGTATTAATGAAGCTATGTTGTGAAGTTGTATGAGAATGATGTTGGATACATATTATATTATGTAAAACATGTATTGTATGGATGGCATGAGTGGGTGGTACATTAATTAAAAATAAATTCTCACTCACCCCGGAAGAATGCCTGGAGTGGTATATCATTGCTCTTCTCCGTCTTCATCTTGGCCAAGGGTGAAATTGCATTAGTGTATAATAGTGATCCATATGGTTGCAAACATCAGGACTTCTCCTGTTTAAAAAAGAGGTGGGTTGGGTCTTCTTTATTGCCCCCTAGCTTGGCCAAGGCCAGGGGCACAAGTGACTTTAACACATATGATTACTTCTATTTAGAATGTACCACTCATCACACATCTAGTACCTGTCAAAACAGGAGAAGGTACTCCAATAGACAAATCAGTTCTTCGAATCACCTGGCTTTTTCTTTGGATCTTTATCTTTAGTCTTGGAGACAAGTCTAGCTCTTTTTAGTTTATTCAGCTAGCAGATCAACAGTTCAGAGACCCATAAAATAAATGAGTTACACAGAAAAACAGTTAGCCACTATATTAAGTAAAACTTAGGTTGTAGTTCACGACATTCAGCAAAGTAGCATGAATCAAATATAACCTATGTTTTGCATGTCTTTTTTCCTTCTTTAAGAAGGTGCTGCCTGATCTTGCCTGACTACCTTACCTGTGCCCAGTCCTCTGGCTAGACCTGGATCTTTCGGGCCCACTGTGCAGTGCTGCAGGTCTCTTAGCCTTCTTTCCCCCCCCATCTGATTCAGACATCACCTTTCTCACATTTGATTTTGTAATTTTCACCTTCTCCCTCTTTTCTGCATCCCATTTTTTCCATTGTCAGTATTTCCACTCTCTTGTTTTGCCTCCTGCTGCCTCCTTCCCACCCTGCTCTTTTTCTCTCATTTCCATTTTGCCCTGCTTCAATCTTCTCACTTTCATCTAATTGTTCCTATCTTTCACCCCTCATTAACTCCTCACTCTGACCATTGCCTTCTGTTGTATTTTTCTCTCTTCTTTAGCACCTCTTGTGCTGTATTAGTCCCCCTTTGCTGAATTTCTTGTGATGCACTCTTACCTTTTGACTCTTGCATTTACCAACACTCACTCTTGCTCCTCCCAGCCCTGCCCACCACCCCCCCACCAGATCTCCTCCTCCCTCCCAAACCTTCTTAAATGCAGATGCATGCTGCAGTTTCACCAAGGCATGCCTGATTGTGAGACCATCTGCAAAACTCCCTGCCTGCTTTCAGGACCTGGATTCCTGGTCTGCCACTCACTCCAGCCCCACACGTTACTCTGCTGAAACCATCCTCAACACAAACACAGAATATCCATACCTGCGCTGCACCTTGGCCTCCCCCTCTTGCAACAGTTGTGGTCGCCTGCTCTGCTTCCTGCTGCTCCTGCATTTCTCCCAGCCCACACCCCTTGGCCAAATCATCACCAGCACACAACCAAACTTTGCTAGACACTACCATGCATAAAACACAGACCACCCTGACCTGCCTTATCTGCAACACTTTGTTACTCGTCAGAAACACAATAGAAGTCTGGGACCGCCTATACAGCTACCTACTCTTCCTCACAGAGCAATGGCTAAACCCGATAGCTATCCAGACATTACAGGTGGCCGGATACAATTTTGCAAGAAAGGATAGAGCCAGCAAATCCGGAGGGGGACTAGCCATCATCTACAAAAAAAAAAAAAAAAAAGCTCCATCTCATCTACAAACTCCAGCGACCACCTTGAGCACATAGCCTTTAAGCTCAGCAAGTAACTCCACCCATCTTACTCTACCAGTGACTCCTGACCCAGATCTAACTTCAGGACAGCCCTCAGAGACCTTATCTCCCCACTGCTGCTTGCCTCCAGCCCCTTCATCCTGCTCAGTAGCTTCAACTTTTGCCTAGAGGGCCACACTAATCCCAACATCGCCAACCTTTGGGACCCAAGCATGATGGGACTGACCCAACAAGTGAACCACCCCACCCAAGTAGCTGGACATCTTTCAATCTGTCTTCAACAATTTCACTGACCATGATCTCAGTAATCAAGCCCACCGCCCCTCACCTCGATCAAACACTACTGCATCCAATTCGGTCTGCTCCTGCCCAACCACCACAGAACCATAATCACCAAGTCCGTAAGGCACAACTGAAGCAAGATCCCAGATGAAGTCTGGAACACATAGATCCAATTTAGACGCCTGTCATGCCAAGATGACCTTACTCATTCAGTCATGAACTTCCATACTTGGATCATCTCCTGTGCAGATACACTGGCCCGCTTAAAACAATGCCTGCATCTTAGATAAAGCCACATGCAGCCTGGTACACAGAAGATCTGACTCTCCAAGAGCCACTACAAACACCTGTAACTCCAAAAGTGACTTACACTCACAATAACAATGATGGATAAACCCGAAGAACAGCCCTCCAGATCTACCACCAATGACTCTGAACCACCAAGCACTCGGCACTCCTCGAATTGGTTCAAAACCACTCCAAAATAATCTTCACCATGGTGAAAGACTTCATGTCCCCAGCAGCCATCTCCACAATCACCACCCTCTTGCAGTAACTCTGCACTCAGCTCTCCCAGTACTTCAGCAACAAAATCAGCACCATCTACATCACCTTCACACCCCAGCTGGATCTGTCCTTCCTCCAATCCATTGAGATGAACAATGCAGAAACTAGCCTGAGCTGCTGCACCATCATCACCCCCCTGGAAACCACCACCATGTGCTCCATCATCTTGGGAGCCACATGAGATTACTGGCCCTACTTCATCTTCACCAAAGGACTCTAACTCACATGCACAACCCACTCTCCATTACTCAACAACTTATTTACCACAGCCACCTATCCGGACTTTGAAACACACCACCAACTTACCACCACTGAAAAATCATTCAGCAGACCCAAAGACACTGGTAAACTACAGACCATCTCCTTCCTTCTCTTCCTGGTCAGACGTTTGGAAAACTCATGAACAGGCGCTGACCATCTTCTCAACCCCTCCCAATCAGAATCCAATCGGAATCCAGACCTCACCATAGCATTGAGACTGCCCAGATTACCACCACTGATGACATTCATCTAATACTGGACAAGGGGGTCACAGCAGCATTCCTTGTACCCATCCTCTTGGCTGTCTTCAATAGAGTCTCCCATCCTCCTCATACTACTCCCTGTTATATGTTGACCAGCACTCAAATGGATAAGCTTTTTCTTCACAGAACACTGTCAATGTTGCCCCCATACATTTCCATTGCCTCTACCCTGATCTTGGCTGTCCCTCAGGATTCCTCGCTCAGCCCTACATGCATCATCTCTTATGATGACACCCAGCTCATCCTGTCCCTATACAATAACACCTCAGACCTCTAGACAAAGTTCATCATCTGCAGTCCAAAGTCACAAACTGTATCAGGACCAACTTTTAAAGCTCAACTCCAACAAGATACAGGTCGTCCTTTTGGAAATAGACACCTCTCTCTGGTTCTCAGCCTGGTGGCCCTCAGAACTAGGACAAAAATCCAGCAGGTCA
The DNA here is from genome assembly GCF_031143425.1 of Pleurodeles waltl. Taxonomy (NCBI): domain Eukaryota; kingdom Metazoa; phylum Chordata; class Amphibia; order Caudata; family Salamandridae; genus Pleurodeles; species Pleurodeles waltl. The sequence continues at coordinate 181,347,664 of NC_090448.1, read as the reverse complement.
AATTCGGTCAGGATACTGGGATTGTGATAGACAGTCTTATCTTGGTGTCCAACTAGGTCATTTCTGTCACCTTCACCTACTTGAGTCATCAAGCTCCTCAAGAGCCTTTTCAGATGGGTCCCCCTTAATTCTCCAAGATCTATCACTCAGATTTTAAAAAGCAGCCGACTGTATTATGAAAACTCATCCCTATTCAAGCGTTGCCTTAAAATTTGTCTAAAGACTCCAGGCCATTCGGAACACAGCAGCCAGTCTCACACTCCCACTCTGCATTCCCATATCAAAACACCACAAAGATTTACATTGGTTGCTTATAGGGCCTCCTAAATACACTCATACCTGAACAACCTCTTCAATTTTCACACCTCAAGTACACACCTCGGGTTGGCCAACCTCCTGCTCACCCATGTCACCTGTATCCAAAGAGCTATACCTGGAGGCCATTCTTTTTCCTACCAGACATCTAAAGCCTGGATAACTACCCTTCACACACCAGAGATGCCAGCTCCATCTACCAGCTAGTTTTCAGTTAATCTATAGCTGTCCTTTACGTCAGACAATCCCTGTATTATCTCTTTCTTGATAGGTTTGTAAAATGTAGCCCGTATCCAAGAGCCTTTGTGATGTGAATGAGTCATTACTTTTCCATGCATCGGATGTACTCATTTATATTGAAATATATTTGCAACTTGCATTATGTTTGACTTCACTGATGAGCAGTGCTTCCACATTTTCCATGGACTGTTGATTGATTCAAGTTCACGCAACATATTAAACCGAAGTTGATGTTTCTCTTTGTAACACTTTTTCTTCTATTTGGTATTCTTGGAATTAAAACATTTTTACATTTTCCACTACTTTGACTGTTATAACCCAGGCTTGAATTTAAAAGTACTTACATTTGGAGAATTCATTTTTATATCCTGTAATTGTTTGATCCGAATAATTTGATACAGCTTTTTCAATTTATACAAATAAGGCGTCCAGTTGCCTTGTTTGGCTCTCAGAATGGCATATTGAAGGAGTGTGTAAAATGATTTGGCATTTCTGTCATTCCCAAGGTGGTGACATTATTCATCTACCCGCAATGGGACTTCTGAACCTCCTGGGGTGAGACTACATTTCCCAGCAGGCTTGGCTGCCATTAAACTGCCTCACCCCAGTGGCAGGAAAAGGTGCTATCACAAGCGCTACAAAGGCACTCTTTCAGACCTCAGCATGGGTCGCGCATGGGAATCCTTAACCTGCTGGAGTGGAACTACGTCCCCCTGCAGGCTTTGCTGCCAGTAAACCACCTCACCCTAGTGTCAGTGATGGGAAGAGGGGCCATTCTAAGTACTAGAAAAGTGCTCTTGCAGACTGCGTCGGTCGACGTGTCCGGGTGAAGAGCAGTTCCGCACTAGTCCTGAGGATCACCTCATTACCCGTGAGACTGGGCTGGTCCCATTCTTTAACATCTCCTTTTTGATTGCTGCCTCTGAGATATTGTGAGTACCTTTTAACTCAGTTTAATTTGTCCTTTTAATTTTAAGCATAAGACAAGAATTTTCCTTTGGATTAGAACTTTGCCATCATGGGGAAGCACAGCACCCTGGACACCCAACACAGCTGCCCAGAAGTAAAAAAAAAAAAAAAGAAGCTTTATGAGGGTGGAGTATGAATGAACCGTAAAACCAGTGGATCAAGCACAGTGGAAGCTATTGACCATTTAATTGAGGAGATTGAAGTATAGTAAATACAAAGGCACCCAAAGGAACTACGGTGCCAGGCAAAATCCCAAAAATGTTCCATAAGAATGTTATAAAGGCTAAAACTGGCCCTTAAAAGGAAGGAGCCCTAGCCCATGGTGACTGTATTTTACAATGTACAGCCAATGTGCCACTGTCACCTACAATCATGGTCATTCTTAATATCTCTTACACCAATATGTTCTGCCCCGTGACAGCCGAGGAGGATGTGGCAGCTGCTGCTACTGAAACTTTGACTGGTTCCATCTGTGCTGTGCTGGAAATATCTGCTGCTGTTCCCATTCTAGATACAACAAATGGAAAAAGAAAGAGAGGGGGCAGATTATCTGCGAGATTAATATGGTCCTGTGCATCATTCTCCCCATTCATACAAAAGAATGCACAGTTCCAAAGAAAAAAAGGCTGATCACTACCAATATGGGGAGGAGTCGCCCGGCACCTGCAAGCACTTTGTATTTGGAACAAGGGCCCTCACTCACTATCCAGCGAAATGCTTCATCATTGGGCCATGCTCCTAGTCAGGCCGGCACTGCAATGCCTGATGAGCCCCCCCCAAAGGGGCTTTTTGCCGGAGATCTTTAAAAAATATTTGCCGGAGATATATGCAAGAATGTGAAATTGGAGCCAAAGCGGATGTTAAAATTGCCTAGGGAAATCCGAAGGAGAAACTTTTATTACTAAATGGAGCCCCTGTCAAGATTAAAAATAAGAGGGTGGGGGAAGCTGGATATAATGATCCAGTTCCCCTCCAAGTTGGTCTGTTATATGTCCTATACCCCTATTCTAGGTACTAACGTAAAAAGAGGTCTGACCAGACATTTGGGGTAGTTAGTGTAGGAAATACTCACACATGCTGGCCCTAGTTACTGCACTAGTCCTGAGGAGCAACTTGGAAAATAAGACTGTCAATACCATGTATAGTTGTCAGTCTAGTAACATCCCTCTATCCTGGGATAACCAGAACCGCTGTGAATAAATATAATTCCAGGAGAGACCAAGATGGGTTATTAACCCTTGGAAAACCATTTCCCGGCTTGCAGATTGCTAGCACCACTGCTGGTCCTAGCACTCTTAGGGGCATAGGTGTCAGGAATGTAGGAATGGAACCTCTGTACCTGACTGCAAAGTATCTGTGCATTGACCACCTAAGGCTGATGCAAACGGTCGGCTATTCCGAATGACTGAGTCATCCAAAAATGGGGCCCAACTATCAACCTACTGTGAGACAGGATACTAATGCTATTTCTCCTGCTTCTCAATCCTTATACCAAATTTGCCATTCAGGACAACTCCCTTTGGAGCACAGAAGATGCTGGTCTATTTATCCTCCGTTTCAAAGTTGGTTAGGAATGCATTTGAGGATGATGAATCTTTAACTAATAAGGTCATCCACTGGATCAACGTCAAACGTGGGTGCACATCAGTGGTGCGATCTGACATTGATTATATCCAAGGGTGTAACAGATCAACTAATCATGATCATTGGTTTATGGCCTAATAAACTTTGAGCTTCACACAAGTCATCTTGATGGCCCCACAGCCTTCACAATCCACCTGAAACTTTTCCCTCTATTATTGCTCCCAGATACCTCCATCCTCTCAAAAGCAGACTGCCCATCAAGATACAAGGCCAGCAATCTGTGGGCTTGATCCACGTGGTCTGGAGACTGATTTGAATTTGGTTGATTGACTACCTCTTGAAAGAACGGTTAAGGGTGACTGCTAATTCTGCAACTATTCCACCCATTCTTGATGTTTCGGAAGAGGCCCTGTGCTTAGTGCCAGAGCCGAGAGAGGACATTCTTAATTTAAATGTTATCCGGCATACAGGGGATGTGGTTTCTGGGTGTGTAAATGAAGTAGGCAATGATGTGCAAAAGGGACTGACTGTAATTTAATGGAATTTGGCAGGGATTCCTTCTAAACTCGTTGTCCCAGAGTGGTTCACATTTACTGGGGGGAAAAAAGCAATTTTTTTTGCAGGAGACATGGGCTTTGGGTAAAGTGTTTGTTAAAGGCTATTCCACCTACAGCGATTAAACTAGCCCCCTGGAGGACGCTGCTGCTGACTGCAGCACCGCGGACAGTCTCCAGCCAGATGCAAGCAGGTAAGTCGGGTTCTCTGACTGAAGAGGGGGTGGGGTGTGTTGTGTGTATGTTTGGGGGGTGTGTGTGTATGTTTCGGAATACGTGCATGAGGGTGTGAGTTGCGTTGAATGCATGCTTTAATGAGTGATTGTGAGTGTTGTGAATGCATGTGTGTGACAAGGTATGTTGGTGTGTGGGTATGTATGTGTGCATGCGTGGGTGGTGGTGGGTATGCATGTGTGTATATGGATTCCCTGGCACTGATAGTGCCTACCGCCATGGTTTTCGTGGCAGTAAGTTTGGCTTGAAAACCATGGCGTTAGGCTGGGTCGTAATCCCGAGGGTGGGATTGGGAAGGCCGCCAGGCTGGAGACAGAAGTCTCCAGCCCAGCGGCCGTTACCTTCCTGGCGGTTGGTGTGTTAAAGTGGCAGTCTTTGATGGCGGTTACCGCCAGGGACAAAATCACATTTTTTTTTACCACCGGCCTGTTGGCAGGATTAACGCTTCTTTAACACCGACCGCCAGGGTTGTAATGAGGGCCTAAGAGCTCTAACTCCTGACACACCATCCAATAATAATAACATGAACTTAGCTTTTTGCCTAGATTCGACTTTTATGGCCGTTAATCAATTAAAAGCAGCAAAGGCTCCGGCCCAGATAAGATACCTGATGATTTGACTAAGTCAGAGCCTTCAATCTGGACCCTGTACATCAATCTTTCAACCAATGCAATTGCTGCTGGGGGTCAAATCCCTGAGACTTGGGTGGGGGGGGGGTATATAAACTAGGTAGTTAATGAGCTCATGGATTGCGGAAATCATTCTCCTGTTTTGTATGGGAAGAAAATAGTGATACTACTCTTTGCAGATGACTCATTACTCATCTCAAAGGCCCCCTTATGACTCCAGAACCTACTAGACAAATTATTGGTTTTCTTCGCATCTAGGGGTTGGAATGTAGAAAAGTCAAAATTCATATTTGGGAAGAGGAAATTCAGAAGCCAGGCAGTTAAAATTGCTGATAAACCACTCGAGAGAGTGAAGAGTTTTGATTATTTGGGGGTGAGGTTGACTGACAAACTAAGCTGGGAAGGGAAGCTTAGTATAAGCTTTCTTCTCCTATGCCAGATGTCTAAAGCTGCTATACTGTCATTCCACAAGCAGATCCATTCACAAACAATAACTTCTGCACTGGAGGTCTACCGTACTAAAGCCTAAAGCACTGCGCCCATAGAAGCTGAGACCTGGGTCACTTTGACACTCATAAACTGGCTAGGTGGGAACGATTGGATCAAATCTCTTAATTCGGTCCCAACTAGTACACCCCTCTTCCCTTGTTTTTTGATTTAGGGACTAGAAGGATTGATGATATTGCTTCATTAAAACCCTTCATGGACTGGATACGATTGTGGTGTACGCCTGAGTTAACTAACTACTGGGAGGCATTGAGGGAGCTGCTAATGATGTGTGGCCCCAAAAGATTTCTTTGGCTGCAGCATGGTGCAACCTCGTACAGGTTGCTGGGATTGGCTAGACTGTGGGATTATCCCGAGGGTATACTCAAGGGTATACTCAAGGAAGAAATAGCTAGTGTGAAAGTTAAGCACTGAGCATTTGTTTGATCAGTATCTTATGCGTGTGACCTTTGGGCATTTAACTAGTCAGTTCCTGATCTTTAAGCTATACCCCAAGTTCGAACCTTCCTAGATATTTTGCTTGGGCTACTTCCTGCTAAGGATCTTTAGCTGCTGAGCCAGAGACCTAGATTCATATAAATGTCCCGCGTGTGGCTTGGTCTCGGAGACAACATATAACATTTTTTGCACCTAAAACCACTATTATCGTAGGACGTCTATACGGCCAGTATACCTGAATCAGAAAATTCGGTTGCACACAGAATTTTAAAGACTGATACCTCGGGCCTAAATATTTTTGCAGTAAGCCACTTTTCACTGAATGTTTTGGTACAAGTGCTCAAAGATCACAACCCAGCAAGGTAGAGGAGCACATGTTTCTGCTATTCCAGTGTGTGATCGAAAAGCCGCTTTTTACTCTGTGATAGATTTTACCTGTTACGTTTACAAGATAATTAATTTCAATTTGTGTTTAGCTTTTTAATGCACAATGCACTTCATATTGATCACTGGTACAGTAACGATGTTCGTGGCTATAGAGCTGTGTGGTTTTTATAACTCACTTTATGAGCTTTGTGCATCCTATCTGAGTCTGTTCTATTTTAATGAGTTTATTGTTAAGGTATACATTTTATTGCAAAGGCCTTATGTGATTGAATCTGAATGCACGTAGCATACAACTGTTTTAGTCAAATTCTGTTGTTTCCTAATTGTGCATACCTGGATGGTTTCTTAAAAAACAAAAAAATGAAAAAAACACTAAAGTTCTTTGATAATGATGATGGCTCATCTATAGAGTTACTTGAAAGCCTTAGTCTGCATTTTTTAAGAACATCTGTGCATGAATCCATTCTCTTCATTAAGGAGTTTAGGGTTTCCCTCAATCGCTTATTGAGCTGTTAAGGTTTTACCATACTTTAGCCACAATATCTAAGATAATGCTAAACAACTGGTAAGGCCCACATGCAGTTAATGTATAGGTGTTTTGCTTTTCCCAGTTATGTGTCTCCCGAAGATTTGTAATCTTGTGTTTTATATTTATTGATGTGTAAGATGATTGATTGCCGTTAAAAGTTTACTATTGGCAGTATATTCATAAATACAGTATACATGCAGTGAGTTAGAAGTTTGGTAGCCTATTCCAGTTAGCAAGCAAGGCATTGGAAGTATATTTTGAGTTTTTGGTTTAACATACCTTTACATACATTTTCCACATTTTGTTCCCGCATATCTAATGTGTGATTTTAGTTGAGGGGAATCAATGTGGTATTTAAGGCCTACAGTTTAGAGTTTTCTCCAGTTGCTAGGAGAGTTGCTTCTAGTCAGTCCTGCTGCCCATCCCTCACGGCAGCCTTCTAAGCTGCCCCTCTCTTTACAACCTGATCTCCCCTCTGGGTCCAGTCATCTGTGGTCAGATACACCCTTTTGCCATCAGGAGTACATCTGCTTTTTGTGTCCCATAAGCAGGCAAACTTGGGGCTATCACTTTGACCCCTTGAGCAATTTTAAGCCCTGGGTGCCATCTGGAGGTAGGGCCCAGGACTGTACTTCAATCCCAATTCAGACTGGGTGCTTTCTGGCCCTTTAGATTAACCACATGCTTCCCGACTTTATTAATCCAAGCTTGAATTTAAAAGTATTTAAATGTCTAAGATTTTTGATTGTCTCCAAAATTACATATTGGATCTTCTTTTCCTGTGTAAGTTGACCAATGATATAGATCTTGAGTATATACACCCAAAGGCATCTGATCCGAACACAGTGTATGCATCAGATGTGAAGCAGATATGTTAATTAGAAATTATTAATGAGTGTTATGCATTTTTGATTAATAAGAAAATGGTAGAAATAACTAATCTAGAGAAATTAATGTGCACGTTTGAAAATGTGCCCACGGAGAGTGGCGACCAGAATTCACGAATTATAATAAAATGACAAAAAATGTGTGATATGATGGAAATGCGTAATATGTCACATTGAGATATAAAACATGTTTTTTTACATTATATTTTAGAGCTAACTTAGCTGCAGTTGTGGCCTAGTTTTCCCAGGCCTCATGCAGAAGCTGAATAACCATGCAATGTAGAGAAGTTAAAATGTTGAACTGACCCTGAACTGCTCGTGTTAATAAAATCTGCTTAGCTAGAATGTTTTGCAGTGAACATACGAACAGGAGACGATGGAATCAAATTGAAACATGTACTGTGTAGGGTAGATGGGGTGTACTTTTCCAGGACTTGAACTATAGAGTCACTGACTGGAGAAGAAGATGCAACATTTTCGATATCTCATGAGCCCGATGATGAGCACATCGTACCGTGAACCAATCAACAAACTGAGAACGGCAAAATATTATAATTCATAGATTTGTAAAATAAAAATTATTGGTTAGGGTAATAACTGGTGATTAACTGACCAATTAGGAATTAAGGGGATGGACTGGGCAACTTTGATATGTCATGATAAGGGGCAAAGACTTCAGATGTGAGGGAAGAACTGATGCAGATGTTAGATGTCGGAAGATGCAATTCAAGACTTTTTCATTGGGCTCAAGCTCCTGAGATCCTGATGCGTTGCTGATCGATTGATGACCTAAAGACAAAGACTGACTTTGTTGCTGATTAATTCCGTGGGTAGGTAGGTAGGACAATGTGACTAATTAACTTTTGTGCCTTTTCTTTCTAGGTACCAACTGCGCTGTTTTTATAGTTTTTCTCCTAGCTAGATGTTTTTCAAATTCATGTTCTAAACTGTTTTCGCTTGAAGTCCCACATGCTAATGCTAATCTGGGATAGTTAAGGTTTTCTTATAAGGGAGACGTTGTCATATAGTGACAATGATTGACGGACTGAATTGCTGAACTCTGCTATTAATGTTGACATATTCGTCTTGATTGGCTTATGGTGTAGCATTAGAATGTATGTTTTCACAAGTTCTAATTAGATTGTTATTGTGGTCACTAATGAATTAATACTGAGTTGATTGAATAAAGTTTGGGTTAAATTCATGGAATAGAGTTGTAACTAATAGGGAAACAAAACTTGCTAAAACGTATATTGAGTTGTGGTTATTTATGAAATTCTGACACTATTGACTGATGTTTTTCTCAATGGTTATTGATTTGTGTATTGATTATTGATGAACATTGGTTACTACATGACTAGGATACTCCACGCGAATCAAAAGGTTCATCGGCCTATATGCGTCCCCTTGTAAGTTTACTTACGAAGGACCAGACACGCTAGCAGTCCATACACCTTGCCAGCATAACTGTGATGTCATTGAGTAAACATTGCTGTCTATTTTTGTTACTGTTAGCATGAGTGCGCCTGATGTAGTGGGAGGATGAGGGATGTCCGCAGTTTGCTGACAAAATTTCAAGTCACTGTCTCATCAAAATTTGCTCCAGCATGTGTGAGATGGAAGAGGCAAGGAAAATTTTTCTTTTTCTCTTGCAAGTTCCCTTTTTGCAACACTTGAAGAATATTCATCCAAGTTGTAGCTACGCCAACCATGATCTCAGTTCTGAAATAACTATTTCACAACTAACCGTGTTTGTTTTGGATTTGTCCATTCATCATCTCCCAGTTCTCAAAACATTTGTCAGTCATTATATGGTTATGACGGTAGACCCGTGGAGTATCAACATACAGAAATATTTTAAAATGTCCATAGTCTATGTTTGGGGTTCATGGCATATGAACATCACTGGTCACTATTGACTACAGTATTTCTAAAGCATATGAAGAGGATGGGAAGCTGAATTGTAATTCAGTAAACCATACAACATATTTGACAGGACTAGCTCTTTTGAATCAAGCCTATGTTGAGGGCAGGCACCTTATTTGTAGAGTCTCTTGAGGGAGCACCACAGAATCCCTTTAACAGAAGTAGACTAATTAGGCACTAAAAAGCATTGCCTACTTGCATGATGGGGCCTTCCACAATGAAAAGCAGGCCCATTTTGTTTTTTTATCAAAAGGCTATTCTGACATAATAATTTTTCTGTCATAGTCTCTGAAAGTGGAATCCACCATTCTCCCTGGTGTTTTTATTTCAGGGTCAATAGAACATACAAAGGAAGCCGTTTTGTCCCTTCTATTGTTCTATCATGAAATGCAGATTTAGATGAAAGAAACCACATTTCAGTAATTAATCGTGCAGTAAATATGTAATTTACAAAGCCAGCGTATAGCAAACTGGGCTAATTCTGAAAATCATACTTTCCTTTCCTAACAGTTTTTTTTCCGAATAGTTTGCACCTTTACATTGTTGAATGCATCTTGCTGCACCTGCAACTTTTACACCTTGCCAAGGTCAGTCCTATTTGCGTGATTGAGTGTCCTTTAATTCTGCCAGTCTTCAATATGTTAGAGAATGAGTGGGCTCCCTTTAAAGTAATGGCTATTGTCCTAGTTTTTGCACATCACTCGTATCCCATCCATTGTGTTAGGATATCATTTGCACCTTGCAACATCCCTGTTAGGCCACCCAAAATTGCTCAGGACTACAATCAGAATAGCCATGATATGAGGTGTGCTTCACAAGATTTAATTAATTTAAATGATATTTGTTTCGTTAAGCTGAACAGGATCACCATTTCTGCTAGTCATAACTTCTGATCTTCCCAGCACTGTTTTTGTTCATGCCAGTCAAGATATCCTTTCTGCTAGTCATTAAATCAGCACAACTTAGTAAACTCTCGGTTATGTCAAATAGCAAAGCCAAATCAAGTAAATGGAAACACAGCTCTGCCTTGAACATTTCATAAATTTGCCCCCACTAGTAGTTTACATCTGCTACTTTCCACCGTTTAGGGCTACCAAAAACCTCTGTCAGTCTGAGAAGTTGTGGAGAGAGAAGGGCACTATCCAACGGAGCTCTATTGTGGTTGTCTTACTGCCATGTAGCTGCGAACAAATTGGCACGTTGGTAGTGACAAGTTCCATTGTGTTTGGCCATAGAAAGAAAACTTAAAACTTCCCGGATAGCCCTACTCCATAGCATTTTTAGTGAAACATTTCATTGTAGAGTCCACTATGCAGTCTGGACTGGTTCTGCCACTCTGAAGGCAAACCGGTTTATGGCTGTGGCCTGAAGCTACACAGAATCAGAAAGGTGCAAAATCAAAGCCGCCACATGGTCCTGTTGCCGTTCCAGTAGCAGAGAGAGCAATAGGTACTTACTGCATGCATTATTCATCAGAGCTGACATGTTCCACATCAATTGTCAAGGTTTGCTTCCATTTAACAATTGCTACTTTGAACGCAAATATTTGCATGTTTATTTTCTGCTTCGAATAATTAGTTTTGTGTTTAATGAGTATTTGCAATGTTTTCAGGAAATTGCTGCAAACAGAAGCATTGTCAGTCCTTCCTAAACAGATGCAACCTATTGCATCAAGTCTGAAGAGCTAGGCAGTGTATTTGCCAGTTCATCAGACGTTAAGCTGTCCCACAGTCAATGTAGATATTGTAGCTGTTTCCAAAGAGCTGCAAGTTATACATGATACAGAACAATATTGATTGCGTTTGTTGTTGGAGGTGGATTTTATTCAAACATTTGAATTTTCATTATCGCCCAGGGCACTGCAAATAAAGTCATTGTTGACAAAGTAATATTAAATTCATCTTTCCCTGTAGAGGTAACATTTTTCTGAATATTGGTGACACACAACCTAAAAGAAAGTTTACAAAACATGAAGTGGAGTGTACATACATTTTAACATTATGTAAGGCACAACACAAGATAATGATTTGCCAGATTAAGAGGTCGTACACCTCTACTGTTTCTCCAAGGTCTTGTATGATGATGATACATCCAATTGTTAGGGGATCTCTAAGAGAAACATTCTTTGTAGCCAATTGGTTAATCACAATGTATCAACGGTGACAACGTACCAGACTTCTGATACTGATATAAACATAACATCTTGGCCCACATGGTCTGAACGATTTGGGAGATACAAAGTTTGTCTTGACCTGATCTGTTTTTCCTTAATGCAGAGCCATCAGTTGGAGTTAGCCCACCAACTCTTAGGGACACAGGTAGATAGAAGGGAAAAGAGAATACCAGGAAAAGTAAAGGAAAAAAGTCCAAGGTTCAAGATGATTAGACAGGCGATCGAAATGAGCACGGTGCACAGATAATGTAATTGGAAAAGAAACTGGAATCATAAACGTTAATGAATGAATGATGGGTAATCTTTAAAGATGGTAGTTAATGGGTGTTTGCTTGCTGTCCTGTAGAGGTGGTTGTTCAGTCTCTTTGCTCCTCACACACTAGATGCTCTGATGTGTTATTAGATATAGATCAAGCAGTGACTGTCTGCTTCTTAATATGTATGTACAGGACTATTACTAGCTGTTTTTGACAGAGGCTTTTAAACCTCCCACCCTTAAGATGGTCTTCCCTCAAACTCTTTGCCTACTTGCCTCTTCCTTTTAGCAAATCTTTTTGTTGGTTTTAGGATTACGAGCACTTTACCAATGCTGACCCAGTGCTAAAGTACATGTGTTTCTCCACTAAACATGGTAAAAGTGGTGTATATACACAATTTAATTTACTTGTAAATCCCTTAAAAGTGGTATACTATATAGCAAGGGCCCATAAAGTAAATGCTACTAGTGGGACTGCAGCATTGATTGTGCCACTCACTTAATTAGCCCTTTAAAAATGTCTCAGGCCTGCCACTGCAGAGCCTGTGTGTACAGTTTGACTGCTACTTCAATGTGGCATTTAAAGCTCCTTGCCAAGCCGTAAAAGTCAATTTTATTACATATGTCACTCATAAGTTAGGCCCTAGATAGCCAATAGGACAGGGAGCTATGTAACTAAAAGGTAATACATGTACATTAAAGTTTTACACATCCTGGTACTGAAAAACTCCCAAAGTCATTTTTCCTGCTGTGAGCCATACTCCTCTCATAGGTTAACATTGGGAATTCCCTAATACACTTTTAAGTTGTAATTTCTGATTAGGAATGTGTAGTTGTCATGTTTCATATCTTTGGAATGGTAATGATAAATACTCCTTACTGGTAAGTTGGATTTAACTTTATTATTTTAGAAATGCCACTTTTACAAGGTGGATATTTCTCTGCTCTTAAAGCTCATTGTGCCTGCAGCCTGTCTCAAGAACATGTTTAGGGTGGGTGGCATCTACACTTTGTGCATTCCCTCTAAACAGCCACAAACTCTAGGAAGGTTAGGTGTGTCTGAGTGTTCATCTTCATTCTGATGGTTCTTCCTGGGCAAGAACAGCGAGAGAGGATGTCACTTACACCTCAATAGGCAGTGCCTGTCTCCACACAAAGGGCTGATTGCCCCCTACAGATAGTCTGGAGCCAGGACTGAGGAAGAAAGGATACTTGTACACTTTAAAAGGCCCTTCTTTGAAGTCATGTTCACTTCAAAGGCACATTTGGGTATCAGTACTGGGTCTCTCAACCCACCAGACACTTCTGAACCTACAACCGGACACTGTCACAAGAACTTCTGTGCTGCATCAAGGGCTGTTACTCTGCTGGACTGTTGACCAGGAATGACTGCTTTTCTGATGTGCTGTCCTGCTGCTCTCTGACCTTGTTAAGAGAGAGCTGGGCTCAGCCTTGCACTCTAAGGTCCTTTCCAAGGGCTTGTTGGCTTGCCTCCTGATGATAGAGACTCTAGGATATCAAATTCTCTACGCCTGCTCCTGTGTCTGGTCCAGTGGAAGTGGACCGAGATACTTGCACCAGTGAAATTGATGCATCTCCTACCTGCTGGAAGTGGCACCTGATGCATCAACCCTGTTGCACGAGTAAAACCAGTTCATCACACTTAAGGTCTGAGCAGCAACTCCGGAACTGCTGCATTGACCGACAAACCTTGCATCTTGTACATGCAACTAGGATCCAGGTTCTCTGTTTCCTGGGCCCACCTAGGCTCCTGTAACCTGCCCGTGCTCTATCATAGTCGATTTGAACTGTTGACTTTACCCAAGTCCAGCGTGACCTCAAGCCGCCCTTGAAGTGCTAATTGCTTCTAAATGCTATTGTTACACTTATTCTTTTAAAAGTCATAGCTCAACGTCTACTCTTTGTGTTTTGTCATTTTGGTCCTGATTTATTTATAAAATTGTCTAGTTTTCTAAATATGTGTGGTGTTTGCACTTTTACTGTGTGTGTGTGTGTGTGTGTGTGTGTGTGTGTATTGCAGAAATACTTTAAACATTGCCTCTAGATAAGCTTGACTCATCTGTGCCAAGTTTCCAGAGGGTGAGCACAGGTTATCTTTTAGTGTGTATCTGACTTACCCTGACTAGAGTGGTGGGCCCTATTCGGACTGGGCGCATACCGCTGCCTACAAAAGACCCTATTTCTAACAGAGGCCTGGATCATTTGTTGCACATTTTGTTCCTAATTGTGCATTTTTCCACATCCACATTGAAATATAAACATTGGCACTCTTCAGGTACGTACAGTGCCAGTATTACGTCTCCTGCCACCAGTAGAGGGTTGGAGCTCATTCGCAGTGACCAGGTGTGCTGGTGTTCTGTGTATCATAACAGAGGTTTTCTGTAATACCACTTTCTGTGAAGTGTACAAAACCAGCACAATTCTTTCTAGAGCTTATTGGCCCGAAGAGAATTTTACAAAATAATGGCTTTTCACTCCGCCTTCACTATGTCACTATGTCAGACTGGCGTTCATAAAATATTGAATGTGTGGTAATGCAACATTTGATGTAGTGCTGAGGCAGAGGAAGGGCTGCAACATTCCGATTCAGCACTTACAATTTGCAGGCTACATTTACCATCCTCGCAATAGTGAGGAGTTTGAGGAAAATATAGGCATGCATGCACACACCCTAATTGCTTTCTTGCCTGAATTGATGTGTATCGCCAGCCTTTAGCGATAAAGTGCAAGTAAATATGCGTACAGTAATGAGGAGTGACTTAACTTTGTATATAAAGGATCTAATTTAATAAATGCATTCTGCTCATTTAGTACGTGAGACATCTTAATGTCTTTAATTTCTTCTGAGAGTTCGTTTCAGCCAGTTGGGCAATAAGGGTATTTGCCGGCTGAGTTCATTTGCCATGATGGAGGACCGTGTTTCTAACCTCTCTGCACGTGTGGCCCTCAGTTAGCCATTAAGTTCTAATGCGTCTTGTATTCATGCTTGCACTTGCGAAATCCCAATTCCCACAACTTTGTAGCGATCCTGCAGAAGCTGCTGTTTGAAAAATAATGGTAGCATTTGTGTGTTTATTAAATTTAATGAGTCCTTTAGGCCGTAGGCAGTAGTACAAGGAGAGAGATATTATCCAGAAAAGAAAACCTTTTCCTAGCGGAAGTAAAGTCTAAGCAAAGTGTATAATATGGACATAAAATAAAACATGCATACGTTCATATAGGCAGGCAGATATTCCGGATGTAAGAGCTTAAGGACCTCATGTTTCCTTTCCTTAATTTTAAACATGAAATAGTCCATTATGAAATGTGTTTTGTCTATGATCAAAATTAAGATGTTTCTTACATAATTTAATTTTCACAATTATGTACCTCGACGTTAAATGTCACCCGTGCGAGTACATTTTCCTGTACTCATTTGTTCGTGTTAATTAAACGATTTTTGTTACATTTGCATTGAATTACTAAACTAACCAAAGTCCATGCAGCCATGAAACAACTGAGGCCTACTCAATTTTTTTAAACCAGTTTAATAATTTTGCATATTTGAACAAGTACATTGCATAACAATTGTCACATGAATTCTATCTGACCAACAATGTTTGGTACGTGTTTAACGTTTTCACTACATAATATTACTGCTACTATATTTGCTATTCTTAATTCCGCATTGATGTTTGTTAATCAAAAAGAGAAAAAAAGAGCTATAAAGAACATTCCTAAAAAACGCCAAACATATTAACCTACTGCACACATAATTTTTGAGTAAATCAAACACATGCTGCTTTGTAGTTTTTTGAGGGGGTATTGGTTTGTGGCGTTTTTTCCCTACTCATGTAATAGCCACTACATTTTCTTCTGCAGGTTTTTGCAAGTATTGTGTGCTTAGGATTTAGTGGTTATGTAATATTGTAATGTTGCTTCTCTTGCTTTCTGTGTGGTGCATTGCCCTCCTTTGGGGGTATTGAAGGTGCTTGTAGTTTGCTCCGTCTTCCTTAAATTGTGTAGTTTCAAACTTTGTAGGAATTTCATCCAAGGGTGTGGAACTGGACACCTACTCATTAGTTCACTTTTCAGGGAGCTCTACAGAAAATGGTCTTGTCCTCAACTCAGATCGGAATTCAGTCTAGGAAACTGCAAGTGGCAAAAATGCATCCTGACCGCTTATGTTGTGTAACCTCTGGTCCCCTCAGCCTTGGAAAAAAAAACACTTAGAAAAATGTACTCGGCCTGATCTTGATTTGACTGCATTTTGGTCAGTTGGTATTTGCCCCAAGCCAATGCTGGAGGGCGATTCTACTTGAAAAATTAAGCAGGCTTGCAATTATGACCCCTGTTTTTTTGCATTTTACCTTTTACAGGCCTGTTAAATGGGGACCGGGCAAACAAAAAGCCTTTTTTGCATAGCAGTATCTGCATAGATACTCATCTGCTTATAAGATAATTCTGAACTTTGATCCACATAATTACTACATATTAGATTTAAACATGTGAAAGGGAGTAGCTCTCAAACTCTAAGCCAAAGAGTTAACCTGTCCAGACCCATCTTTTCATTGGTGTCTTCTTTAAAGTGGGGTAGCATCAGCAACCATTTAGAGAACTCTTTTTGGAATTTCCAGTGTCCTATCACATGGCGCTCCACTAGAACCCTGCATCTTCATTAATTGTATTCCCTGTGAATAATTCAAAGCTGTATCCTCTGTCTTTTATTCAGGTTCTCCTTCCCCTTATGTCTTTCCTCAAGATTAAATGTATTAACAGACGACTTAGTTTTCCATCATATGAACATTCCATTGCATTTTGATATTCTTGGGGCATTTTACTAATGCCAATGCCAAACAAATAATCTGTGTAGTAGAGTAAATGCTCTGTGCTCCTAATCCCTGACTTAATATCTTAGCTAACCCTAGGTTTTTCTCTTCTTATATCACTGAGGCAGGTTTTTAGATTAATATTTGTATTGTCTTTCTTGAAGCCATTACTGTTACAATAACAGAATTAAGGCAGCATACTTTTATACAGGTTGAATTTACCACAGAAAATGAATTATAATGAGCTAATACGAGTAAGTTACTTTTATAGGTTCCCTCCCCATGATAATACCTAAATATTGTCTTATTCTTGTTGAAGAGACACCACTTGAATTCACATGAACTCAAGTTATGAAGTGTTAAGATTTAATGTTAATGTTTTTACCTGAACATACTTTTTTCTGTTAAAGTGAGATATTTCCATTTAATTTTCTTGAAAACTGTTTTATTGACTTTTGTGCGAAAGAACAACAGATGAAACAAAACACAGTGCAGTGCATATCAGTGTGAGACATCATCGTATATACGCCGCCCCAGAGTCAAAGAAGAGGCATGAAATATACAACAAACTGAGCAAAGCCAAGCAGTACAACATTGGATACCCCCAGCCTCCCTTGCCAAGATTTTGCTTCCTCATAATACCATAAACACAACAACATAATTATACCACAGTTGGTTGTCACATCTTCCGAGCCACACAACAACCCAAGCATCAGCCCTCATCTTCAGTGCTGCGATCAGAACTTGTCTCCTCCGATCCCACGAAGCACTCTAATAATGTCCCCCAAGCCATTATATCTCTTAGGGCACCCTCCTCCCTACGTGTCATTCTCATAGCCTGCTCTTCAGCAGCTCCCTACTCCAGTACATCTCTGGTCCAGAAAGGAATAGCTGGACACCGAACACTCATCCAGCCTATAGCCACTCTCCGGGTAGCCAATACCAATGCAAGCTGTGCGAGTCTATGTGGGATACGCTTGCCTTTTGATCTATGCATCACACCTAAAAGACAGGTCAGTGGTGTTGCCTCGAGCCCCAATCCTGTGACCCTATCTGCTATCCGGACCACCTCCCGCCAGAAGTGTTGCACCTCCCATCAGGACCAAGCTATGTGTAGATAAGTCACACCTATCTATCCACATCTGGGACACCCAACCACCTTTGTCTGGTCAATCATATTAAGACGGGCAGGTATGAGATACACACGGTGAATAAAGTTAAAATGCAAGCGCTTGAATCTGTTATTACAGGAGACCTTGCGTACCAGCGATAGAGCTATATCCCATTCTGCATCCTCCAAGGGGTCCTCCAGTTCTCGATCCCATGCCCTGAGTGCCACAGACTCCAAACCTGGCTGATTCCCCCCCCGGAGCGCTTAATAAAACCAGGTAATCAAGTGCGATTCCTCCCCCCCCAATTTATCAATCCGTTCAACACGTGCGATGCAGGAGGAACCATCAGAAATCCAGACCAAATCTTTCAAGCCACACTCTCCATCTTGGCGTACTGGAGAAACTGCCCAGGGCCCAGTCCAAAAGTATTTTGGGCCTCCTGAAAGAAAATAAACTCCCCACTGGGATATAAATCATCCGCTAGCAAGCAATCTCCTGCTCTCCAAGGAGCCATTGACATTACAGTATCCATATTCCTAAAAGGGGCTAAATCCCAGACCTTTAACTCCCTGTCAAATGGAGCATGGCGAATCACTTTCTTGACTGCCTGTTCCCAGATCTATGCAGTTGTTCTAACCAGGTAAGGGATAGCAGCCTCCGAACGACCTCCCGTCTTCAAGACATGCACCAATTCCTCTCCTCCCATTATACCCGTTAAAAGTAGTTTCTCCCAGTTAACAGATGGAGACATCCACTTTGCAGCATGTTGCAGGTTTGCTGCATAATAATAGTGCCTGATATTCGGAATAGCCAACCCTCCGTCCACCATATCCCTCTGCAGAGTGGACAAAGCCACTTTACTACGATGCCCTGCCCAGACCAATGAGATCAACAAACTGTCCAGCCGTTTGAATAGCGGAGCCGCCAACAGAAATAAAGTGTTCTGCGCAAGATGGAGGCACCGCGGCAAAAACACCATCTTGGCTACCGCCGCCCTCCCCATGACCAAAAGAGGCAGCCTATTCCAAAATGAAACAGAACGCTCCAGCCCGGTCACCACCCGCTCAAAATTATGCTTCAAATGCGCCTCCACCGTGTGAGTGACCCAGATGCCCAGGTATCTAAAACTTTCGATCTCCCACCTGAGCCCCACCCCAGACAAATCCTCCAATGGAGCATCACTTAAGGACCCCAAGGGAAACAGAAGCGACTTACTCCTGTTTACTTGAAACCCAGACATAACCCCAAATTCTTCCAGTAATCGCCACATCAGAGGCACCGAAACTCCCGGCTCCTGTAGATATAACAACGCATCATCAGCATACAAAGAGACAATGCGAGTGACCCGTCCCACCTGCATGCCCCAATGTGCCAGTTCCGCATGAACCCAAACTACCAGTGGCTCCACCGCCAAGGCAAAAAGAAGCGGGCAGAGAGGGCAACCCTGACTGGTACCCCTCACGATTATCCAGGAGTCAGAGAGCTTCCTACCCACCCGGACATGTGCAGTGGGTGCAGTATACAGTAAACGAACCCAAGAGCAGAAATGAGGGCCAAATCCCATTCCTTGCAGCACTGCCAGTAAGTAGCCCCACTCAACCGTGTCCAACACCTTCTCTAGGTCCAACGGCACCAGCGCTAAGTCTTGCCCAACACCCATAGTTTCATGCAGAACATGTGTTAAATGGTGTAAATTATGAGTCGTACTATGTCCAGGTATGAAACCACATTGATATTTGTGCACCAATCCCGGAATCACTCCACGTAGCTGAGTAGCCCGTATTTTACATAGAATCTTTATATTGCTATTAAGCATGATAAGTGGGTGATAAGAAGGGTCACATGGGTCCCCGCCAGGCTTAAGCATTAGTCAGACGATGCATGGTTTCCGGGAGTATAACCTGCACCCGAGCCTCCTCAAACACGGCCAACAACTTCTCTCTCAGCTGAGAGAAAAACATTTGGTACAACTCAATCGGGAATCCATCCCTCCCCCCCCCTTGGAGATTTAGCCTTCGAGAGAGCCTCCACAGCTGCCGTCACTTCCTCCCCTGTTAGCTCGGCATCTAGACTCCATATGTTCCTATTCCAGCCACGGCAAACACATCTGGCGCAGAAACCCTTCTAAGTCAGAATCCAAAACCGGTACGCCAGCGCAGCACACGGTTCGCAAGTGCTCCATCAACACTCGAAAGATGTCCCTCCGGTTAGTGACCTGCACACCATCAGCGTCCCGATGCTCAAAATGGGAGGAGATTCAACCTCCCGCTTACAGATCCACCCTATTCATTTACCAGACTTCTCACCCTCCCTATGAAGGCACTGTCTATATGATCGGAGTGTGACCTTATCTAATGTCTCCCAGCAGCTACTAACCTTCTTATACAATCTGAGCAGCTCTGGATCTGTCTCCCCAGTTAATTCTACACAATGTTGCATTTCCTCCAGCTCCACCTCCGAACTGGAAAGCTCCTACTCCATCTGCTTGCTACACCACAGACTGTGCCTATACAGACCCCTCTCAACATAGCCTTTAGGGCCTCCCATTCCACTCCCCGGGAGTCTGTCACCCCCCAATTGTGATCCATATAATCTTCAATGGCCAAAGCTATTTTCTCCAGACAGCACGCATCTATCAGAAAATTCGTAGGCATGCGCCAACTGCATCTCACCTCCGTATCAGATCCCCATTGCATTTGCAGCAACACTGGTGCATGATCAGATTAAAAACTTCCCCAGATGCCTGACATCCCCCACCTGTGAACGAGTAAAACCACCCAAAAGGGAGCAGTCCAGATGGCTATATGTATTATGCGTCTTAAAGTGACACGTCCCTGCTCGCTGGATGTAGTTCCCTCCCTCCATCCGTCCCAAAGCCCCAAATTGTGCATTACCTCTGTGAGAGACCTCACCATCAAAGACTTGGTGCCCAATTTAGACGGTTAGCGATCCCTTTCACCATCCAAACTACAATTAAAATCTCATGCCCATATTAGGGGGTCTCCAACACCCTTTCCCAGGATCTCAGGAATATTCTCAAAGAACGCTCGGTCATCCACATAAGGCGCATAGGTATTGAGAACAGTAAGAGGCAACCCGTCCAGGTTGCCCTGCACCAGTATATATTTCCCACCTACATCGTCTTCACTGTAGGTATGCACAAATGGGACACCCGGTGTGATCCATACCATCACACCCCTGGCATAGGAGGAGTAGGACGATGAACACCTGCCCCACCACTTCTTAGCCAATTTCTGTGACTCCTCCTCAGTCAAATGCGTCTCCTGGAGACACGCTATATGAATCTTATGCCGCCGTAGAAAAGAGTGCACCCTGTAACGCATAGTGTATGTTTTCAACCCCCTGACATTCCTTTACAGTGTGTTAATCTGTCTCCCCATGTAAATGGTGCAACAACCCCATCCCTTGTACTACTCCTCCCCCTCCTCCCTCCAGAGTAGAGAAAGCAGTGTAAGTCCACACACCATGTCCCACACTCTTCCACGCACTGCTGATACAACCCACAACCACGTGCAAAAATGCACTAACTAACAAACCCCTACCCCCGGATAAACAGTAAAACAGCAACCTCAAATCATACTGTAGATCCATGTGCACGTATGCTGCCAGGGCAACAGCCTAATCCCCAACAACCCCCTCCCTACCACAACAGTGGAAGTGAACACCCCATCCCGTTAACAGAGGTCAATGTGCCCAGGAATCTTTTCAGTTCTAGGTAAAGAGAAGAACATTTCCCCCATCTCATTAATCAGCTCCATGCAATACCCCCTGATATCCATGCACCTCACAGTGCCTGAGACCCCAGACCGCGCGCCCCAGACACAAGACCAAACCACCCCGGGCTACCATTGAGACAGCACTAACAAGGAGCAAACAGTATCAACAGAAAACGATTTCATTTGTGCATCCGATGGCTCAGTACTCATCAGTTAACTCGTGCACCACAACAGCCATGGTACCATCCTGTTGAATTTCGACTCTGCCACCGGAACCAGCAGGTCCCTGAGCAGAGATCTGAGTCAGGCTCTCCCCACGCTTCCTCCAGTCCGTATCATCCACACCAGAAGCACGAGCAGCCCCCCTGGTGGGCCTCACAGAGCGTCCCGTGCCTGACTTTTCCCAGACCTCCAACCATCTCCAAACCTCCTCAGGATGTTCAAAAAAGTGCGACTTGCCCCCAGAAAGCACCTTCAGCCGCGCCAAGTATAGTAACATATATCTGATATTTATGGCCCGCAGCTGCGCCTTCACCTCTAATACACATTTATTTGTGTTGTCCGGGTAGATCGAAATCTTGGTATTTTCAAAGACAGCCCTATCAAACTCTCTGCCAGCCTGCAGGTTACTGTCCCTATCTTTATAATATAAGAGATGCGCAATGATGGCCCTCGGAGGCGCCCCAGGCTTAGGAGGGGCAACCAAAGCACTGTGCGCTTGCTCCACCACAAACACCCTCAGGCTTCAGCACATCCGTGATCCATTTTTCCACAAATCCCTCAGTCGAGGAACCCTCCGCCCTCTCCGGAAACCTCCGGAGGCGCACGTTGTTCCTACAGGATCTGCCCTCCGAGTCCTCCAGTCTAGACTCCAACATCCCAACCGTGGAGGTGACCTGTGCCATCTGCTTGCGTAGAGTGGTTACCTCCGCCTGTAGGTCCACAATAGACCCCTCCACCACCTTGACCTTATCAGAAACCTTACGAAGGTCCGTCCGAAGAAGGTTCACCTCCACAGCCACTGCCTTGATCTTCCCCTCGAGGACCACATGTGAGCCCTGTATTGCAGCCAGTAGCTCAGAGCAAGAAGGCTCCTCTGCCAGGGCGGGTGCTTCCCAAATCCCCTCAGTACATCCCATATGAGGGCATCCCATATGTGTCTGGCGCTGCGGCACCAGGACGGGCGTACTATATTGCTCCATAGTATTCCCTTGCGAGGTGTTGGACTGCAGATGCCTCCCCATCTCACTGGCCAGTCAATAACCGTAAATTCAGTTCCACAGTACCTTATTCCAAGGACGGCAATAGTATACAGTCCAGGGATGCACTCCCAATCAGGGCAGCAGAGGCTTCAGGTCCCCAAGGGCCTAGAGCGAATAACCATATAGCCACAGCACACAGGGTGTCACAGGTCCAGGGGCTCCACAGGCCCAGCAAAAGCCCCCCACAGCAGGGCGGTCACCCCACACTCCGAAGGGTTCCACAGACCGGGCCGAAAATGCACCCCTCCAGGCAGCTCACCAGCAGGGTATCCAAGCTCTCCTCACCAGGGCCGCAGTCCAATCCACCAGAGAGCACCCAGGCCGCGCTCCAAAACTGCCAGGCAATCACCCCCTCAGCGCCTCCAAATTGTGCCCATCCAGCGCTGATCCGGGCCCCAGCAGGATCAAGGCCCCCAGCCTCAGGAACCTCCCTGGCTCCACAGGAGGTCCGTGCATGAGAGGCCGCCGCCTGCGATAAGTTGGAAATGGCATCCGCCTGGAAGGAGATACAAATGTGGGCTCCCCTATCAACATCCGGGGTGGGGGGCTGCCTAACAGCCATCGCCCCTAGCAACAGGGCAAAAAGTGCGTCAAGAGTGGGGCACAGTGTGGGCCTTCCCGCGCCCTGTCCCGCCCCGATCCTTGCGGCCCAGTACGGGCCCACCAAAAGCACAGAATCTGGGGGGGTGGAGGGGAGCCCCAAAATGCCACCAAAAAGGAGCTGCTGCCCTCTAGGCACCGAACCGTGCCAGTGGAGTGGCTCCAAATCCCCTGAGCACCACAGGATCGTTTGCAGGATCGACCGGGACAGCGGAGCTCACTCGGAGCGCGTCCTGTTGGCCATCTTGCCAGGCCCCGCCTCCCATTTCCATTTAATTTATAAATTAACTCCTTAGCTGCTGCCCCAGTGCTGAGCCCTTTCCAACATCCTAGGCTTTCTAAAGGTAGCCAGAGTTTGTGTTCCCCTGGAGGAGACCAAGAAATTAGCCAAAATGCAGTTAAAATTTCCAATTTCCAAAACAAAGGGCTGCAGAAGAAGGCATGTGATGTTTTCCCTGAAAAAGGCGTCAACAAAGGGTTTGTGGTGCTAAAATCATTATCTTCCCTGCTTTCAGGAACAGGCATATTTGAATCCGAAAGTCACATTTTCAACACAATTTTAGCACTTTTGTGGGACATACCCCATTTTTACAAAACACAAATTGTGCTTTCAGCCTCCTTTTAGTTAGTGAGAGAAATGGGTGTGAAACCAATGCTGGATCCGGGACAGCTAAATATTTCTGAAAAGTAGACAACATTCTGAATTCAGCAAGGGGTCATTTGTGTAGATCCTTCAAGTTTTTCCTACAGAAAGTAACAGCTGAAATAAAAAAATATTGAAATTGGGGTGAAAAGAGCCATTTCTGTCCATGTTTTATTCTAGAACGTTTTCCAGCAATGGCAGATTTTTGAAAGCAATATACTGTTAGGTCTGCTGGACTCTTCTGGTTGTGGGAATGTATAGGGATTGTAGGTTTATCAAGAACCCTATGTGCCCAAAGCCAATAAATGAGCTGCACCTTTCAATGGGTGTTCATGTATACCAGGTATACAGCAATTCATTATGGAAATATAAAGAGTGAAAAATAGGTATCAAGGAAACCTTTGTATTTCTAAAATGGGCACAAGCTACGGTGTTGAGAAGCAATGGTTATTTGCACATCTCTGAATTCTGGTGTCCCCATACTAGCATATGAATTACAGGGCATTTCTCAAATAGACTTCTTTTTGACACACTGTCTTACATTTGGAAGGAAAAAATGTAGCGAAAAACAAGGGGTAATAACACTTGTTCTTCTATTCTGTGTTCCCGCAAGTCTCCCAATAAAAATGGTACCTCACTTTTGTGGGTAGGCCTAGTGCCCACGAAAGGAAACACAACATGGACACATTACATTTTTACATTCAAATCTGACATGTATTTTGGAAAGTGCCTAAATGTGAATTTCGGCCTCTAGCCTAGCCGGCACCTTGGGAAACCTACCAGACCTGTACATTTTTGAAAACTAGACACCTAGGGAATCCAGGATGGGGTGACTTGTGGGTCTCTCGCCACGTTAGGTTACCCAGAATACTTTGCAAACCTCAAAATTGACAAAAAAATACTTTTACCTCAGATTTCGGTTTTGCAAAGTTCTGAAATCTGAGAGGAGCCACAAACTTCCTTCCACCCAGCATTTTCCCCAGATCTTCTAATAAAAATGGTACCTCACTTGTGTGGGTAGGCCTAGTGGCCCGTGTCAGGAATGGATCACACAACGGTCAATGTTAGTCCTTACATGAGGGCAACTGTTGATCCTGGGGTGATCCATTCCTGATGCAGGCACTAGGTACAGGCACCCAAGTGGGGTCGTGTTTTTATCAGGACAGGTGGGGAAACAGTGGGTGGTAGGAATTTTGTGGATCCTTGTGTATTCCTGTAGTTTGTGTGACAGAAATCAGGGAAAAAAATAGTTTTTATTCAACTTTTCACCTTTGAAGGGTATTCTGGGTAAGACAAATATGGGGAATCCACACAAGCCACACCTCTGTGGACTCCCCCAGGTATCTAGTTTCCAGAAACATCTGGGTTAGGTAGGTTTCGCTATATGGCTGCCGAGCCTAAGACCAAAAACACAGGTGGCTGCCTTACAAAGCCAGGTTGTTTTTGTGATGGATAATTTTGATGTCTCCACAATACGATTTTGGTGGTGGATTTTGGGGCTGAACTAAATTGGGGAGCTCCCAAGAGAGCACACACTGTGTTTGCCGCCGCATGCACCTGCTCTCTGAGTTGAGCCAACTCGCTGTTGTCCGGCTGCACAAACTGTGCTTGTGAAGTGACAGCAGGACTGTCCTCATCACCTCCCTCAGAATCACTGGAAGAGAAGTTGTGGGATGGGACTCCTCTGACAGAAAAATCACTCCCAGAGTCTGCAACATTGTCCTA
Source organism: Pleurodeles waltl (assembly GCF_031143425.1). NCBI lineage: Eukaryota > Metazoa > Chordata > Amphibia > Caudata > Salamandridae > Pleurodeles > Pleurodeles waltl. The sequence continues at coordinate 181,322,128 of NC_090448.1, read as the reverse complement.
TCCCTCAGAGGCTGTCTCAGTATCTGTTGTCTCAGTCTCTGATCCTACGTCAGGGCTGTCCTCTATAACCCATGTTAGGGCTTGAGCAGTAGTTATCCAATGAGATGCCATCTCTGCTACTGGCTAAACTGTCGCTCTAAAACACTTGCCTACATTGGCAGTCACAAAATTGCTGGTGTGTGTGTGTTTGATGCGTGCAACAGTAAAGGTCACCTTACCTTCACTTCTTCCCTTAATCAGCACGTTCTCTCAAGACACTCAGAAAAACAAGACACACTATTACTTCACCTTGTCACATACCTATCATTGGTCATTAGTGCCTCTGACGCCCAGTCCTACAATCATTATTGGTGCTCCCACTCCCATGAACTCCTCCTCGGATTCCCTCACTACCACCCAGCAAAAGTGCCCCTCATCTCCCCATAGGCCCCCTTGTACATAAATTTCATTTGTATTCTAGCACAGGTAATGGCTGGCTTTACTAATCCACTCAGCTGTTCACATAAAATCCAGATTTGATCTTTGCAGTAGGCATATAAACCTTCTGCACTACTTTATGCCATCAAAACTGCCACTAGACAAAAGTCGGATCCTTTTCTAGCAGAAACATAATCACAAGTTAGCTTGACTTTTTAATTGCTGCCTAAAAGCTACAGTTAAAACTCGTTGATTGGCGTATGTGCATTGCTTTGAAGAAGCAAGCTGCAAGAGAACTGGTGGCGAATATATATATATATATATATATATATATATATATATATATATATATATATATATATATATATATATATATATGTGTGTATGTTCAATGGCATGTGTAGCTGCAGATTCCGCCATCTAGTGTTGGGCTCGGAGTGTTACAAGTTGTTTTTCTTTGAAGAAGTCTTTTCGGAGTCACCGGACCGAGTGACTCCTCCTCTTGGTCATACTGCGCATGGACATCAACTCCATTGTTAGATTGTTTTCTTTCCGCTGTCAGGTTCAGACGTGTTTCCTCTCGCTCCTAGATTTCAAATCGGAAACTATAGAAAACTCCCCTAATCGTCGGTATTGTTTTGATCGTGTTTCCACCTAGCCTCGAGCCAATAGTACAGTCGAAAACTAGATTTTGACCTTTTGGGGCGCTTGCACCCGATTCTGGCCTGTTCGGGCCTACCGTGTCGAAACCTGATGGATTGGACTCCATTTCGATTTAGTCTTCAATGCCACGCTGTCACAGTGCCCTTTACTTGGGATCTGCACACTGCTGAACAAAAGGCCCACCTCCCGGCATTACCGACTCAGAAAGCTATCAGAGCACAGAGTTATGATGAAGCCAGACGGGGGGAAAGGAATTAGGGTAGGGAACTGCAAGGAGAGAGATCTGAAAAACGGTGAGAACAAATATGCATATACTCATTAATAACCATATAAACTCACCAATGGAATCTTGAATAAAGGCGTCCCCGTGCTATCAGATTGAGACTCTTTGTGAATTGGGCATAGCCCCTTCTTTGAAACATTGAACAAGAACAAACTGCAGCCTCTGAACCTAGAGATGGCAAGAGCTTTGGACTATGGTCATACTCTGAATATCAATCATGTAACAGTTATGCTTTCATAACATAAACATTTGATCTCAGCCTAGAAATTCTCAAATACTTAAATATGTATCTCACATATTATGTTCCCCAAAAAACAATGAAACTATAAATTGCTTATCTCCAAAACGTTTTCACATTTACTACTAAGGCCTGAAAGTTTTACTCATTGAACTTGAAGCGATTTGTTTGTTGGGCAGAAGCGCCTTGTTTATTGTTCATGAAGCGCGTTGATCATCATACATGAAGCGCTTTGTTCATTATGCCAGAGAGCGCTTTTACTTGCTGTGTCTGAAGCGCTATGCTCATTGTGCTAAGGGGCGCTTTACTCATGTGGCCTGAAGCGTTTTGATCCTCGTGCCAAGGGCGCTTTACTCTTGTGGCCTGAAGCGCTTTGCTCGTTGTGCTAAGGGGGCGCTTTACTCATGTGGCATGAAGCGCTTTGGCCGTCGTGCCAAGGTCACTTTACTCGTATGGCCTGAAACGCTTTTGATGGTCTTGCCAAGGGCGCTTTACTCGTGTGGACTGAAGCGCTTTGATTATCGTGCCAAGGGCGCTTTACGCGTGTGGCCTGAAGCGCTTTGCTCGTTGTGCTACGGGGCGCTTTACTCATCTGGTCCGAAGCGCTTTGATCATCGTGCCAAGACCACTTTACTCATTTGGCCTGAAGCGCTTTTATCGTGCCAGGAGCGCTTTACTCTTTGGACTTAAATCGCTTTGCTCGTTGTGCTAAGGGGCGCTTTACTTTTGGAAGTAACAACTCCCTTCAAGATTGGGCTCATCAAAACCTACTGCTATGAGTACGACCTACTCCTATCTGAATTCACTATGGAAACATGGATATTTCGATTTGCTGTCAATCTGCCATGCAGGAAATCTGCTCTTCTTCAGAGGAACCCCCACGAGGTCTGACTGCATCGAAGACTTCAAAATAGTGAGCAATGTGCTTGGGTGTGGCTGGGCTTTATAGGCCTGCCACATCCCATGATAGCCGCTGCCTATAGAAACCTGGGAATTGTAGTGCATTCATAGAATAGCACTTTTAAGTGCATCTTGTCCGCAAATATCCTGACCCTGCAGCTATACGAGCTTTACCACAGGGCAGGCGACGCTGATAACCACTTCTAGAACAAGAGGGTATGAAAAGTGGTGCGCATGAAGCGCCGCAAATACGCGCAGCGGAGTTTCAGGCAGGACCTGGACCGTGCACAGCCTTATTCTTGACACACGCAAAATTTACCTACACAGACCAACTCCTTGTTTGTAATCTGTCTCTTTCTCCCAGTCACAGAAGAAGATTGTGAGGCCTGTCCATCGTTTCGATCCAAGAAGACCATGCGTGATCGGAGATCCAGAAGATTGGAAATGGCGTCGAAGAGTACGGAACATCTCGACATCATGGAGGAAGAACAGGCGCAGACAGCGGTCTCCATCAGAGACACCGACTCGAACAAGAATCAGAAGAAGATAGGCCTATCACTGCTGGACCGTCACGCTGCGGCGAACCGTGGCGGTAGCCAAGCATTCGGCTCGGGGTGCGCCCGCGATCGGTGGCAACTGGGCGTGCCGTGCCACTGCTGTACTCTACTTTCTTGCTCGAGGCCTCAAATTGGGCATGGGGCCGTGGCGAGTTTTGGGCACGGCGCGCCCTCAATATTTCCCTGGGCACCTTGCCCCAAACCCCTCAATAACCTTATGAGCCTATCCATTTTTCTTTCCTTCTTTTCTTTTTCTTCCTTTCCTCCTGTATGTATGTACTTCTTCAGCTGCCATGTTCTTTCTTCTTCCCAGCATGCTTTCTTTTTCCCTGCATGCTTTAGGAACCTTTTTCAACATGTTGTCTTTTCTCTATATGTTCCTATGTTTCGTTCCCAGTCCAATATGGTGACTTTCTACTTCCTGGTGGTCATTTCCTGTTCTTGGGTATATAAGGTGAGTGATTCTTGTTGTCCTTGCACTGCAACACATCCTTTGGTGGTGATCTTCGCTCCTGCTACTTTTTTCACCAGTTATGTTTTTCCTCGCCTGTTCCAGCTCCTTTCAATATTATTTTTTTCAGTTGGAAGACTTACCTTTTTGCTTATTTTATGTTCCAGGGAGTTCCTGCTTTGAGGTTTTTCCCTTTTGGGTTTTTTCCTCTGGTACTCCTTCTGGAGGGCACGGACTGCTTTTGGCGTTCTTCCGTCGGCAGCACCATGGCTACCAGAAAGGGCTGCCCCTACCTGGGTCAAGGCAAAACCCACAAAAATCAAGACCTCTCTGCAGTTCCAGTGGGCCAAAGAGACAAACGACGAGTAGCATGTGACAGATTGTAGTTCCAAACAAACCAGACTTCGTCAAGCAGAATGGAGAATACTGCAACGGTTGCTGCAGAACCAAACCAGTTGCTACTCTTAACTATTCAACAACAAGCCCAGGAACTGCAACAATTAAGAAATTAAAATGCGGCTTTACAACAAGCCCTGGCATCCCGAACCACAGATGTTCCCATTGCCTCTGCTACTATGCCTCGTTTCTCAGGAGACCCAACCAAGCTCTGAGAATTTCTTGACACTCTGACGGTCTATTTTGCCTTTCGACCAACACAATTCTTGCAAGATAAAACAAAAGTGGGTTATCTCATCAGTGCCTTGTCTGGTCCTGCCTTGGCAACTCAGTTAGTAGCCTCCAACGACCCTGTGCTGTCTGACTGTTCAGCTTTTGTGACAGCATTTAAACAAATGTTTGAACGCTGGGATTGGCGGCATCAGCAGAAGAAGCTTTATGTGACATTCAGCAAGGTACTTAAGATGTTCTCCAATATATAACACGCTTCAGACAATTGGCGGCTGAGATGACCTTGGTAAAACGTACTCTGGTGACTCTTTTTCGCAGACGTCTACGAGATGACATAAAAGATGAATTAGTACATTCTGCTAGAGTAGACAATGCACGAAGCTTGATGGGTTTCGTGCTTTACATACAGTATCAAGAAAGTGGTCTAGAAAAGAGAGAGAATTGTGGGCCTTCTCAGTCAGGAAACCCACATATGATCGTCCATCGTCCTGAAGAGCCTCGACCTGTATTAAAGGAGATAACAGAAGGGGAACCTATGCAGATACACTGCTCGTGGACCTCTCTCTACTAGCGAATGCGAAGATAGACGGAGAAGAGGATTATGTCTATATTGTGGTGCTGCCGGCCACTTGCTCTGCACGTGCCCAGTTCGTCCTGTGAAGACCTCGGGAAACGCCAATTCCTGTCCTCTGTGAGAAGGGAAGGGACCTCTTACTCTGCAATTACCTGACAGTCGGGAAGAAAGGACTTTGGCATTATTAGACTGTGGAGCCAGTGGCATTTATATGGATGTGACCTGGGCCAAGAAACTACAAATTTCACAACTACCAAAAGACGTTCCAGAACAAGTGCATACTGTAGATGGATCCCTATTATCATCTGGTCCTGCCATTAATACCACTTCTACTCTGTCTACACTTTGGAAAGCATCAAGAACATGTCTCTTTTGATTTAATCTCCTCCCCCAATCATACCATAATCCTAGGGATACCTTGGTTTATGAGACACAATCTGTATATCAATTGGGAATCCAGAACCGTTTCTCAGTCTTCTAAATTCTGTCAAGACCATTGCTATGCATCTGAAACCTATTGATCCCCAAAAAAAGATGTTATCCCCAGAGCAGGAATGAGGTCATTTCATAAACGCCATTCAAGGGGTACCTAGTTACTATCTAGATTATATGGACGTGTTCCAAAAACCATCTAAACTAGTACTATCCCCACACACAGACTACGATTGTACCATTCTCCTGGAACCTGGAGCGGTTGTTCCCTTTGGTAGAAAGTATTCTCTTACGGAACCTGAAAAACAGATACTCAAGGACTATCTACCAGAAAATCTACAGAGTGGTCTTATTACACCATCTTCTTCTCCTGCTGGGGCTCCCCTCTTTTTCGTACCTAAGAAGACGAAGTATCTTCGTACCTGTATAGACTTTCGTGGATTAAATAAAATCACTATAAAAGACCAATATCCACTACCTCTCATCAAAGACATATTGGAGGCTGTTAGGGGGGGCACAGATGTTTACAAAATTAGACCTTCGTGGAGCATACCATCTCTTACGAATTAAGGAAGGAGATGAGTGGAAAACTGCTTTTCGAACACCCATTGGGCATTACGAATATAGGGTAATGCCTTTTGGTTTAACAAATGCCCCCTCTGTTTTTCAAAGATTTATGGATTCGATATTCTCCGACCTGTTGAATCACACTGTAGTGATTTATTTAGATGATATCCTTATATATATAGTCCAGACACCCTGACCTCCACACTGAAGTATTAATCAGACTTAGGCAACATCAGCTCTACTGTAAACCTGAGAAATGTGAATTTGATAAGACCAAGGTAAAATATTTAGGTTATCACATTAATCAGATTGGTATCTTCATGGATCCAGAGAAGGTTCAGGCCATTCTAGATTGCCCATCCCCCCATCAATCAAAGAAACTCGGTTTCTTAGGTCTGGCCAACTTTTACCATCAATTTATTTCGGACTTTGCTAAAAAGACTAGTCATATCCCACAGACTCTTAAAAAAGAGAGTTTGCAAAACAGTTTCATCTGGACAGACGTGGCTGAGAATACTTTCCAAAACTTAAAACAGGCCTTCACCTAATCACTCTTACTAAGGCATCCGGTCACCAACAAACAATTCATAGTTGTGACTGATTCTTTGGAAAGAGCTATTGGGGCAGCATTATTACAACGGGAGGATGACTACGGATTAGAACATCCAATATGTTTATCTGGCTCATGTGCTCTCTGATTAGAACAAAATGATTTGGTACTGGAAAGAGAACTCTTAGCTCTAAAAACAGCTTGTCAAGAGTGAAGACAATTCCTCATGGGTTCAAAAGAACCCTTTGAAGTAAGAACAGACCATTGCAATTTACAATGCCTACGAAATATTCAGTGTCTGAACAGGCGTCAAGCCCGTTGGGCCATTTTCTTTAGCCAGTACGATTTCTATATTACCTATATTCTAGATTCTCAAAATATTTTGCCAGATACTTTATCTCAACGCTACCTTGACAGTTCTAATATCCCTTCACAATCTCTACTTGAACCAGACAAAATAATTGGTTTAGTCCAGTCTTTCCTCTATGAAGTACAGTCTGAGTACTTAAACTTAACTCTCTCAGAACAAGAACTGAAGGAACTGCATCGAAAAGTACACAAGAGAAAAGGGTACTACTATCCTAAAGAAGTGTTATTTCTACCTTCTAGGAAAGTGCAAAAAAAGGCCTCCAAATGTGTCACGACTCCTCTGTGGCTGGTCATCGTGGTATCAAAGCCACGCAGGAATTGCTCTTCCGCTCTTTTTCGTGGCCTACACTGAATCAAGATGCTGAAGTTACGTGGTATCTTGTCCCATTTGCATCCAAGCAAAAATAGCCCATACAAGGCCTGCAGGACTACTTCAACCATTACCGGTTCCACCAGCCCTCTGGCATACAAAATCGACCGATTTTATGTGTTCTTTACCTCCCTCGGTGGGAAACCGAGTTATAATGGTGATGGTAGATTCGTTTACAAAAATGGTTAATTTTACTGCCTTGAAGTTACCTACATCTCAAGAATTTAGCCAAATCTTCATCCAAGAAATCTTTCGTCTCCATGACCTTCCTCAAGTTACTGTGTCAGATCAGGGTCCTCAATACATATCACGGTTCTGGATGCACTTCTGTAAGGTCTTAAATATCGATGTAGCCTTATCTTCTGTATTTCATCCTCAAAGCAATGGGCAGACAGAACGTCTGAATCAAGGACTTGAGCAATATCTCTGCTATTTTTGTAATTCCACTCAGAGCAACTGGAGCACATACTTACCATTTGCTGAATTTCCTTACAACAATACCGTACATAGTGTCTCTAAAGTCACTCCTTTTTTCTGCTCATATGAATTTCATCCCAAATCTTTTCCTGCCACTCCTAAGATCTCTACTACACTTTCTACAATCACCTCTTTTTCCCCAAAGATTACATAGAATTCAATGTCTTATTCGGTCTAATCTTTTGTTCTCTAAAAGACACATGAAAAGAATGGCAGATAAGAAACGATGTGAGGCTCCATCTTATCAAGTCCAAGATAAAGTCTGTCTTTCTTCCAGATTTTTGCCTCTGTCTTTCTCAAAATAAGTTTAAACCTTGTTATTATGGACATTTTTGTATCCCTCAGAAAATTAATCCCATATCTTTCCGTCTCCATATACCTAGAACTTGGAAAATCCATCCAGTTTTTCAGGTCTCTTAATTGAAACCCTATACACCTGACCCTTTTCTTAGAAAATTCACATGTCCTCCCCCTTTGTTGGTGAATGATGAACCCGAATATAAAGTGCAAGAAATATGGGACTCTCTCATATTCTGGAACCATCTCCAATAGCTCCCCTGGTGTACTCTACTTTCTCGCATTGGGCCTCGGTGAGTTTTGGGCATGGAGCACCTTCCCCCACACCTCTCACTTACATGGTGAGCCTATCCTTTTTTTCTTGCCTTCTTTTCTTTTTCTTCCTTTCCTCCTGTATTTATGTACTTCTTCAGCTCCCATGTTCTTTCTTCTTCCCAGCATGCATTTTTTCCCTGCATGCATTAGGAACCTTTTTCAACATGGTGTATTTTCTCTATATGTTCCTATGTTTCGTTCCCACTCCAATATGATGACTTTCTACTTCCTGTTGGTCATTTCCTGTTCTTGGGTATATAAGGTGAATGATTCTTGTTCTCTTTGTACTGCAACACATCCTTTGGTGGTGATCTTCGCTCCTGCTACTTTTTTCGACAGTTCTATTTTTCCTCAGCTGTTCCAGCTTATTTCAGTATTATTTTATCCAGTTGGAAGACCTACCATTTTTGCTTCTTTTTTGTTCCAGGGTGTTCCTGCTTAGAGGTTTTTCCCTTTTTGTTTTTTTTCCTCTGGGACTTCTTCTGGAGGGCACGGACTGCTTTTGGCGTTCTTCCGCCAGTAGCATTGTGGCTACCAGAAAGGGCCGCCCCTACCTGGGTCAAGGCAGAACCTGCAAAAATCAAGACCTCTCTGCAGTTCCAGTGAGCAAAAGACATAAACGACGAGTAGCACGTGACATGAACAGCACGTGAGTACGTGTGCCCCAATGCCCACATAAAAAAAACCATCAAAGGCCATGGTTACACCACTGCCAGAGAGCCATGGTTCGACCCAAGAAAAGACTATCGTCGACCGACCTTCGGGGTCAGCGCCTAAAAAGGCCACTCCTCTGTTGGTATCGGAGTTGAGTAACTCCATGAAGAGTTCTGCTACGGATTCGAGCAAGCGTCCTCACTCCTCAGTCGAATCCTTGATGCCCTGCTTCAGAGCCAAAACAACTGACTCCATTTTCAGGACCGAAAAAGCTTCCATCCTCAGAACCGAAAAAATATTCTTATTCAGAAGAGCAAGGACTTTCAAGCCATCTTAAACAGAGCTGAAAGTCTCTGCATGAACAATCTTATAGACCACCTGATGAGGACGCTGCGATTCAGCCTATCCTTGAAGTTATGGATGAAAGACAATCCAGGATTCACATCCACAAAGAGACTGGCAGAATAGTTACTGCACTTCCTCTGCAAACCAAACTGAAGCTTTCCTTTCAGGAACAATTAGACATTGCTCAACACCAGCAAAAATGTATAAACAGAAGGAGAAGCCAACACCTGCCCATACTTATCCCCCTCATTCAACACAACTTTCTTTTTTCGCCTCCACCCACTGGCCCACCACCTTTACCTTCACCAACTCATTCGCAGTATTCACATGGTGATACAGTGGATCCTTGGGATCTAGACGACTCTGATCCTATTCTTGACAATGACCCTGATTTATAACCTTCCAAGCCTTCTCCACCAGAGGACACTACTGCATACACGCAGGTTGTTTCCAGGGCAGCAACATACCATGGGATGCTTATGCACACTGAGCCCGTAGAAGAGGATTTTCTGTTTAACACTCTATCCTCCACCCACTCAAGATATCAATGCCTTCCTATGCTGCCTGGCATGGTTAAACATGCAGGTCAAATATTTAGTGAGCCAGTCAAAGCTAGAGTAATTACTCCACTCAATGATAAAAAGAATAAACCTGCTCCTACAGACCCTGATTATATTGCACACCAAGTTCCTCCTGATTCAGAGGTAGTTAATGCGGCTTGAAAGAAGGCTAATAGCCAGTGATCAGGGGATGCTCCTCCCCCTGATAAGGAGAGTAAGAAATTTGATGCTGCTGGCAAGAGAGTGGCCACACAGGTGGCCAACCAATGGTGAATTGCCAACTTGCAAGTCTTGCTAGCGAGATACGATAGAGCCTACTGAAACGAGATGCAGGAACTCCTACAGCACCTCCCAAAGAAACACCAAAAAAGGGCACAGCAAATTGTAGAGGAGGGTTCGGCCAGAAGCAGTAATCAGATACGGTCTGCCCTTGATGCTGCAGATACAGCAGCTAGAAGTGTCAATACTGCCATTACTATACGTAGACATGCATGGCTAGCTTCTTGTTGTTTTAAACCAGAAATCGAGCAGGCAGTGCTCAACATGCCTTTTAATAAGAAATATTTGTTTGGCACTGAAGTTGATACGGCCATAGAAAAACTGAAGAAAGACTCAGACACCGCCAAAGCAATGGGAGCATTATACACAACACCCTATAGAGGCTCCTTTCGCAGACAACAGTTCAGAGGAGGATTCAATCCACAATCCACTGAAGCTTCTACCTCCCAGGCAAAGCAAGGGCAACAGCAGCAGCAGCAATACCATATAGGGGGATTTAGAGGGTCTTACAGAGGCCAATACTTAAGAAACAGAGACAAATTCCAAACTTCAAAACAAGCCACTACCCCATCTAAACAGTGACTTATGTGCCATCCCTCAACCCCACACATCTCCTGTGGGGGAAGACTGCAGCAATTCCACTCCCATTGACATAACATCACCACAGACCGTTGGTTATTGTCAATTATCCACAATGGCTATTGCCTAGAATTGATTTCTACCCCTCCAAACATTCCTCCACATTACCACAGTTGTCCCCAGAACACAATGTTCTATTACAGCAAGAAGTACAATTGCTACTACTAAAACAAGCAATAGAATTGGTCCCACATTCTCAACAAGGAACAGGAGTATTCTCACTGTACTTACTCATTCCCAAAAAGAATGGCACTCTCAGACCCATCCTAGACCTCAGATCTCTAAATTTATGGTAACTCTACAGGACGTCATTCCACTACTACAAAAACAAGATTACATGACCACATTAGACCTGAGAGCTGCGTATTTCCATATACCCATCCATCCAGCTCACAGAAAATACCTCAGGTTTGTGATAGCAGCAAAACATTATCAGTTCAAAGTTCTACCATTCGCCATAACAGCAGCTCCAAGGGTATTCACAAAATGTCTAGCAGTAGTGGCAGCCTACCTAAGAAAGCAACACACACGTCTTTCCATATCTAGATGATTGGCTAATAAAATCAAGCAATTTTATACAATGCCAACAACACACTCAATATGTAATAGAGACCCTACATACACTAGGGTTCACTCTCAACTACCACAAATCTCATCTTCAGCCAGCACAGGTACAACCTTAACTAAGTGCTATTTTAAATACGCAAAGAACCTTAGCCTATCCAAATACACAAAGGACACAAGATTTCCAAAATCTCATACCACAAATACAGCCAAATCAACAATAAACTGAGATTTATCATGAAAATCTTAGGAATTATGGCATCCTGCATAGCAATAGTACTGCATGCAAGACTGAACATGAGGACACTACAACAGTGCCTTTTACAGCAATGGTCTCAAGCACAGGGTCAATTGCAAGATCTAGTGTTGTTGGACCGCCAAACGCACAAGTCCCTTCAATGGTGGAATCTCAGCAATTTAATGAAGGGGCGGTCCTTTCAAGACCCTGTGCCACAGACCCCAATAACAACAGATGCATCAATGATAGGTTGGGGAGCTCATCACAACAACCTTACTATTCAAGGGGAATGGGATTCAAAACAGCAACATTTTCACCTAAACCGTTTGGAAGTATTAGCTGTGTTCCTTGCCCTAAAAGCGTTTCAACCCCTTCTCAAACACAAGATTGTGCTGATTAAAAACAGACAATATGACAACCATGTATTACCTGAAGAAACGAGGCAGGGCACATTCATCTCAACTGTCCCTTCTAGCTCAAACTAGATGGAAATGGGCAATTCACAATCATACTCCTCTATTAGCAGAATACATTCCAGGAATACACTATCAGCTAGCTGATCTCTTAAGCAGGACCCACCAGCAGACACACGAATGGGAGATTCACTTTCAGGTACTTCAGAAGTTCTTTCAAAAGTGGGAAACACCAGAAATAGACTTATTCGTAACAAGCGAAAACGCAAAATGCCAAAACTTTGCATCCAGACGCCCACATCCCCTATCCAAGGGCAATGCTCTATGGATCAACTAGTCAGGGATATTTGCTTATGTTTTTCCCCCTCTCCCACTACTTCCCTTTCTGGTCAACAAACTACGTCAGACCTCTCTCACTATGATAGTCATAACCCCAGCATGGGCACGACAACATTGGTACACCACACTCCTAGACCAGTCAGTAGTACCTCACTCCAAACCTCCAAACAGACCTGATTTGTTAATACAAAACAAAGGACAAATCGGGCATCCAAACCCCAGTGCTCTCAACTTAGTGATTTGGCTCCCGAAGTCATAGAATTTGGATACTTAAAACTTCCATTAGAATGCAGAGAAGTGCTCAAGCAAGCATGTAACCTACAACTAGGAAATGCTATGCTAACAAATAGAAAGATTTGTTTTTTACTGTCAATCTAAAAATACTGATCCACTTACAGCATCAATACAAGATATTGTATGTTATCTACTTTATTTGCAGAAATCAAATCTAGCTTTCGCATCCATTAAAATCCATCTTACTGCAATATCAGCATACTTGCATACTATTTAACACACCTCTCTCTTCAGAGTTCGTTATAAAAGCCTTCATGGAAGGACTAAAACCTATTATTCCCCCTAGAACACCACCTGTTCCTACTTGGAATCAAAATATCGTACTCACCAGACTCATGGGCCCACCTTTTGAACCCATGCATTCTTGTGAGATTCAATTGTTAACATGGAAGGTCGCCTTCCTGGTAGCCATAACTTCATTGCGAAGAGTTAGTGAAATACAAGCATTCACTCTTGAAGAACCTTGTTTCCAAGTACACAAACATAAAGTTGTATTTTGAACAAATTCCCATATTTCTGCCAAAAGTGGTATCACCTTTTCACATAAACCAAACAGTGGAATTGCCAGTCTTCTTTCCACAGCCAGACTCGATTGCAGAAAAAGCCCTTCATACTCTTGACCTCAAAAGAGCTCTGATGTGCTACATAGATAGAACCAAAGAATTTAGAAAAACAAAACAACTCTGTTGCCTTTCACCAACCACATAAAGGCAATTCTATCTCTAAGCAAGGATTAGCAAGATGGATTGTTAAATGCATACAAACATGTTACATTAAGGACAAAAGACAACTTTTGATCACACATAGAGCACATTCCACTAGAAGGAAAGGTGCCTCTATGGCATTCTTAGGAAACATACCAATGGCAGACATATGTAAAGCTGCCACATGGTCTACTCCTCATACATTTACAAAACATTATTGTGTAGATGTATTTTCAAATAATGGTCAAGCTGTCTTAAGAACATTATTTCAAACAACTTCAACTTCTACAGGCTAGTCACCGAAATTTAGGGGAGGGTACCTGCTTTGTAGTCTATGCATAGCATGTGTATCTGCAGCTACACATGCCATTGAAAGGAAAATGTCACTTACCCAGTGTACATCTGTTTGTGGCATGTAGTGCTGCAGATTCACATGCACTCTCCCTCCTCCCTGGAAGCCTGTAGTTGTTGCAGTTCTATTATTTGTACATATGTATATACATCTACATTTTCATGGACATCTACTTTTACTTACTATTTTTATAGAACATTTATATTCTTACACTCTGTCACTCCTTCCTACACCCTTTTGTGGGAAAACAATCTAACAATGGAGTCGATGCCCATGCGCAGTATGACCGAGAGGAGGAGTTACTCGATCCCACGACTCCGAAAAGACTTCTTCGAAGAAAAACAACTTCTAACACTCCCAGCCCCACACTAGATGGTGGTATAATGCATAGCATGTGAATCTGCAGCACTTCATGCCACAAACAGATGTACACTGGGTAAGTGACATTTTGCATATACATATATATATATCTGTGTAAAGAGGTCACTTTTTACATGTGGGTCTTGCTGACAAGGCCTGTGTTGCTGACTGAAGATTCTCATGGCTAAATTTACTTTGTGATACAGGCTGTTTTATATTTATGAACTGCAAATAATTGTACACATAGCTTAAAAAGGCCTATAGTTAAATTGGCTTTACAAAGTAAAACGACATATACATGCATTGTTATATTAGTGTTTGCCTAGTTTTGGGAAGCACCCCACATTTGTATTAACATATGTAGAAATTCAGGCATTTTTTACTGTAAATCATTTACATACTACTTTTTATTTTTTTCTGTCATGTGCCTATGCTACTGACATTCTGCTGTGCTCCAAGGGAAATATACGTGTGCTTTTATGCCCGATACCCCTAAAATCGCCTGCTGTGCAAAAACATTCTCGTTTATTTCAAGTAATCCATTTGCGTAATTACACCCTAAAATGACAAGGGTTTGGCTGTCATTTTGCTATTTTAGCCAGAGGGCTAAGTAATTAGCACATTCATAAATGTCTTTGAGTAGTATATAATCAATAAACAAAACCTCATATGGAGTTCCTAATCCGATCAAAGATAAAGAAAGAAACAGGAAATCTGTTCATTCAGTCATTTTATTTAACTACTCTTTTTGGCTGTGATCAAACTGAAATTAAGATCATTGTTGTGGGTGGCTCTGTTGTCAAACCCAGTTTTACACAATTTGTGATTTAATTTTGCATACTCTTGTTTCAAACAGGCTTAAGGTAAATGAACCCACAGCAACTTTATTATCATTACCTGTTCCACTAATTGACAACCTAAACCAGGGTTCAGGCTCTCCACTTAAGCTTCTTTTCTTTCACTGTGAATGTTTAGCTGTGCAGTAAGTACATCGGTGCCTGTCTGCGTGACTCAAGACCAAATTGAGGGTCAGGCAGCCGGGCACTTGCAGGCCTGTGGGGTGCATGAGAAGACAAACAGAATTGCTTCAGCGTCGCACTGACGTTATTATGCAGGGCTTACCTTTTAACAGCCCTTAATTCCCATAAGGAGAGGCAGTACTCTTGTGATGTGAGGCACTGCTAATACAAATGAGCGTGGTCGGGCGTTGCTCTTTGAAGACCTGTGTGCCAGACCCCATGTTCTCTAGGGCTCTTGCAATGTCCTTTTCACGCTTGCTATGCTCGAAGATTCTGTAGAGGAGATACCGTCCATCTTCAGTGTTTACTCAGAGAAAGCAAGCCCTCGCTTGCTGTGAAGCAGCAGGTTGAGGTTTGTGCACCCCTTTCACTAAAGCGGTATGCTAGAAGAGAGCCCCAAGGGTGTGAGTCTGGATAATAGTCTTGCCCAGCTGTTTATGGGCTGTGCTTCCACTGACAGAATGGTCACCGTTAAGATGTTCAGTACAGCTTCAGTCGGGAATCACAGAACCACTTGTGATGCATTTGAAAAAGCAGATGGTGATATTTGATCTTTCTTTTTTTCCAGAGTTCCCACTCTAATTAACGCTGCCAACCAATGACCTGAAATCACACTCCTTTTTTAAAACCTTTTTAAGCTATAAGTAAAGCATCTTCAATAATTCACATAATGGCGAGCTTGAACTCGGTATAAAATGTATATCTTTTTTTCCTGCTGTGCTGCATGGTATGCAGAGATAGTTTTATCTGTGCAGCATTGTCTGTTCTGCAGTTCAGTTCTCTTGTTAGTACGTGGCCCCGAAATGCCCATCACTTACAATAAAAGAATTTAGATTTAAGGAAAATGTTTACACAGAGTTCCACACATTTTGTATCTCCACTTGCATTCTTATGCATATCTAAGTGTTAAACCTAAACACATGCATAAGGCAGTAAGATTGGGTAGGAAAGAGTTTTTAGGTAGCTTTCTGTTAGACATTGAAGCCAGGAGATGTATGCATTTATGGATAAATGCTGCCTCTTGCAAAACAATACATCTGCATACTTGGGACCTTTATTACGAGTTCTGCTGACAGGATAACGTGTACACGTAACTTTAGACAGCGAGGTTGCCGCCATGCTGGCTACCACACTGTTGAATTACGAGCTGTACACAGTGAAGCCGGTACAAAGGTTTATTCAGCAACAAGATAAAACACGATAAGCGGTGCCAATCCACCCCAGACGCTTCGCCTGCTGCCTCTTCGTCAAAAGTCGTCCTTCCGCATTCCATCCCCGCGACGACCTCCCGTTCCACATTCCAGGCTTGACGCCACACATCTTTCCCCCAACAAACCTTAGTACAGTGTTCCATAACATGTCGATAAGAATACAGAACATCCCAATGTTGATTATAAAACATCCAATAAATTTAACTATATACATGAACATTTAACAGGTAAGTACCTGAAATAATATAACTAGTTTGTTAGTTTGTCACATAGTCATTCAAGTAGGCGGGTACCTTCCTTTCCCTTCCGCTTCGTCGTAACACTCCATTCTCTGCACCATCATCACCAGACACCTTGTCATCCAACATATCAGGAATACCATTCATCAAATATCCATTACATTCTTCAGAACATTCACCAATCTGCCCACCTCCAGTCCTACAAACAGACACCTGTCTCACATTCCAGGTTCTGCCATCATCCAACTTAACCGCATTTATCAACACCTTATCAATTTTCCTAGGTTCTGACCAACGTGGCCTACCCTTGTCTACAATCCCAGGCAACTTAACTCGTACTCTTTGTCCTACAGACAACTCACCCATACTGGGTTTGGCATCATGATACAAACTGGTACGTAATTGATAGTCTCGCACCCTGTCTCATTTCCCTATCACATTCCACACCAAATTTTACCTGATTCCTTTCCATCAACCACCAGGGAACCAAACTAGTGGATGGTTTCCTTCCTCTTAGCAAGGTATTTTGCCAGTCACAGAATGGGGAGTTATCCTGTACGACATAAGCATGTCACGAATAGGCTGTTTCCAGGGAATACCTGATTTTAAAGCCAACTGTATAGTTTCCTTAATCACACGATTGAACCTTTCCACTTGACCATTCGAAGAAGGATTATACAAGGAAACCTTAGCATGTTTCATGCCATTTCTTTTTAAAAACTCCGATATCCTCGTCGAAGTAAACTGCACTCCATTGTCTGACACCAAAACTTCAGGTACCCCTTCCCTATAAAACACATTTTCCAAAAATTTAATTACTGTCTCCGTGGAAATTTTATTTACAAACTCTACTTCAGGCCACTTTGAAAAATAATCCACCATAACTATAGCGTACACGTCCTTAGGAGATAAAGTAGAAAATGGTCCCACAAAATCAATTCCCAACTTCCTCCAAGGCCTATCTGGTAACTCTACTGCTACCAAAGGTGCCGTACATGCTCTTGCACTCTTATCACTCTGGGCATAAATCAAACAATTCCTCACAAATCTGTCTATCATTACGTCAATTCCAGGCCACCAGAAAAATTCCTTTACTTTTCGTTTATTCCTTGACATACCACTATGATCAATGTGACTTTTTCTCACAATAATTTCACGCATTCCCTTTGGAGGAATGATTCTATCACCTCTTAAAATCACTTCCCCACACACACCAAGCTCGTCCTTCACTTTCCACAAAATTGCACTCTCACCTCTCAACACACGTTCACCCGGCCAACCATTCAACATATAACCTTTCACTATTTGCATCTCATTGTCCTTCACCATCTCTTGATTCCATTCCTGTTCCGTCAAACTTCCTTGACCCAACCCTTCATGCACCTCCAAACCTGACAACACGTCCTCATATGTAAAAGCAACATCAAGTTCCATATCAACATTTTCACTTCCGATTGGCAATCGCGACAACCCATCAGCTACAACATTGCACCTCCCAAGAATGTGCTCCACTTCAAAAAAATACATTTGCAATTTAGAAGCAAGTCTTGGAGATAAATTCTTCCCACCTGCTGGACGGAAAATATTAACCAAGGGTTTATGGTCCGTACACAATTTGAATTTCTTTCCCCATACATACAACCAAAATCTTTGCACGGCCCAAGATGATGCCAGTATTTCCTTCTCGATCACAGAACAGTTTCTTTTGGATTGCGACAATGTCCGTGAACCATACGCTTCAATCTATTTCTCATGGCCTTTCCTTTGGGAAAGAACCGCTCCTATAGCATAACTGCTCGCATCCACAGCGATCTCACATTCCATATTGGTTACAAAGGGTACAATTAGGATCAGGAGCATCCGCAATAGCCCTTACATGACTTATTTTAGGACGGATCCCATCTTGATAAATGTGACCTAAATATTCAACATAACTTTGGCCAAAATAACATTTGTTCTTCCTCACGGTCAACCCATTCTCACAAAGTATGATTAAAACATCTTCCAATATCTTATCATGTTCGGCTCGCTCCTTGTCATAAATCAGAATATCATCCCGGAATACCCTTGCATTCGGTACCACCCCCAAAATTCTATTCTATTCATCTCTTTCTGGAAGACAGCAGAAGCACTGGCCAGACCAAAAGGGATCCTTCGATATTGAAATGCACCCTCCGTCGTTATAAACGCGGTGTAATGTTTTGAGCTATCATCCAATTCAATTTGATGATAAGCGCTAGACAAATCAATGGTTGGAAATACTGATGCCTGGCCTACATGCTGGACATGGCAATTATATTGAAGACGTTACTGAATCGTAAGAGAACCAACACCAAATACAAAATAGAATAAAGTTTTAAACTTATTATGAAGTAAGTTGTAACTTGTATCTGTTTGTAGTTTTTATTTCCAGGAGATGTTCTTGACAAAAAATGGCAGAAGTGTTACACAGCTGTCATTCAAGGAAATTTGCAGGAAATCATGGACATGTTTTAGTAACACTTGCGCACAATAACAATTAGTTACACAGGCGACGCACTAGGCCGTAAACTGGTGCTCTCGAAATTGTGCCCTAGCAACCCCTAGCACGCGCGAGGCAGAACGATGGTGCAGGCAACGCGCTTTACTGTGTTACTATGGCAGCACAGATGCGAGCCGACGTGCCTTCCGTGTGTCGAGGATACAGGGTAAACAAAAACTAATTACCGATCAGCTGATCGACTATGCCAGTGTTCCTCAACAGGTTCAACAATGACTCAACTTACGGCAGGTTTCTGGCAATAATTCACAGCACTCCGACTACATCTTGGCCGATTGACGGGAATGGCAGCACCGCTTCTTTCCCGCTTGTCGCCAGTGTTGAATTACGAGCTGTACACACTGAAGCCGGTACAAAGGTTTATTCAGCAACAAGATAAAACATGATAAGCGGTGCCAATCCACCCCCAAACGCTTCGCCTGCTGCCTCTCCTTCAACGCTTGTCCTTCCGTATTCTATCCCCACGACGACCTCCCGTTCCACATTCCAGGCTTGACGCCACACACCCATTACGACTTTCCTGCAGGAACGTTGTAACAGCATTGTCGCTGGCTCGTTATCAGGCCGGTAGTAGTGCTGCTGTCAGAGGGGACACCAGCACCCTCTCTATGCATAGGCAGTGGAAGGATCCCTCTGCACCTGGTTCTCCACCATCCTTTTCATGGCAATGATACCGATGTGAAAAGGCTGGCAGAGAACCAGGTCATAATCAGCAGGGTGGCACTGCATGCAGCGCCACCCTGGCTGATTCCAACCTCACCACCGTCAACCCGTCAGGATCCCCAATCCCTTTGGAGACTGCTGTATCCTGGAGGTCTGACCTCCAGGGTCTTAATGTGGCAATCGGACCACCACAGCAGTGGCGTTCCTGACCGCCACCACAAGACTATGGAGAGGTGTTCTCAAGTCTGCCATCCTCTTAATCAGGCCCTTAGTGTCCATGAAACATTGGTAGCTCAGGAGAAGGAGCTGAATCCAGAGCCTTTCAGGCTGCAGTAGGTAAGTTTAAAAAATAAAACCTTTCTCAAAGTGTGCTTGTTGACCAGCATTATGTGACCCCATTTATTTTCAAACGTTTTACAGCTGCAGAATTCCTCTGCATCAACCTTGAGAGAATTGAGCTCACTCACTTTACTCCCTCGCTTATTGACATTCAGGTCCATTATTACACCTCACCACTTTCAGGGATCACTAGCCACCACTACCTAAATCTGTCTGTTGTTCAGATTGTTTCATTGAAATGTTCATAGTAGCTGCAGACTCAAGGTTAGGCTATAATGTCATTCAATTAATTTTACTATGCTTAAAGCATTCTTAACCATATTTTGGGGAAATCAGACCTGAGATTGTCAAATCAAAAAGTGGCTCTTTAGCAAGAATAGGACTACTGTTACAAATACAGTCTGCGATAAATGCCAGCTTACTACCTTCAAGTCAGAGTATTAATGTAAAGGGTAAATACCAGGGGCTATGTCTCCCCATTGTATGGCTGAATTTTCTGAGCACTGTCTCAATCTACTGTAGGCTAAACCCTTAATCCCACATAGAACAAAATTGAAATTGAAAATCAGGGTGGACAGTTTTCAACATAATAAAGAATATTTGTTATCAATTTTAATCTCCAATCAGTCTAATTTATAAAAGTCGATTTTAATTAAATTCAAAAAGTTCTAAAAAAAGAAAACTTCTTCTAAATCCTGATTACGCCTCAGTAAATTCTGACAATGCCAACATGTGTTTCACACTCTAATGGCATGCATTCCTAGGCCTTTTTTAACGCTTTAGGCATATGTGAGAACCAAAACAGAGTATATTAACCATCAGCAAAATAAATGCAAAAAGGGAATGAAACGTCATTCACATTGATAGAAACAGACCTAGAGCAAACCATAACAAAAAATGGCAAAAGAACAATCCGCAAAAATTGGAAGACATATCGCAATACATTATGATTATCCAGCATGATGAATACATATTTTAAATAAAAGACCAAAGAAAAAAAGAGAGAAAAATACTGGACAAGAATGGAATGAAAAGAAAAGGAAAAAACACATAACTATTCATAGTACTTGATCAAATTTAAATATATTCAAATCAGTCACTATTACTGTATTTTAATTGGCTTAAAGCTTTATTTTCGGATGTTCTGGTCATAACATGCAATAAGGAAATCATAGCTTCCCATGTTGAGTAAAGAGCACCGCGATTTTCTAGTTTACAAGCAATCATGCAAAAACCTGTTAAATCTAGACTATAAGTTAGTATTCCAGTTTGATAAATAGTTTACAAAACGTACAGAGACTCCAACATTAACTCTGCTGCAAGCATTCAGCGTGAAAGTCCACAAGCCTAGGTTGTGGGAGGGAAATGGGAAGCACCTTCTAGCGTGAGCATAATCATGCTAGTGCCTTGTAGGTGGGTGATCCATCTTCTTAGTCTTTTTCTTTTCTTGACCCAGTGAACATGCTCAATTTGTTACTCTAACAGTGCTTAATTTAAGCCATTGGAATCCACCAGCACTCATTTTGCATCAGTCATGTACCAAGAGCAAGAAAGGAAAAAAAACACACACAAAGTGAAATGACCAAGGAAGAAAAAGACAGAAAAACATGCACCAAGGGAGAAAGCAAAAACCTGCAAGAGTGAGTTAAAGAAGTAGCAGAGTCTGGTAGTGAATTAGAGGCCTGAGGTGAATTCAACACGAAGCAACCCTGGTATTCAGCACCTGCATTCATTCTTTTACAAATTAAGCAATACTTTGTAATGTCATTTAGGTCTTCCTTGTGAAGGAGGTTATTAGCAGGGAACGGCGAATATCTAATCCTGCTATCTGCCTTCAAGGAGAAATTATCAATTAATACGAGCAGATGTTCTTGAAGGTGTATTAAAGTAATTCTGTTTTTTTCATACAGTGGTCAGTTTTATTTTGACTCTCCCTCATCTCAAGATACTTTGAGTGTTGCGTTTTTGGCTTCAGTTTGTAAGAGCCCAAAACAAATGACATTCACTGCTTTGATAGTAGTGCTGAACTATTCAATGTATTTCAACATTGGACTTTGGTGCCTTCTGAAACCTCAAACTTTGGAAGGGTCCCAGTCACTGGAATGATTCATCTGGTAGTTCAATGCGTCGCTGACATTGTGGGTCCCAGCTGCTGAGTTAGTGTTTCAATACATAACATATAATTAGAGTGGGTTTGAATAGTTTTGTTGTCTAATCTCACTATCTCAAATTGTCTTGATTCAGTGTTTTGATTGAGTTGTTTGGCCAATTTGCTTTGTAAACGACGTAACCATTTCTAAGATTTTGTTTTGGTGTAAGGGCCAGCATCTCCTAAGTGCTGCTGGATTGAGTGCTCACTTCCTTTTTCAGTCTTGCCACACACGTTTTCCTGTGTCTTAATAATTGAATTAACCATTGTAACATAGCCACCCACCATGTTCGAACAGTAAATTTGAAATGGCTACCATGCGTCTTGATGCACAGATGCTTCTGTGTCAAACAGTGGGTGTCCTTCAGCAGCCATTTTTTAATGTTTTCTACTTTAGGAGAAAACCCATTACAACCATGCTGGCCATACATGTGCATGTGTTTGTATTCCCATAGCCATTGGCAAGGTGAATAGCTTGGCCTTTTAAATCTGGCAACCTTTAGCTTTGCTTACGCTTGTTATGAATGTAACTGGAAATGTCTCTTACCTTAAGAATTAGGAAACTGCTTATTTTTAAACCACTCATCCGACTTGACCCTCGGGTAGGTCGCTTCCCCGCCGCTGCAGCTCCGCCTGCCCAGGCCACTGCCAGGTACTCCTTGCATTTTGCCTTTGCCATTTTGCCTTTGCACTTTCCTCCTTTTGTCGTTCCTCACTTTGTTTACTTTCCATTCCTTCGCGCTCGTTTCCCGTCGCTGCCACCCTTGCGGCCCGCTCCCATTTGCTCTCCTTCCCTCCCGCCTCCCAGCTGACCCCTCCTCCCTTCTTATGGCGGCCGCTATGCGGCCGCGCTGCTGACGCGCCGAAGGCGTGCCAAATGCAAGCCCGTCTGCGCCCGGACCGCGCCCAGCACCAGAACCCCTGGCCCCCACCGCACTCAAGACACCCGACTAAGATACGACGCCGCCTCCCTCTACGTCCTCGACACCGGATGAACAGCCACCTGCTACCAAGCCAGCCCTAAACGAACCCATGGACCCTTCATCTGCCAAGCCTGCAAATACACATCCCGCAGAACCTGCAGACCACCCACCGGCCCTCGCAACAACAACCACCTCAAGTGCATCCTCCTCAACACACGCTCTGTCCACAAGCACGCCGTCAAACTATGGGACCTCCTGGATACAACAGCACCAGATGTCGCCTTCATCACAGAAACCTGGATGAACGCCTCCTCAGCTCCAGACATCGCCATAGCCATCCCCGACGGCTACAAGATCGCCCGGAAGGACCGTGTCAACCAAACCGGAGGAGGAATCGCCATCATCTACAGGAACACCATCAACGTCACGACCACAACCGAAG